>NC_045627.1:88871388-89188888 GCF_009829155.1 Mustela erminea | reverse complement strand
CTGACTTGGAGCACGTGCCAAGCCCACGCTGGTTTGTTACAGCCAGAGGTTCAGGGGAACACCTCCAGGAGGGGTCATGAGTCGCCTTCAGAGCAGAAGGCATTCAGTTCCGGGGCGGACGGAGAAGACGTCCGGGCGCTACGGCCTCTTCTGCAGGAAGGACCAGCTGCCGAGTCCGCACGTCACAGCCCTGGCCTCGCCCCTCCTCGGTGAGCGGTCTGAGGAGGACCGCAGTCCGGCTCCCGGGCCTGGCCCCGCGCTGGCCACCCCCTTCCTGGCGCGTCTGTGTGCCCTGGCCCTGCTCAAATGGACCGGCTGCCTTTGAACGCTTCCCCCCGGATCTGTCAGCCCCCAGAGAGACGCTGGCACGTTAAGATCACGGAGCTCAAAACCTCGGCAACTCAAAGTTACATTTCTTTTCATGTTTTAAACATCTGACTTTTCCAAACTGCTTACTCCGGTTTTCCTCCTTGAGTCAAACCTCCCATTCTCCTGAAGCTCTCCCGCCAGCCTTGGCGAGCCCCCTCCCCCAGCTCCCAGCTCTACCTGCCCTGGTGGATGCCCAGCCCTGCTGGTCCCATGTCAGCCACAGCGCGAGGGGGAGGCGGGACAGACACAAACAGGACAGGGTCACCTGGTTTCCGATAGCTTTCCACTGGTCTATAAAACCCCGTTTTCTGTTTATAAATCACCAGTAAAAACGAGAGTCTGAGAAACTCCTCTGTCCTGCAGGCTTGACCTCCTCTACGGGGCACAGTCAGTATGGTCAGTAGGCGCCCTGATGCTCTCCTGCCGGTTCCCAGAGTCCCTGACCTTGGGTTCTCAAGCAGGCTGGGGGTGCCGGTCTACAGGATGCTTAGAGGGTGCAGAGGCCTTTCTGGCCTGTTTGAGTGACTACTGTCATTTACTGAGCAGCACGGTCAGCTCAAGGGCTGACGGTGTCTCAAATGCCACAGGTGACACCAGCTGAACAGCCCTAAAGCCAGCTCTGCCGACACTCATGGGATCACACCCGGGTGGTTACCAATTATCCACAACCCCATCAACTACAGATAACCACAACTGGTTTAACCAATTCCTTTAAATCTTTGAATCTTTCAAATTTTCTTTTGATAAAGCCAGGTAGGATATTTATAGTAAGTACCTTCCTTTGTTAGGAAGAGTCCTGGAAACATCATTTTTTAAAAAACACAGAATAGTGCCACATGCAGATAAATCTTGATTTACTTAGAAACCCCCCCCACTCTGTGTGCGGGGGCATTCAGAGTATCTAATTTTTAATAATCGTGGTTACCGTAGGGATACCTAAACCACTTCTGCTCCCCTGCCCCAGCATACGGCTGTGTGAGGAAACCATCACACGAGTATGTAAGTACTGCATTTTAAGAAACCGCGCTGTATTCTGGGGAACACCCATCTGAGTGGAAAGGCTGCCTGATTCCACCGCTGGCTAGTTCTACTCCTGCCTAACATGGGTTCGCCTCATCTATTAATGGGACTAGTCTTCAAAAGTGCCCCGACTAGAATTAAGAGCAGAGTGCCTAGGAGGAAATAAGCCTTCATTTGTCTTGCAAATTAAACTCTATTAACCCCACAGGCTGCTCCTTGAACATGCTTCTAATATTAGTTACGCTGCATACATTATGTAGATTTCATGTTTTCAGTATTAAATGCAAAATATTTAAAATCCTAGAATGTTTCTAAAACCAACCAAAAGAATTCTAATGCACCAATATGCAGAAAGTTTGGAGGAAGAACATGTTAATTCTGAGTCTGTATGATGTGCAATTACACAATTACAATTGTCTACTAAGTATCAAAAAATCAAAGACCATGTAATCCAATGAGTCACTCTATTTTTTTTTCCTCCAAAAGGTTTATCAGGCATGAAGCTGAAACCACTTTAATCTGAAAATTTTAAATCTTTTTTCTTGTGAGATAAGAGTGGGAAATTCAGACTTTATCACTTTCCCTTGAAGGAATTACACGATAGCTACCTTCTCCTACAGCAACCTGTTCTCCCCAGATGGACTGAAGGACAAGTCCTGGAACACCTGCAAAACTGGAAATTTTCCATACAAATTTGAGAATACCTGTCAATCTCCACAGAAAGTTTGTGCTGTGACTTTGGGATTGAATTAAACCCAATGGCCAGTGTGGGGAGAATCAGATCCCCTAATGACACTGAGTCTTCCAGGTCAAGAACACAGAGTTTCTCTCCAATCACTTGGGCACACTTTTATTTCTTTCAGTAAGTTTTGTGGTTTCCAGCATATCTATGCTGCAATGTCGTTACCAGAAGCATAGTTCATGTTTTCTTTTCCTATTATTGTAAATGGAACTATATTTTTGAAATTTCTAATATTGCTAATGTCTATAAATACAGTTGGTTTCATGTATTATTTTTTTAGGGGGGATGATTTTTAAAATTTTTATCTGTAGACAGCTATGACTTCTATAGAGACAATTTTATTTTTTCATTTCCAAAATAGATCTTTCTTTTCCTTGAGGTACCGCACTGGCTAGGACCACAAGTTGAGCTGGTGTGGTAAGAGTGGTCTCCTTGCCTTGATTCTGGATCTTGGGAGAAGTATTTAATCCTTTATCATTAGGTAAGATATAAGCTGAAGATATTTCATAGATGTCTCTGGTTAGGTTAAGAAATTTCTTTATTCCCATCTATGAAGATAATCATAGCTTATCTCTAGGGTTTTTTTGGGTTAATACGACAAATTTTAAAATTTTAAAATATTTATTTTTTAGTTATTTATTTATTTTTAAGATTTTATTTATTTATTTGACAGAGAGAGAGAGGTCACCAATAGGCAGAGAGGCAGGCAGAGAGAGAGGGGGAAGCAGGCTCCCCACTGAGCAGAGAGTCCGATGTGAGACTCAATCTCAGGACCCTGAGATCATCACCCACACAGGTGGGTAAATCTGGGTGCCAGACACCCAGGTGCCGCGTTTTCCTGTTTTTTAATTTCATTGATCTCTATTTTTTTGTTCAAAATTGTATTTAAATTCTAGTTAACCTAGAGTGTTATACTGGTTTCCGAAGAATTCAGTGGTTCATCACGTATACACAACACCCAGTGCTCATCATGACAAGAGCCCTGCTTAATAACCATCACCCACCTAGCCCATCCTCTACCCACCTCCTTCCTCTGATCTTATTTTTATTATCTTTCCTTCCATTTACCTTGGCTTTAATATGCTCTTATTTTCTTGGTTTCTTAAATAAGTTTAGATATTGTTTTGAGATCTTTCTCTCTAATATACTTAATACTATACATTTCCCTCAAAGCACAGCACTATCCATACCTGACAATTTATGATCAGCTTTTATGTTAATTCAAAATATTTTCTAACTTTTCCTGTGAAGACTTCTTTGGATCATGGGTTCATTTGTTTCTTTCAAATATTTTGGATTTTTCATCTATCTTTGTTAATAATTCCACTGTGGTAACAGAATAGTTTATACATAATACTTAAAAATTTATATCAGATTTTAAGGTCCAGAACATGCTCCATCCTCAAAATGATCTATGTGTGATTAAAACTGTACTTGGTATTTGTTTAGTGGTGTATTCTATAAATGCCAATTACAACAAATTGGTAGATAATGTTCAAGCTGTCCACAGCCTTCCTGACTTTATTCATCAGTGAGAAAGGAGTGGTAAAAACTTACTGCAGACTGGTCTAGTTCTGTTTTGATCTTTGTTTTGTACGTTCCATTGTACGGTGCATAGCCATTTAAGGCTGTTCATCTTCTTGGTGAATGGGACCTTTTATCATTACATAATGTCTCTATCCCTGGTAGCATTTTTTATCTTAATATTTGCCTAATATTGTCATAGCCACTTCAACTTTCTATTGAATTAGTGTTTGCACAGTATATATCTTTCCTTATACTTTAAGCTGATCAGTCTTCCCATTTAGAGTAGGGTTCTTATAGATAGTTCTTATTTGGATCTTGAGTCCCCCTTCAATTTTACAACTTGCTGCATAGTTGGAATACTAAGACCATGCGCATTCAATGTAATTATTGACTGGCTGGATTAAGATGTGCCATCTTATTTCTTTTTTTTCCTACTTGCGCATCTGTTTATTGCTCCTTTTTCTCTCCCTTTCTGATTTTGGACAGATAGCCACAATACGCTCATAGCCAATTTTTGTTTCACAGAAAATTTGACTTTCAACTTAGATATAAACATTTACTGAGATCCAAGAGATCTGAGCAGTTTTTGTCTACATAGTAAAAACTTACTGAAATCTCACTGGCAGTCAGCAGGTGACCTCGAGGAGGAAAGTTTGTTAATCACACACCTGGAGGCACCTCTCACAATACCTGGCTCTTCTGGTTGTTCTATCCAGTCTTAACTCCGGGTGTTTGTCAATAAGCAAGAATTACAAACACTAACATCTCTGGGAGGGCCAGGAGGTCAGCGAAGGTCAGGATGACTCATGACACCTCTCTCATGAGGCAGGAGGGTCCTCGAAGAACCCGAGAGACAGGCATTCCTCTGGTGGGAGAATTACGACAAAAAAACTGGAGGCACAGAAAAGTTATAAAACACATCCAATAAGTGTTGTATCATGTTTGTTCTAGAATACCAAAAGTACTCCTCTTTAGGTTATGAGTCCTTAGTCAACTATTTCTTCAAACACATCCTTACTAGTTGATTTTGGTGAGTAACATTATCACCCCGGGAAATACTCCACTTAGTAATACTGTCATTGGTTTCCGTAACAGTAAGCATTTAAGAAAAATACTTTCAAGTCTCTCTCCCTTTCATCAAAGCCTGTACAAGCTGACTGAGCATCTAATCAGCCCATGTATGAAGGCACTTCACAGGGCAGCTAAAGGAACAGGTAAACCATAATTACTAGCTATTTAAAGAACATTAAAGGTTAAAAAATAAGAGTAAATTCCTATTTTTATATATTGCAATCCATTTGAAGGGTAGGAAGAATTATTATTTTTATGTGGTTATTTGGCTTTTATACTCTATCAGAAAAATGACCAAATCCATGCAAATATTTGAGTTAAATTAATAAAAAGTGACCCTTTATATCAAGGAAGCAAATATGCCTTTGTGTTAGTTTTTACAACACAGTTTCTATTCTACAGGTTTGGAGACAGAGATTGAAGCAGACCACTTTCTTCTTACCTATGGCCATCACCAATTGAACATCTGCCTACAGCAGACAATCTTTAACTTGCTGAAAGTTAGGAATAATGTCTCTCAATTTACATCATTTTCCCTATGATCCTTAAAATGATGATTATCTTAGTACAAGTCAAACCAATTCAAGCCAAGAAATTACATCATAAGGCTCCCTCTGTTGATCTAGTTAATGTGCCTGTGGGAATTGCAGGAAGTAGAAGACAGTAGGAAACTGTAGGGAGATAATGGGATATTTACCTTACTTGAAATAATGGATGGACTTAATTTAAAAATATAGAACCATATATCCAATAACTACAAAATACACAATGTTTAAGGACACATGAAGCATTTACCAAAATAGAATACAGACTGGAACAAAGTATTCTAAATAAGCTCTAAAGGACACAAATCACCCAGAAAAAATGATCTGACCACAGGAGAGATAAACTAGAACTACGAAGTTAATTAAGAAAACATCCATATGTTTAGAACCAATGCATGAACCAAAGAAGAAATAATGAAGGAATCTCGAAAATATTTTTAAGGAAATAGCAGAAGTACACTATATCAAAACTTGTGGGATACAGCTAAAGCAGTATTTCGTGGGAAATTTATAGTTTTTTTAAATTTATTTTTTATTTTTCAGCATAACAGAATTCATTATTTTTGCACCACACCCAGTGTTTTTTTTTTTTTTCAAAGATTTTATTTATTTATTCATGAGAGACCAAGAGAGAGAAGGCAGAGGAAGACAGGGAGCCCAATGCGGGCCTTGATTCCAGGGGCCTGGATCATCACCTGAGCCAAAGGGAGTTGCTTAATTGACCGAGCCTCCCAGGCACAGCAATTTATAGCTTTTAAAGGGTTGTATTAGAAAAGGAGGCTGGCTGAACAATGAAAGATGTAAGTTTTGTTCAAGTAGCTTGGAAGCATATATTCACCTTAAGGACGGTAGAAGAATTTTTAAAAGAGTAAAATCAATAAAATAAAAAGCAGAGAAAAATGAAAATCAAAGGGAAAAGTTAACAATTTTAAAATATTAGATGATAGATGAATAAATAGATGAAACTCCGACTGATCTACTCCAACTCCTAGCAACCCCAGCGACACCGAGAAATACTACCCTTTCAAGAATAAAGGCAGGATACAATAAAGACATTAAAGACATTCAAAACAACATCATAAACAGCTTTTGCCAATAAAGACCTTAGATGAAGTGGAACAATTCTGTGAATACAAAATACAAGACCCGATTCAAGAACAAAGAACACGAAATCACTGTATCATTTAAAGGATTTGAATCTACAATTAAAACCCTTCACACAAAGAAACCACAAGGAAGGATAGAGAAAGATGAACTCTGTCCCATTCTATTCCTAGTATATTCCTGACATCCACCCCTGGAAAATATATTGAAAAAAAGAATAACTTCAGGCCAATAACTTTCACAACACAGTTACAATATCCTAAATATTAACACATCAAGAGCACTATATATAAATAATAAAATCACAACAAAGCTATTTTTAGTATAAAAATGAATGCTCATATTTTTAGTATAAAAATGAACAGCTCGGCACTAAAAAAAAAACTAATCCATAATATTAATCAAGAAAAGTCAAAGCAGAAGATCCGATAAAATTCATCAATACATATTTCATGATAAAAGCTCTCAACAAACTAGAGACTGAAAGAAATTCCCTTATTTTGATAAAGGATATCTATTTAAAAATCTCAAGTGTTAGATGCTAAACCTGAATAGCAAAATATTGAAGTCATGAACAATACAATGATGTTCATTATAAGCAGTTTTATTCAACAGTGGACATAGGTGAGGTGACTGAGTATAAAGAAAATCCAAATAAAGTACAACACATTTAGGAAACTCACTTGATAAAAATTCATATATAAACTAATTATGTTGTATAGTAGCAACAACTGGAAATTAATACCATTTATGATAGCAACAAAGACATAAAATACATGAGAATACATTTGATAAGCAATGTGCAAAATGTCTACATTAAAAGCTCTAAGGCTGTTGAAAAAAAATAAAAGAAATGACAAAAAAATCACATTATTTAATTGTAAAATATTACTGATGTTAGATTATTTTCAAATGATCTGTGGCATTAATGTAATCCCAAAATTTCAATAGGCATTTTGAAGGTTTTAATTAGTGCAAGTTGATTATGAATTTATATGGAAATTCACAGGACCCAGAATAGTCATAATAATAAAAAGAATAAACTTGGAAGACTCACAATGCCTCATTTTCAACTGGCAGGGTGAAGCTACAAGAGTCATGATCATGTACTAGTGGTGCAGGAATACAAAGACCAAGGGGACAGAACAGAGAATCCAAAGTAGACATAAACACACCTACAGTCAATTGATTTAATAAAAGCATGTAGACAACTTAATGTGAAAAAGACAGTGGTGGAACCTCTGGATATATTGGGGGGAAAAGGAGTCTTGACTTTACCACATCATACTCAAAAGTAAATTTTACAAGGGTTACAGGCCTGATTGTGAAAGACAGTAGAATAACTCCAAGAAAACAGTAATTTGGGAGTATGTGAGAATTGTTTTTAAAAGGTCACAAAATTCTCCAATCACACTATACTGATAAATTGGGATTCATTAAAATTAAGAACTTACATTCTTCAAAAGGCACCACTGAGAGAGGTTAAAAAACAAAGCCCCATATTGGAAGAAAATATTTGTAATAAATATATGTATAAGATTTGCATAAAGGAAATATATAAAGACAAACCAATTCTGAAAATGGGCAATAAGAACACAGAATGATCAATAGGCATATGAAAAGATGCTCAATATTGTTATTCTTTAGAATACTGAAAATTAAAACCACAATAGGATATTCCTATACAGCAATAAACTAGCCAAAACTAAAAAAGACTGCCAATACCAAATACTGGCTAGAAAAATGGGAATTCTCTTATTTTGCTGGTATAATCCTTTTGGAAAATGGCTGGCAATATCTATTAAAGCTGAAAAAATATCTAGTCAAGGGCATAGTAATTCCACTCCTAAGTATATTCCCAAGAAAAATGGTTGCAAGTATCCACAAAGACAAAGTATGAGTGCTCTTAGTAGCTTTAAGTGGAAGAGTCAAAAATTGAAAACAATCCAGAATTCCACCAACTGCTGAATGGATATAGCGTGTTATATTCATATACTCTGAAAGAGAAAATACAACGTCCTGTTACACACACACACACACACATTTATATACATAATGATAAGCAAAAATAATTCAGACATGAAACACATCATGCATCCAAGCAGGCAGAATATCAGTAAGGACATAGTTCAACACCACTACCATCAATCCACTAGATATAACTAACACTTACAGACTACACTAAACAGCAGGGCACCCATTCCTTTCAATCTCCTATGGAACTTTCATCTAGAGAGACTGCATTTTATGCCATAAAACATAACATAACAAATTTAAAATGAATTCCTACAATGTCAGCTCTGAGACCACAGTGAAATCAAACTAGAGATCAATAAGAGAAAGAAAACCGGAAAGCCCTAAAATATGTGGAGATTAACCAATACTTCTAAGTAATACATGGGACAAAAAATTTCAAGATAAACTAAGTATTTGAAGTAAAAATGAAAACACAACTTACCAAAATTTGTAAGATGCAGCAAAAGCAACACTTAGGGGCAAATTGATAGCACTGAAAACATGTATTAGAAAATAAGACAGATCTAAAATCAGAAATCGAAGTTTCCATTTTATTTATAAAAATAAAAGCAAATTAACCAAAATAGGCAGGAGAAAAAAAACACAATCAAGAGTTGGTTCTTTGTAAAGATCAATAAAATTGATAAATCTATAGCCAACCTAACCAAGAATAGGAGAGAAAAGACACAAATTACTTTTATCACAAATAAAAGGCAATCACTACAGATCCTATGACCATTAAAATAACCAAGATGAAACAGACCATGTCTTTGAAAGACACAGTCTGACAATAATCACAAGAAAAAACAATCTGAATCAGCTTATATCAAAAGAATTGAATCGATAAGTAAATAACCATCCAAAACAGAAAGCACCAGATCCAGATGGATTCCCTCATGAATTATATACCAAGTATTTGAGGGAGAAATTAAAACAAAACTCTAAAAATCTCTTTCAGAGGTTGGAGACAGAGGGAACACTTTCTAATTCATTCTATGAGGCCAGCACTATCCTTGAACATCAAAACCAGACAGACATTACAAATAAACTACAGACCATATCTATCTTGAATATAGAAGTAAAACCCACAAATACTATTAAATCAAATACAGTAATATAAGAAGAATTATATACCACAAACAAGTGAGATTTATCTTAGATATACAAGGCTGGTTCAATGTTTGAAAATCAACTGAAATTCAATTAATTGAAAATCAATTATTATAAACCACAAATCATTATTACAAACAGATGCAGAAAAAGCATGAAAAAAATCCCACACCCATTCATGATTAAAATTAAAAAAAAAACCTCAGTAAACTAGAAATAAGACACTTCTTCAATTTGATAAATAATTATCTACCAAAAAACAAAACAAAACAAAACAAAACCCCAAAAAACCAATTCACAGCTAACATAATACTTAATAGTGAGAGACTTAAAACTTTCCCACTAAAATCAGTAATACGGTAAAGATGTCCCTCTCACTATTCTTTTCCAACACAGCACTGGAGGTGCTCGCGAATGCAAGGAAAGGAAATAAAAGGCACACAGACTGGAAAGGAAGACATAAGACCGTCTTTGCTCACAGATAACATGATTATGTAGAATATCTGAAAACAACTGACAAAAAACCTCTTGGAACTAGTAATTATAACAAGGTTGCAGGATACAAGGTTAACATACAAAAGGCAATCACTTTTTAGAATACCAGCTATAGGAAAGGGGCAACTTGGGTGACTCAGTTGATTGGCCTGCCTTCAGCTCAGGTCATGACCCCAGGGTCCTAGGACTGAGCTCCACATCAGGCTCCCTGCTCAGTGGGGATCCTGCTTCTCCCTCTCTGCTCATGCTCTAGCTGAAATAAATAAATAAAATCTTTAAAAAAATAAAATAATATACCATTTAACAAGTGGAATTTAAAATTTAAAACACAATTATCATTTACATTAGCACCTCCAAAAATGAAGTACTCAGGCACAAATCTAATGACACACACACATACACACAGTCTATAAAAAGAAAACTATAAACCTATCAGGAACAAAAATTAAAGAATAAATAAAGGAGAGATTCTGTTTATGGTTAAGAAGACACAGAACTGTCAAGATGTCAGTTCTTCACAACATGATCTAGAGATTCAGTGCAATCCACCCCCCCCCAAAAAATCATAGCAAGTTATTTTGTGGATACTGAATAGATTATATCAGAGGTAAAAAAAATCATAATAGGCAACACAACAATGGAGAACAACAAAGAAGACCTACTACACTATTTGACGTCAAGGCTTACTATAAAGCTACATTGATCAAGAGAGTGTGGTATTGGTAAAAAAAAAAAAAATACACAAATGGATCAATGGACTAGAACAGAGCACCCAGAAACAGACCCCCAATAAATACACGCCACTGATCTTTAACGAGGAGCAAAGGCAGTACAGGGGAGGAGATGATATTTTCAGCAGCTGCTCCTGGGACAACTGGACATTCACTTGCAAAAAAAAATTAGACGCAGATCTTACACCCCCTTTCAAAAATTAATTCCAAGTGGATCTTAGACCAAAATGTAAGTCAAGAAACTATATAACAGGAGAAAACTTTGGTGACCTTGGGAATGGCAATGACCTTTCAAATGAAATGCCAAAGGCATGATGCATGAAAGAAAGAGCTGATAGGCCAGACTTATTAAAAATTAAAATTTCTGGTCTATGAAAGACAGTATCTAGAGAATAAGACAACCTGCAGACTGTGAGAAAGGATTTGCAAAGGAAATCTGATAAAAGACTGACCTAAAACAGACAACTTGAAACTCAACAGTAAGGGGAAAAAACCCATAAGCAAAAAAATGGATCCAAGACCTGAACACTTCACCAAAGAAGACATACAGACAGCTGAAGAGGTGTATGAATAGATGCTCCTTGTCAGGTTACTCCAGGGAAATGCAAATTAAAACAGAGATACCAGCACACACTGATGGGGACGGCCAAGCCTGGAACACGGACACCACCAAATGCTGGCGAGAACACAGGGCAGCAGGAGCTCTTACCTGTTGCTGCTAATAGTGCAAAACAGTACAGCCAGCTCCGGCAGTTTCTGACAAAGTTAAAACATACCCTTACCGTACGATCCAGCGATCACAATCCTTGGTATTTTCCCGAAGGAGCGGAGCATTCCTGTCCGTATGAAAAACCTGCACGTGGACATCGGAGCAAGTTTACTGGTAACTGCCAAAGCCCGGAAGCAACCGAGATGCCCCTCAGTAGGAGAACGGATACAAGGGCGCGCTCGGACCACGGGCCACGATCCCGCACCGGGGAAATGAGCTCTCAGCCACGAAAAGGCACGGAAGAAGCTCTGATGCTTGGGACTCCATGACAGAGGCCAGCCCGAGCCAGCCGCACCGGCGGATTCCGACCGTGTGACCGACCGGAGAGGCGGCGTGCGGAGACTGTGCGAGCATCAGCGGTTGCTGGGGGGGAAGGAGGGGGAAGGGGCTGCAGGGAGCGCCGCGGCCGGCGAGGGCAGAGTGCCCGCTCCGCGGGATCCTGGAAGAGTGGACACGGGTCATTACACGTTTGTCCAAACACCCTGGGTCACCCAAAGTCGACCGCAGCGTTACACTGTGGGCTTTGGGCGAGCATATGTCAATGCAGGCTGACGCGCTTTAACAAACGCAGTGCTCTCGTGGGGACCTAAGTAGGAGGAGGCGGGCGGCACGTGGAAACCTCTGTACCTGCTGCTCCACTTCCCTCCGAACTGAGAAACTGCTGCTCTAAAGTCATCCTCTGTCAGAAGACAGCATGCAGCAGGACCCCCTTATACCGCGATCGCGCGGGGAACGTCCAGAGGAGAGCGAACGGCTCCTTCAGGGCTGCAACGACGAACCGGCAGAGCAGGAAGGAGGGGACTGTGGATCGTCCCCAGCTCCCTCGGAGCTTATCACAACCAACGGTGTTGCGTGGAGATCTGTCTTGAGCTGCACACTGCGGCAGCCTGTTCCGTGTGTTACTCAAACTTTCCACGTCTCTCTCCACCGCACCTTCCACAACTGCAGAACTTTGGTCTGACGTCCGCGACGCGTGCCGCCGTGTCCCCATGTCGCACGATGAGGAGGCGTGCGTCGCGGTGAAAACAGCGCCCGTGGTTTCCGACTGGCTGACACAGTCTCAGACACTTCACATGTGGCAAGGCTAGAAAGAATCTTGATGCCATATCGGAATCTCATCTCGTTCTGTTCACTTCTTCCATTTCGGGCTAAGATCCTTATATTTTGATTCAATCACCGAACAGGCATTCTCCTTCCTAACTCTGACCAACTCTGGAACTTTGAAGACAACAGTAGCAAGCTTCGGAATCACGGGACTATTTCACCCTGTGACAAAAGGAAACTGGTCTCGTAGGGGACCAGAAGTCAGGGTGAGTACCACGGCTTCTCTCCTTCCCAAGCCAGGCTGACCTGTCTTCATGCGCCACAGAGGACGAGTGTGTTCACCCACCGCCCTCTGGGAGCTGCAGCTGGCCAGTGACTGAGTCAAGCACTAACCATATTACAGCCGAACTCGGGTTACCAAAGGGGTTTGGCTATGCGCTACGTGAAGTGCTGATATACAGACACTGCGTGTGTTCGTAACCATTTCATCCCCTTCCTGGGCACAGGAATAAAAGTATTCCCAGCCCTCCTATAACCAAGCGGGATCCCATCAGGGGTACTTGGAGCACACCTGTCTCACATATGCTTCCCCACTTGCACATGAGGAATCTAGGACTTCAACTTCGTGGGGGCACAGGACTCGCAGAGTCTGAACCCTTGACAAGGCTGGCAGGAAAGCTCCCTCATGCTGCCCAACCCAAGCAGACTAAGATGTCCACGTAAGAATAGTGACTGTTTGAAGCTTCTGGGACTTCATTCAAGGTTTATGTTAGCAAAGCACAGCCTCACCTATTTCTGGCAAATCCAAATACCTTGATAGCTGGCCAGACATAGTGCCCCAAGCACTGTATGTAAGTTATATTAAGAACTAATGATTATGAGAATAGGAACTCATAATATGGGTCAGGGGTCAACAGGAGAGACTCTGGAGCCAGAATGCCCCAGGTCCGTCGCCAGAAAGCAGTAAAATCTTGGGTAAATTACTTAAGTCAACAGATATCCCACTTTCCACTTTTGAAATGCGAGTGGGCACATTAACAGTTACCTAGTGCATAAGCGGATGCATTTCACGTTTATGTGATGCTTTTAAAATTTAAACAGTAGACCTGCCTGTTTGTCCAGTCCGCCTCCTTCACCCACAAAAAATTCTAAGATAGCATGTCTTCCTAAGGTTCCTGTTATTTTTTTTTTTTAAGATTTTATTTATTAATTTGACAGAGAGAAATCACAAGTAGATGGAGAGGCAGCCAGAGAGAGAGAGAGAGGGAAGCAGGCTCTCTGCTGAGCAGAGAGCCCGATACGGGACTCGATCCCAGGACTCTGAGGATCATGACCTGAGCCGAAGGCAGCGGCTTAACCCACTGAGCCACCCAGGCGCCCCAGGTTCCTGTTATTTTGATAACACTGATGAATTTTAAGAAACCAGAATGAACTAAAAAAAATAAAAAAGACATAAGCTGGACTGTTTCTCTCCTCACTGGACAGGAGATGGCCAAAAGCTTTTTTCTTGAATCCACAAAGGACACCAGGCTTTAGCAGGGCAGTCTGAACACATGAGCCTGCCGCCTGTCCTCCAAAACCAACTATCAAGACAGGAAATACATGTAAAAAATATAAAAGCTAAACAATCGAGTTGAGTCGAAAAGGACAGAAGCCTCCAGGAGGCCAAGAAACACTGCAACTGATGTTGTCACACACTCACACATAGTCAGAGAGAGTGTGTCCCTGTCCCAGGACACACTACGGAGAAGAATTACCAAGAGTTACACAGAAATCTAAGAAGAATAAAAATGGTAATTATCAGTCCAAGGTAAAAGAGAACAGTGTACAAGACTATATGTAACCAGGGTTCACTCTCTTGTCTGGCTATGCGTAATACTGATGAAATACTAAGCAGCACTACTTACAGTCACTTTGCTTTAAATGTGAAAAAGATGATGATAAAACCAAAGATGGAGAAGGCAAAGGTAAAAGTTTGTATTTGTGTGTGTGCAAAGAAGACGGCACAAAAGCCTACCTTCTGAATTATGAAATCTAAGGCTAGTATCAAACGGTGATAAGAAACAGCAAGTCTACAACAAGCATGGTTTTTTACAGATGAGCGAAGAAGATAAAGCCAAAAACGTTTAAAAAAAAAACCACTGCATTTAGAGGACAGGAATTCAGAATCGGGAGGATGAAGTAGAGCCGCTCTTTAAAGATGTTAAAATTATAAAATTGTGTCTTTCCTACATGGCCTTGTAAGCCCTGTGTAAGCTGATAAAGATATTTTGTAAAGAACGCCTGAGTCCACGTTTTGCACTGCACTCTACCACCACCTGACCTGTCCATCTCCCTGCTTCAGGCCAGTCCTGCTTGTTCAGTACGCGACATACTCCCTAAGGCTGGGTCCTCCACCCTGCAAAACCGGAAGTGCTCTCCTGGGGCCTCCGCAAATGCCTACGCTCACATCCCACGTTCAGAGCGGCTTCCCAGGAGTAAGGACTACCCTTGATCTCTGCCTAGGACGGTCACCATTACAGCCAGCTGTTAGAAAGCTGACTGTGTGTCAGGAACCCTTCCACCAGCTTCAAGGGGGTCAAGTAATTTCATCGTAGTCCCCTAAAGTAGGAAACATCATCATCCCCAATTTAGAGTTTAGAACAAAACCACAGAATAGCTTAAAAACTTGTTCCAAGTCACCCAGCAAGAAAACGGCAGAGGGAGATGGGAACCTGAATAGTTCTGCTGCGGGGTAAGCACTGTGCCACGTGACTGCTCCACGGCAGAGCCACAGAACACACTAACGACGACAGCCAGCTCCCACCAGCCTGCTCCAAGGTGGCGAGCTCAGGACACACACACGGGATGGTTGACTGTATGTTCAATTTGGGCACATACCTGTAAACATTACTCTGGATGTTTCTGTGAATATGTTTCTGAATGAAAGTAACATATAAATAGGCAACTTTGAGTAAAGCGGTTACCCTCCATAATGTGGGTGGGTGAGTGTCACCCCATCGGGTGAAGGCCCTCGCAGAATGAAGACCATCTCGCTCGAACACAGCGCTTCAGGAAATGCACTTCAAGGAACGCATGTGTGCACACGCACACACACAACTGGTTCTGCTCCTCTGGAGAACCCTAACAAATGTGTTTCTGGACCTTTGGTGCATAGGATTGTGTCCACAGTCCTAATCCTTCATTCCCAACACTTACCATTGGACCAGGGTGTATTTCAAAATGAAACATCCATGATCCCATCATCTAAACAAGAGCTAGAGCGGACATCAGTCCACATGGATGACCCCACCCCAGCCCTTGTGCTGAAGCCATCCTTCCCTGAATACTATGTTCAGTACAAGAACAGTCATTGCAGATACAGGAGTTCCTAGAGTGTGTTCTACATTTTAGCTGTATTTCATTTTATGAAAAGAATTTATACAAGATGTAACGTTTCTGGGTTACCTTTGGCACTTACTATACTGAGATCCACCTACCTTGCCGCATGTCACCACGCACAGTTCATGTGCTTTGAGTATTGCAGAATATTCCATCGCCCTGCCAGAATATAGTCCACCACTACAAAGTATCACTACAGTTGACAAGCATGTGAATCGTTTCCATGCTTTAGATGTCATGAACATTGCTGCAATAAACCTTCTTAGGTATATGTCTTGTATCTCTGCAAAATTTCTCTTGGTCAGTATACTCTCCAACTCCTCACACTAGTGGGCACCATCAGACTCTGGTTTTGGCCAATTAGAGGTGTGTAACATGTGACTGGGAACGTGAGATGCATTTCCCTAAATCACTAATGTTGAACATCTCTTTATATGACTATGAATTTTCTAGCATTTCTTATACAGCTGGGATAAACCTAACTTTCCTATAAAGTATCAGATTTAATTTTCTAATTGTGTTTAGGATATTTTCATCTACTTTAATGAGTGGAAAGGACCTGTAATGTTCAGAGAATGCCTGATTTCCACATCAGGGTTATGCTGTTCTCAGAATGAGAACGGCGAGTATCCTTTATTCTCTTAGTTTCTGGAAAAGTTCATGTGAAATTGATGTGTGCTTCCGAAATGTTAGAAATCACCCATTTGAAATGGGTCAGGTGGTTTTCTTCATGGGAAGATTTAACTACTGCTTTAATTGCTTTTCTAAAATAAATAATCAAGCTTTCCATTTATTAAAGCTATGCTTGGAGCTATGTGAATTCTGCCCAGTTTTTCAAAACTTTAGCATATAGCTGGAGACAGGTTTCCTTAACTCTTAAACCTCTCACCTTTCTGTACTTTTTTTCTTATTATTCATGTGTCTCAATTTTCTGGGACTAATTTTTTTCTCTTATGGCTTCATTTTTGAGTTTTTGTATTAGATTTTATTAGTTTCTACTGTTTTATCTTCTACTTTAGGTTCATTCTTATCATTTTCTATCTTTTGAAACATGTACTGCTAGATATTACAATCTAACAAAAATAATTTTGGATCTTGTCACATGCTTAGGTTTGTTTACATTTTTGTTTCAGTATGTAGTAATCCTTTCTACCTCTAACAATAAGGTTTGTCTTAGTCTTTTAAGATTTATTTGAGAGAGAGAGAGAGAGAGAGAACTTGTGCTTGGGAGGAGGGGCAGAGGGAGAGGGAGGCAGAGTTTTAAGCAGTTTCTGCACTGAGCACAGAGCCCCATGTGGGGCTCACTCTCATGACCCGGAGATTATGACCTGAACCAAAACCAACAGTTGGATGCTTAACCCCCTGCACCACCCAGGCACCTGTCTTAGAGTCTTTTATACATAAATACAACCACTCCTTCACTTACCTTTAAAATTTGAATGTTATCTGTAACCCTTCTAGTGTTATGTAGACTTATATTCAGTTTATCTTTTATACTGGTGAGTTTAGTTCATTTACGTTTATTGCAGTTATAGTGGTCTAATTCTTGAGTCCTTGTACACAAGAGAATATTTTTGTCAAGTTTTCATATTTTAAAGTTTGATCCAGACAGGAAATTCTATGTTCCAAGTTATTACCCTGAAATACTCTTCCATTATCTTCTTACATTTGGCGTCACTGTTGAAAGATCCTCCGTCAAAATGATGGTTGCACCTTGATTTGTATTTTTTTTATAGTGTTTTAGAAATTTCTTTGATATTCTTGAGTTGCACTTTGTCTAGATGCTGGCTTTTCCTTCCTTTGGCTCTTTGGCATTTTTGTGGACCTTTATTCAGAGGCTTTTCCTCTTTTCTTAATTCAAGGACACACACATCCGTGAGCTCTTCAAACATTTCTTCCTGGAGGTGATGTGCGAGGAGAGACACGAACCTACTGTTGATATTCAACATTTTAGTTCTCGGGACACATCTCAGAAAAGCAGCAGCCACTTTTGTCTTCAGGAAAGACATCAAGCCCTGATCATGCACAGGATAAACCCATTAAACACTGCTGCGCCTTAGAGATTCAGAAGCAGTTGGTGGACCCAGTAACACGTTCCCCTCTGGGCGTACGTGAAGGAGAGAACATCAGGCTCACACTCCCCTTCAACCACCACCCAGCATTTTCCATCAACTGGGGAGTGTGCATCCACCTCACATTCGAGCCGGAGGCGTGGGCGAGCTTCAAGCCAGGCGTAAGGAGCATCCGGAAGCGCAGGGCCAGCCAAGCGTAGGGCGGCACCTGCCATGTCGGTCTGCTACGACTCCACAACAGAAGGCCACAGACTGGGTCACTTAACAAGAGAGATTTATTATTTCTCATAGTTCTGGATACGTTTCAGCCCAAGCTCAAGGTGCCAGCCAGTTGATTTCATTCTGAGGCCTCTTTCCTCCACCTGCCGCCAGCCACCTTCTCTGTTGCCTCCCACCATGGTTGCCCCTGCATGTGTGCAAACACCTGTGCTGTGTCCTAACCTTTCCTTGTAACACCGGTCCTCCTGGATCAGGGCCCGCCCTAGCAGCCTCACTGTGCCTTCATTACCTCACTAAAGGCTGTCTCCAAATATAGTCCTATTCTCAGGTACTAAGGGCTGAAGACTCTACATATGAGTTTTAGGGGACCACAATTCAGTCCATGACACTCACGTAAACCTGAAAGACAGAGCTCCCCAGCGTTGCCTAGTCCCAACCCTGCTAAAATTCTGACGGGAACCCTTTTTGTAATGGTTTTTTCTGTCAGAAAGGAAGGAGAAACCAGCCTGAACTGAGCACATAAGTGTATGTTCTGAAGGACTGTGTTAGGAAGCCTGATCCCAAGCCAACTTGGTGACCGCAGGCATAAGAACCTGAGCACCTCATGAGGCTCCTGGCTTTGCTGACGGAGGCCCTACATTCCCATCTGCACCAGCTTCAGAGGACACCTTCCTTCTCTGTCTCCCTGTTTCCCATTCGAGGGGCACAAGGCCTCCAGGAGTGACAAAAACACCATCCACGGCACTAATTAAGAGGTGAGAACTCCACCTGCACCCAGCGAAGTTTCACAGAACTACATGATGTGGCCTACCACAGCACACTAATTAGTGACAAGGGGTGCTTCTGTCTGTGCAGGTCAATGAAAATGTAAAATACCTGAGAAATAAAAACACTTAAGAGGAGCAACCCTTGGAAAACCCTAAAGGTTTATTCAACTCCAATTTAGGTAAGTGCAGTTCTTCTACAATTAGAAAGCAACTTACATATGAATAACTGTAGACCACTTTTCAAATCTAGGATATCTGATTTACTTCAAAAGATTATCTTTCTAATTTGTCTCCATATTTCATAAATATTTCCTTATAAATGCAAATGTGAAAATAGCCTCATTAAAGAC
The DNA here is from genome assembly GCF_009829155.1 of Mustela erminea. NCBI lineage: Eukaryota > Metazoa > Chordata > Mammalia > Carnivora > Mustelidae > Mustela > Mustela erminea. The sequence goes on along the minus strand of NC_045627.1, from coordinate 89,169,556 downwards.
AATGTTGTGACTTCAAAAAAAACCTTTGGTTGTGGTGAGGGGGAATGGGCATCCACAAAACAACAGAGCTCCTAGTAAGTTGGTAGCGCAATACTGAAAAGTTCTTCCTTTCAATTTAGGAGCAAGACAAGAATGCTATTATCACAACTTCTATTCAAAACTATATTAAAACACCCTGGCCAGAGAAGCCAAGGCAAAAAGAAGTAAAAGGTATCATTTAAAATGAAGAAATAATAGCATTAAGGCCTGTGCTTGGTGACAGGTGCCTGGACACACTGCCCAGGAATGATTCACACTCCAAATTGGACTGCAAATTCAATCAACACGAAGGCTCACGTCAATGATGCAAGCAGGAAAAATCTCTTAAGGGCCATTCCATGTCAAGTGTGCTGAGGACTGGCATCCATGCCGGGGATGTGTTAACGCAGTCCGTTCTACAGTCTTCGGAAAGCTTCCACTGAAGGCATTCAAGCATTCCAGCACCCAGCCTGGGCTCCGGTGAGAAGTTGCCACGCACTCCTGGGACTCCCCACCACAGAAAGTTTTGGCCATGGAACAAGATGTTATAAACTTTTGACTTCATAGATGAGTTTCTTCTGAATAAGAACCTTACAAATCCTAACCTATTTAAAGAAGATAAAAAGGTAACTCAGAAAAACAGATCTTACTTTCTCCTCAGTTAAAGTAAGAATACGCAGCGATTAACCTCCGAGGAATGTCGGAACGTCCCTGTCACAGTGTTTCTGGCACGGAGAACACAAGTCCCCTCTCCACACCCAGCTCAGTGCTGTCTGCAGCGGTCTCCTCGTGGCCCCCTCACGAAAAGCTTTCTTTTTTGCCTTGAGGGACGCAGGTCTGGTGTTCGTGGACCTTTCCTCGTATGCTCTAGCTGATACTGTGAGAAGCATCTGGAAATCCAGCAAGAGCGCAATGCTTATCAGGAAGCTTAGGGGAAGCCAATTTAATGTTGTCAAATCACAGCTTTAAATTACACACTTAAAAATAATTTTAAGAAAAACAAAAACATCTGAGCATTTCTCTTCCCAGGAAAGATGGAATAAGTAACAGACAGGATTCACTCCCTCATCTAAAGCAACTGAAAGGGGGGAAATAGAGAAAGTACTTAAAACCACAGCTTCCAGGACACCAGAGAGCCAGGTAGGGAGGCTGGAGAGGGAAGCGGGAGGTGAAGGCTACAGTCATCCTGGCTGATTGCTGCAAGTGTCCAGGCCGCCGCACCTGGTGGGGTCATGGGAGGCACCTGCTGCCCTCCCTGAGGAGGGGAGGGAGGTGTGTGCGGGAGACCAAGGCAGGCAGAGTTTGTGGGACAGACTGAGCACAGCACAGAAGGAAGACTCCGGAGGCCTGTGGAGGCCTCGTCCCAAGAATGTGGCACATTCATGTGAGGAAACTATCCAAGACTGGGGAAGTGCCTATCTCCAACAGCCAGACTGGAAATGCTCGGAATTCATGCAGCATTCCAGAGATCACTCAGGTCTTGCCTAGACAGTAGGAAATCATAGCCCAGAATCGATACTGCTCTGGTTTTCCCTAGCCAATCTTAAAAGCCAGGCCCAAGAGAATCAAGTTGTTGTAAGTAACTTAACTGCATCTAAGAACAGCTTAAGAATATTAATTAGAACACAAAAATATCCTGCACACAATAAGGTAATAAAATTCACAATGCCAGGCATTCAGTCAAAGATTACCAGGCATGAAAAAACCAGGTCCACAGGACCCGTTGCGATAAGAAACAGCTACTTGAAAACCACCTAAATCTAACTCAGATGTCAGGGTTAGGCGAGGTCACACACAGTTAATGTAATTGTTTCAGATGTTCAAAAGCTAATTACAGACCATCTGAAAAAAGAGAAATACAACGTATGGGATGAAAACTACAAAATCTAAGGTGAAAAATACACTGGATGGGAACAACAGACCAGGCACTCAGAAGGTCAGCTTACCGAACTTACACACCTACAGAGATGCCCAAAGAGAACGACAGAACGGGTGTGGGGACCCAGACGTGCCGCAGCGTTAGTGAGCTGTGCAAACTCCAAGAAACCTTGCATGTGTGTAACTGGAGTTTCTCAAAGGGAGGAAGAGTGACCAAAATAGTGACCAAAATATTTCCATGTTTGAGGCAAACTGTAAACACCCAAGAGGTCAATGAGGCCAACCACAAGAAACATGAAGGAAACCACAGCAAGACTCAGCACAACCAACTGCTCAAAACATGACGAGCCTCACAGGGGACCCGAGGAGAAAGTGACATTACATAAAAAGGGGACAGAAGCATTTTTGGAAACAGCACAACCAAGGACACAGTGGAGAACATCTATGAACTACGGAAAGAGAAAATTACCAATCCAGAATTCTACACCCAGAGAAATTATTTTCAAGAATCGATGAGCAAGACAGACGTTCTTGGACCTCCTTGTACTCCAGCAGCTGCCATGTGAGACAGAGAAGGGGAGCTCCTCAGGCAGAGGGAAATGGTGCCAGGTGGAAACACGGGTCTAACAGAGAACGAAGGGCAAGGAAGCCTCACTGGGACGCAGACCCACACCCTCCTCATGTCCAGACGGCGTGCGGCTGTCTTCACACAACAGCGGCAGAGCAGGGCGGTGGAGACAGGCTGTGCATGGCAAAACCCCGAGTATTTACTATTCGGCTCTTTATGGATATTTTAGGACTCCATTTTAGGCACAACTAAACACTATTTTTAGTGTTAATATCTTTTAGTATCTTAGTACCTGCTGCTCTCTTTATACACACAAAGATTTCTGGAAGATGTTCACCAAACACCAGCACCGTCTGCTTCTGGGGCGGGGGGCTGGGAGGTGGTGAGCTGCCATTCTTAACTTTGCTGTCTTTCATCACTTACAGTTTAAAAAGAACCTCTTCGGAAGTAACAGAAACATCACATACAAATGTAAGATACAGGCAAGAGACAGAGGGACTCCCCTGGTCATCACCAGCCAAGACCAGGTCACTGCCAATTTAGAGAGGATTCAATTCACGCTTCTGTCACATTACATAGTTGTAACTAAAATGGGGTGTTAGTTTGCTTTTCACTTAATTTAGCATTTGTCCATGATGACACAGCTCCCCAGGCAGTTAGACACTAAGTCTGGTTCGAGGGACGTGGGGCTGTTTCCTAATAATTTCACCATCGTTTGATATTTAGGTTTGTTTCCACTTTTTACTATTAGCAATGCTGTGTATATAGTTTTTTCTGTATTTTCTTTCTTTTTTAAAAATTCACTTATTTGACAGAGGAAGAGAGTGAGCACAAGCAGGGGAGCAGCAGCAGAGGGAGAGGGAGAAGCGGGCTCCCCGTCAAGTGTGTAGCCCGATGTAGGACTTGATCCCAGGACCCCAGGATCACGACCTGGGCCAAAGGAAGACACTTAATGACTGAGCCACCCAGGTGCCCCTCTCTCTGGATTTTCTCTATAAAATACATTTGTCGGGTACTAAGTGGCTCAGTTAAGGGTCTGGCTCATGATTCTGGCTCAGGTCATGATCTCAGGGTCATGGGATCAAGCCCTGTGCTAGGTTTCAGGCACAGGGTGGAGGCGAGTCTGCTTGGAGGTTCTATCCATCTGCCCTGCACCCCCGTCCACTCTCTCTCCCAAACAGATAAATCAGTCTTTAAAAATAAAACACATTTGTAAAGTGGGATTCCTGAATCAAAGGGCTTTAACATTTTTCTGTGTGTGTGAATAGTCACATGACTGGCAGCCCTCCATGGCATCAGCGGCACGTGAACGTACATCAGTTTCAGGCCGTCCCTGATGACACTGCATTTTTGTTTACATTTTTCTGAGTTAATGGTGCAAAGTGGGTTGTTTTAATTTATATACAATTTTTTTAGAAAATATTTTCAGATAGAAGGGACAAAAAGCAGTTATTTTCAAAGGTTGTGCTTAAATTACACTTCACCCTTGGCTGAACTTGCTCATTCTACAGAAATATGGAACAACACGCTCGTTCTCCTGGCAGCAGGAGACAGGGAATCGGTAGCGAGCGAGCAAGAGCACCTGAGCCGGACCTGTGAGCACACCCAGTCACCCCCGGGACAGAGATCACCCCGTGACCCCACTCCCTGCTGAGCCTAGGGGAGCAGCCCTTTCCTCCGGCCCCAAGATGCGCACAAACACTGTCCGAAGTACCAAAGACAAAGCCTGCTTTCCTCCTGGAGCAGCGCCCAAGTCTGTCCCCTCCACTAGGGCCCAAACCACCTCATGCACACGACAAGGACTCGCCAACGCTGGGGGAACCAGCTTGGCTTCCCAGCAGGTGAACCGCCAACTGCTATGGCGTGTGCGAGGCCCCGTGCTGGGGGCTGCGTTTAAACACAGACCCCCATGTTTCCGAGCCTCTGCTGCATCGGTGACATAGTGGCCTCCCTGCTCGTGGGTTACTCTGGCAGTCGAAAGTGGTAGCAGATCAGAAAGTGCCCCATCGACTAGGAAGCGATCCGTACTAAATTAACTTCAGCGGCAGCACAGCAGTAAAACCCGGCCCAATTCACACGCAACATCTCCCAGAGAACGGGGCACGGGGGCCACGTTAGCTGAATGAGGGTCTGTCTGCAGGACACGCACCTCCATATCCGGGGAGGGTGACCATCAAACATGCGCAGCAGCACCTGTCCCGAGAGCGGGCACAGCGTGTCGCCAACATGTGCATCGTGACCCGCGTCTTACAACGTCCACGTGCCACACACGTGAAACAGAAACCGGCAAACTGGGCACACGGAAAGAGCCGTGACATCCGTGATGTGGCAGGATTTTGTTCTAGTTCTTCCAGCACTCAACGCGCGTGCCTTTTACAGTCTCACATCATAAAGGCACACGCACACGCAAGCTACCCCTGTTATAAACGCCAACAACCCTGCAACAGTATGGTTCCTGGAAGTTTGTTTCGCGTCTGTCTGAACTGCTGCTGCCCCCGCGGCTTTCAGTGTTCCAGGTCCTCACCGCAGCCACGCGCGGCCGGCTGGACGACATCTCCAGCCCGACGGTGTCTGGCTCTCCAGCACAGTGTGAGAACAGACTGTTCAGCGCTCGTCTGGATGAGGAGATCATGATCTTCCCTTAACTGGGACCATGGAAATCTTAGGCCGCGTCATCTCAGTTGAGCTACAAACTTCTGAGAAGAGTGGATATGGGTCATTAAAAAAAAATCCCAGACCGGTCCCATTTACAGAAGTCAAGAAAAAAATACATGAGCTGGAAACACGGATGAGACATGCAAGCTACAAAATCCCTCCTCTGACATCACGTGACAATCACACTGATATTGATGAGGTTTTAGATGTTAAGGTACTTTTCCTTCCTTTTTTATGAAAAACAAACCAAGTGTACATCTATTTCTGGGCAGCAATGCCCTTTTCTACACTTTTCACAAAGTAAAGCAACTATTTTTAAAGTGAGTTTTTTTTTTTTTTAATCAGCACTATCAGAAGCAACTGAGACATCCCCCCCAGTATGAACACGTTCGTGCAATCCAATAATTCATAAAATGGCTTCACCTTCTATAGTGGTTTACCGAGTAACTGGTATTTAGTAGCCCTTGCCAACATACCAATAAAAATGGATTATTTTATTGATCACAACACCTTGAGAAAAGCATCTCAGCTTTGCCCATGAAAACTTTCCTCTGTCTTTTTCTATCAGCTCTAAGTGTCTCATCCATCTGAGTGCCTTCAGCCTCATGTGCACTAACAGAGTAAAGGTAATTGAGGCTCAAGATGAATTTTAAACACTGCAATGAGCTCATCTTCCAGGGCTGAGGTGCTTTATGGGGACAAAAATGTTTTCTGCTTTTTTCTCCCTAAAAGCAGAGGAGAAAGGGAGGTGGAAATCTGTCTTCAAGATGGTTTGTTTCAAAGAAAGGGTTAATACCTTTCCTTACATCCAGCCATGAACTACACCAAAGAGCTCCTCGCGGCATGAGATGGGAAGACATTTCACTTGATGTTGCTCAAATCCAACTTTTAAATCGCCCTTCAGAGGCATCTCTAGGCAGACGAGCCGACCTTCTGCCGGGAGATCAAAGAGAAGAGGAATCACAGTGGCCAGGCCCTTTCATGTGGACGGACAACGCCCGTGCTGGGCACCTGTTGCTCCTGAGGGGGCCGAGGTGTTGAGAGGATTACATATTAACAGGCGCGTCGAGGACATGGCGCTCGCAGAAGGGGGATGTGGTCAGCTGGCCAGAGGCAGAGACACACCGTGATCAGCCAAAGAACAAAGCTGTAAACCAACTACTCACCCTCTCTCGATGGTTTCCAGCAAACCTTCTTTTTAAAAGTCTGCCTCTCCAGGAGCAGAAATCTACATCTGAGGACACGCGGGCCACCCTTGGACGTGTTATTCCGCATCTCCATGAAAAGAACAAATGTGTTGATGTATTTTTTCCAATAAACTGCATTTTCCTTTTCAACCTTCTGGGTAACTTCATGCTCACAAAGAGGCAAGTTGGAATTTTTCCAGGGTGAGTCCAGAAAGGTACCTCAGCCCGGCAAGTCACACCCTCCTTGCCAGGCCTCCCTGCTGCGCAAGCCTGCGCCGTGGGTTTGAGCTTCAGGGAAACAACTGCTTGGGCGTCAGCCGAGGTCATGAGCGAGATTTACATGTGGGCTACAGTGGAGATTCAGACTGACTTGACTTTCCCCCGAGGACGCGGAGGTAGAGGTGAAGCCTTTATGACGAACGAGAAAGCGACATTGCTCATAGGGAGCCAGCGACCAAGTGACGGAACTTACACCGCGGAACTCTTCTGTCCCTACACAATGCGTTAAGGCCTCGCGGTCCACCAGCAAAGGGCCTGAAAACAAAGTCTAACGTCTTAAGGGCTTGTACCAGCCCCAGACAGCGGCGACGTGTAATGCACCAGCCCGGAAGCGATCCGATCACGGCCTCACGCAAGGTACAGGCGCACCCCGATGACCTGTGCGTGTCGGGCCCGGACGGCACTCGCTTTCCCAGCACGGGCCCACTGCTTCCGCCCAAACCTGTGCTCACGAAGCTCTCCTCAGCCGCAGGGAATGTGGCCCACAGCACCTCAGATTATGCATAACATCTGCCAAGTGACACAAGCCCCTTCCAAGGGGAAATCTCAATGGCCGGTGGCCGAGGCCCCGGGAGGCGGTGTGGCCATGCGGGCTGGTGGCTGTGCGGGCTGGTGGCCAGCAGGGCGTGCCGAGGGCCTGCAGCGGGGTGACCGGGCAGGGAGGCTATCCAGGATGCCCCCGGCTGGGGAGCTGGCCAACATGCGGCTCGGCGCGAGCAGAAACGTCCGAAAAGCTCCTGTGCCATCACCCTTCTGACCTTGACAAAGCAGGAAAGGAGGAGGCCCTGCGAAGCCAACTTACATCGGACTGTGAACCTGGCTTCAAGCACTCAGCTTCCAGGAGGTAAAGCTTTCCTCTGGGGTGGGGTGGGTTTGCCTCACAGGCTGAGCTGAGTCTCTCCTCCAGAAGCCACACGTGAAGGTGGACGTGCGTGAGCGCAGCGCGTGGCACCTTCCGCCCCCGTACGTCACCCTGAGCAAGGCGGGAGCCGCCTCCACACCACGTCCACCGATGCGTTCCTGAAACATTCTGGGAGAGGACGGCCCAGCGCACAGAGCCGTTCAGGACACACCGGAGCCAGGCGACAGGTGCGGCAGGGGGCACCAGGACGTCACAGCCGCCCGGACCCCGCGCCCAGCAACCGGGGCGCCTGTGCCCACTCCAGACACCTTGCGGCAAACCACCCCGACACGCGCTGCACGTGCGCCGAGGGGACACGGCTGTTTCCTCACTGGCGGCTACACTCCACCTTGGTTTTCGTCTTCCAAAACACAGGTATGAAATTTCTAAAGCTTCTGGAAAAACAATTTGGATTTCGTTCATTTCACAGAAGCAAATCCCACAAAGTTTTTTGATCAACAGACCAGTGTGAAAAACGAGTAAGACTTTATTTCCACAAAAATCTGTCTTACAGAAAATTCCTCCGAAGTATCTGAAACTCTGCTTTGTAGCTGGCCTCCATCTGCAAGGACACAGCAATGCATCGGCGGCATGAAACGACACCACAGCCGGGTTTAAAACAAGACCAAGACAGACGTTTCGAGGGCGGTCACGCTGGGACCGCCCCAGGTACCGACCTCAAGCAGCAAACAACTCCTGAACAAACCGGCGAGCAGACGCCGACGCCGCAGGGCAGTGACCCAACTCACTCTTCGCTCCTTTCAAAACCCAACTCTTGGTCCACAGTCGAGGACAGAGCTTTGTGCTTCCTTCTAGCTACACCTGGACGACAGGCAGGTGTCTGCAAAATCCAGGACAGTGAACTGTTGGAAAAACTGTGGCAGGTATTTACACAAGAACAAAATATAAAGCGTCTTAAAAAAAAAAAAAAAAAAAAAAAGCTGACACAAGGGTGCTCACTTCTAGGGCCTTCTGTGTGGCTCTAAGGAGCACAGCCTTCAGTGGGGACCCTGGTGCACAGGCTGCTTGTCAGGGCTTGTGAGGGCTCAAGGACCGAATGCTTTAAAAACACTTGTTTAAAAAAAAAAAAAAAAAAAAAATTCCTGCACCAGGAGAGCAACAAGTCACCACTGTCCCAAAATTCGGGTGAAAATGGAATTCTTCATTGCAAAAGCTGCTTTATCTGACTGGGGAGAGGGACCAGGGAAGAGAGGTGTGATCTGTTTTCTTCCCATTTGTTTTCGACCCCCTGGCTCCAGAAAGCCTCGTGTCCTCCTGGAGACCCCAGCTCCGTTCAGCCTGTCACCATCTGCGACAGACAAAGTCCCCAGTGGACGGATCCGCAGGAGGAAAACTGGTCTCTCCCAACCGACCCTCTCACTGCCGTCCTCCCCACACACTTCAGCCAAAGCTGTCTTCCTCTGATTTCCCCTCTCCACGCTGCTCCTAGTGACAGAGGAACAGAGAACCACAGGAAGACAGGTCCCAGGGAGCACCATTCTTCCTCCGCCCGAGGCAGGCTGGGTCCTGAGCAAGGCCGCCTCCCAGCCGGGTCATCGGGGGAGCACCATCAACACCAGGGACTCTGGGATGTCAGAAGCATCCCTGTCCCCATGGAAACAGCTCGGACCCTACTCGCTCCCACGGTCTCCAGGTGCTTGGTGAACCTCACAGCACCTGCTGGACCACAGGACCCCCACCCGGATGGAAAGCAGGCTTTGCGGTCTCATGCAACAGCTTACAAACCACTGACCCAACAGAGCCAAAATTATGAAAAGGGCAATTACACATATCTTAAAGAAGAAAATCTGATCTTATGCAGAAAATGTCTCCCCATTCAAAGCCGGGGCTGTGTGCTTTGTGAACTCTTTCAACCAGAACCTAGCTGATCAGAGGGGTGTCTGTTAAGCAGGGACAGGGGATGTCCTGAGTGGACTCCAGCCAGCACTGAGCACCCACGGGCCATCTGGCTTCCCATGTTCTCAAGTAAACTGCAGATCGAGGACATGTGAAATGGTCGGAACCGCCCCAGCACAACCACATCCCCTTTCTCGTGACCAGTGACTCTCAGAATCCCCAATCAGTGAAACAGACGGGAAGTCTGGCCCCAGCATGGCTCACAGAGGTGATATGACCTAGAGAAAACATCCTCACAGAAGTTAGGCTGGTGAAGCCGAGTGAGCGCCGGTCTTCAACCTGGCTTTCAGACACGGCAAGACCACACACACTGAGCGCCCAAGAGACCATCCCTGAGGAGGAAGGAAGGACTCTGCCAGCCCTGAAGGCCCAGGCAGGGTTTCCAGCTTAGTGGGGAGTCACTGCAGGACATCAGGCCTGCCTCAGAGAAATGGAGGTTTTCCGTAACATCCGCGTGTGCAGACAGCAGCTCGGGGAGCCTTGGGAAAGCCGTGGTCGGCAGCAGCACTGCTCACATGCAGGGCTCTGGCCAGTGCGCAGGCAAACAAATGAATCACTCATTACCCTAAATGGGCACGGGAGGTAGAGGCCCGCAGACACACGGGGACAGATGAGCTAGGGCACAGGCTGCTCTAAATGTTCCGAGGCCTTCCTCCGCCCCCACGCGCCCGGCCAGCTCTTCCTACACTCGGACCGACACACTCCACTCATTCTTCGGACATGCAGGACTGGTACCAGCACAGGGGACAGGAACAGACAGGTACAGGGGCCAGACGCAGGGAAGATAGCTTCCCAGGCTCTCACCTGCACCCACACCGACCCCCCCCCCCCGCCCTCGGTGGGGGCTCCGCTCACGTCCAGAAGGGGGAAGGCCCTCACCCTTGCAGCGGCCATGGAGATTCCATTCCAGCCGTGTGACCACCAAGTCCCTCCACTTTGCCACATTAAGCTTGAATAAGTCATTTACTGAAAAGTCAGCATCATATTCTTAATGAGACTATAGCCAAATGAAACTTGGTATAATGCAGAACTTACTAAAACAGTTAAATACAAGAAAAACAAGAACACAAGAGAAAAAGGCTGTGTAATGTTATTGGACTTAAAAATAAATTAATTCTCTGAAATAAGCAATTAATAACTGAAATCTTCCGAAGGTCATTACCATAGTTCTGTGGGGCTTTAACACTAACGTCACCTGTGTGAGGTCCTAAGGAATTCAATCACGTCAGGTCCCCCACATGGTGTAAGTTAGGAAGCATCAGGTTCGTGGTCACTCCGCTTGCAGTTTACACGACCAGCTTTTAGTTTCAAGGCAGACAACCTGGTGGCCAACACTGCGATAAACATGTGTGATCTAAGAATCATGTCCAGGGCTTTCGCAGAGAACCGTATCTCTGCTTAAAAGCCCAAACACGGTAAAATGGTAAAGTGTGATGCAAGGACGGGAAGAATCCAGCCCCGCAGGGAGCTCGAGTCCGGGGGGGCCCTAAGTGCTCCGCGGATAGGGCGCCAAGAGGAACGTGAGCATGACGGACGCCGCGCCCTAACCACTGCGCCCCACCAAGCGCTGCAAGGCCCCCGCCGAGTCAACAAGGTGCGATCGCTGCTCTTCAAATGGGTAAACACAGTGACTCAGAAAGTCATCATCTCTGTATTTCATTTTGTCTCGCCCTTTTAGTAAGACTGCACATTCTGAAAGTTAGTTTCTACTTACAGGCAAGACGGTTCACAAAATTCACAATGAAGCAACACTTTCTAATTAAAATTAGGCACAAGGGATGACTTTAATCCCGTGACTATTTTTGAGAAGCAAACGGTAGGAAAGAGTATGGATGAGAACGCTGGAGAGGACGCACCTCGTGCACAGCTTCCGTCAACAACGGGACAGCAGACTTACAAACGGCTCCCACGTCCGGCTGCTTCTCAACACCGCCGCTTCTCCTGATCCCAGGTCTGGCCTCGCAGCTGGCCTGCTCTTCAAGGGCTTCTCCGTCCCCTCCCCCAAATTAAAATGGAGCTATCTGATGAGGTCACTCAAACCCCTCCTGCAGCCTTCCAGAATATTTAGATTAAGATCGATAAATACCAAGTATTCTCTTTCAACTTCTATTCTAATTATTTCTAAGCAATGGCTTGTTTGAAGAACAGCAACAATGTATTTCAGGGTTTGTGACATGTGGAAGCAAAACCCCAATAAATGTGCAGCAGGCAGTGAGGGCAAAGTGAAGGTTACGCCAGGAAACTCATGTATTACATGTGAAAGTAAAGAATATCGCCCCAAAGTAGATGGTGAGAAGCTAAAGGCTCAGACTGTGCGCCCTACGGTCACCCTCCAGTGTGCTAACAGCTACCTTCATGCGTCTACTCATTTTTAAAGATTTCAAATTACAGATACCAGCCCATGCCCTCAGCTGTACTAGCTGCAGGTCAACAGCCCCAGGCGGCCAGTGTCCATCCCACAGGACGGTGTAGGCAGCACACGGACCATCGCTGCATGCTCAAATAGACCACCGTACAAGACCAACTACTTTAGGAGAGTGGAGCTAACAAGGCAATAGTGGTAAAATGGAAGCACAGAAAGTACTGAGCGAGTGGGGGACAGGTGAGCTAGAGCAGAAGTCGGATGAGCTAGATCGGGAGTTGGGTGAGCTAGAGTGGGGGCTGTGTCAGCCAGAGCGGGGGACAGGTGAGCTAGAGCGGGGTCGGGTGAGCCAGAACGCGGGTCAGGTGAGCTAGAGTGGGAGTTGGGTGAGTGAGAGCGGGGGTCGGGTGAGCTACAGCGGGGGTTGGGTGAGCTACAGCGGGGGTTGGGTGAGCTACAGCAGGGGTTGGGTGAGGTAGAGTGGGGTCCGGTGAGCTAGAGCAGGGAATCAGGAATAAGGGGACAAAGAACAAATGGTACAAAGAGAAAACAGCGAAATGGCAGACTAACCCCACCCACGGCCAGTAAGAGGCATAGACTGGTGTGCTGGTAACTACAGCCTGGCTTTAAGAAACACTTGAAAATGAAACACTTTGCAACACTTTTAAAGTGAAAACACCTTAAAAATAAAGTAAGAGGTTAAGAAGGCTGGAGAAAGGTGTACCACACGCAGACAGACCTTACTGACATTGGATCATTTTAACTTCAGAATGAGCAACATTACTAGGGATAAAGAGGGGCATTTCATAATGTTAAGGAGTTAACTGACCAAGAGAACATAGTAACTCTAGATGACTGAACACCTAAGAACGAATCCTCAAACTACATGAAGCAGACATCGGCAGAACTAGAAGGAGCAGCACAAATGTCTAATTAGAGATGCCAACGCTCCTCGCTTGGTTCTTGCTAGAAAAAGATGGGGAAGACCGATGCGGGGGATAGACGCGGGAGACGGGGAAGACGACACACGAGAGCGCGTCCTCTCCAAAGGCACAGAGAAGATGGGTCCACGCAGGCAGCATTTGGAAACTAAACAACACATTTCTAAATAGCCCATGGGTCAGAAATAAAATCACAGTGGAAATTATGAGAAATTTTTCAAAGTGAAGGATCATGAAACCCAACTGTGTCGGCATCTGTGCAACACAGCTGCAGAAGAGCTGCTTCCCGGGCACTTTACAGCTGTGAACACGTCAAGTACAAACCCAAGCCCACTACCCATCCCCTACGCTTCTAACTCAGAACATCGGGAACAGCAGAAAGTAAATCCAAAGAATAAAAAAATATAAAACTGAAAAGAACAGGTAGGAAAGAAAAGGCAAAAACTGGGTTTTTAAGAAAATTGGGAAACTTCCGAGACCCAACTGGAAAGAGAAGAGGAAGTGTTACATCGGGGTGGAAACCAGGACCACAGGCCGGGCCGTCACTGCCGGCCCTCCAGACTAAACGGGCAGCAGGATGACGGAGTCTGAGGAACAGTTCATGCCAGGAAGTTCAACGTCGACGAACGGACAAGCTCTTTCAAAGATGGATTACCAAAGTGGAGTCACAAAAGAGAATCTGAGCCTTTTACTACCTCTTTTAGACATTACATAGCTGAGGACCTCCCTATAAACAAACTTCCAGGCACAGATGCTACCGAACATTTAAGGAAAGAACAATCCTAAATATGCACTTTTAAACAGCAGAGTAAGAAGCAACACTGCCCCCCTGTCTTATGAGGTCAACACGATCTTGACAATAAAGCCCCAAAAAGGCATCAAAAGACAAGTGCAGACAAGCACCTTCCCAAACACGCACAACTCTTAAAATAGTAGCAAATACAGCAGTTACTATTTCTACATATACAAAAATCATGCTCGAATTATCTACCCACAGAGAGAGGTGGGGAAGTCTATGTGTGTGTTTATTTTTCAAGGCATATGGTATTTATTACAAGCAGGCAAATTTTGTTAAGCATTAGAAAAAGCAATGTATTTCCTCCTATTAATAGAAAACAAAAGCCACATAAATCTTTCAATAGATGCCAAAAAAAAAAAAAAGCATGCAACAAAATCATACAAACCTTCTGTGATAAAACTCTCAGTCTATAAGAACAGAGCAGGGGGCGCCTGGGTGGCTCAGTGGGTTAAAGTCTCTGCCTTCTGCTCAGGTCATGATCCCAGGGTCCTGGGATGGAGCCCCACATCGGGCTCTCTGCTCAGCGAGGAGCCTGACTCCCCCTCTCTCTGACTGCCTCTCTGCCTACTTGTGATCTCTGTCCGTCAAATAAATAAATAAATAAATAAAATCTTAAAAAAAAAAAAAAAAAGAACAGAGCAGAACTCCTTCACCTGATAAAGGGAATGTGCTAAGAGCCTATCATTATGTTTGACGGTATTATACATTATAATAATTATATTTTATTATATATATTATAATATATTATATTATATTATAAACACTGAGTATTTCCTCCTTTGCTCTGTCTGTTCAAAAGGATACAGAGATCCCAGCCAGTACAACATGCCAAGACAAAAAAGAGGCAAACAGAGTATGAAGCAACCAACAAAAGTACTCTCGTACAAGATAATCACGGACATAGTAGTCTCTCAAAGATCTTTCAAAAATGCTGCTAGCATGTTTAGCAAATTCATAGGCTGCACAAGACTTACCAAAAGCTCCTGTATTTCTAGTCACTAGCAAACAAAAACTTGAAACTGAAGTAAAAACACAACATTTATCAAGAATTGAAACATGTGAAAAAAGGATATATTTAAGAATATACGTGAAAGACTTGTAAACCAAAAAACTACAACACCGTGTTCAGACACAGAGGATGACAAACAGATCTACCATAATCACAGACCAAGACTCGAAGTTGTAAAGTCTTTCTCCAAACTCATCTATAGAGTCAATGCAATCCTCATATATGGTTTCACTTATTTGTGGAGCATGACAAGTGACACGGAGGACAAGGGGAGATGGAGAGGAGAAGGGAGTTGGGGGAAACTGGAGGGGGAGATGAACCATGAGAGACTGTGGACTCTGAAAAACAATTTGAGGGTTTTGAAGGGGCGGGGGGTGGGAGGTTGGGGGAACCAGGTGGTGGGTATTATGGAGGGCACGGATTGCATGGAGCACTGGTGTGGTGCATAAACAATGAATTCTATTACACTGAAAAGAAATAAAAAAAAAATCACATTGGATTGGGTGGGGCAAAAATTATTAAGTTTATTCCAAAATGGAAATGCAAAGTACGAGGAACGGCTAGAAAGACATTTGGAAGACTCACCGCAGAGCTGTAGCACTCAAGGCAAGGCAGTGTGGTGCTGGTGTATGGAGAAAGACAGACACATGGAGCAGATCAGCACGTACATGGTCATTTGACAAAAGGGACAAACGCAATTTGTTGGTTGATGTGTAGTCTTCTCAACACGTGGCACTGCCCATCCTTACGGAAGAACATGAACCACACACCACACAAGAAAATTAACCAAGATGGATCACAGACCTAAATGCAAAGGCTAAAGTTATTAAATACACAAAGCAAAATACAAGAGGAAAGGGCCTTGGTATAAGGATTTCTCAGGAGACGACGTCCAAACCATCCTGCCCCAAACGTAGCTCCAAGAAAGTTTCTGCTCTTAAACGATAGGGTGACGAGAATGAAAAAGACACAGAAGCAATATTCTCAGTATCTTTATCTGACAAAGCCTGTATGCAGAATATTTACTTATTTATTCAGAATGTCCTAAGAAAGAGCGCAAATTTAAAAATGGGAGAAGAACGTGAACCAGCAGGGTGCAGGAGGCGCCTGGGGGCTCAGCCGGTGAGGCCGCTGCCTTCAGCTCAGGTCATGATCCCAGGGTCCTGGGATCGAGCCCCGCATCGGGCCCCCAGCTCAGCGGGGAGCCTGCTTCTCCCTGCTCCCACTACCCTGCTTGTGTGTCTCTCTTTCATTGTGTCTCTGTCTAATAAATAAAAACTCTTAAAAAAAAGCACCTTGTAAAAGAGTGGCCAACAAGCCCTGAAAAGATGCCCAACGTGTTAGTCACGGGGCAATGCCAATCACAGACACAATGGAGCCCACTGAGGTGCCGTCAACGCGCTAAAATGACAGTGGCAGCCCCAAGTGCCGACAAGGACATGGGGCAACCGCACGTCCTGCACATACTGGCGGAGTGGGGGACTGGACTCTTGTCCTGAAAGGTCTGGTGGTTTTCTAGAAACTGTGCATACTTGCTGGCTCAGGGCCACCCCGCTACTGAACTTTCCTGAAATCGTGTGAAAGCGTCACCACATGAAGACTGCCGCGGGCGCGCTCACAGCAGCTGCGCTCGTTATTAGTTCAAAATGGCATGAGCACGCGTGTCTGAGCGCAGAACAGGCAAGTTTTGGTTCCCCATAAGCCAGAATGCTACTCGGCAGTAATGAACGTGCCGCATGGCCATGCCAGCAGGTGTCAGCCACTCCGGTGCGGGCAGTAGCGGGACAGGACGGGCTGTACGAGTGCGTCGGCAGGCAACTTCCAGGAAGATAAATCTGATCAATTAATGATTACTGAGAGCCAGGGCTAAGGGTTCTGAGCGGGGGCAGGACACGAAGGAACCTTCTGGGTGACAGAGACATGTTCTCTACGTGGGTGGTGGTGGTGGCTACAGGAGTGTATTCATCTGTGGAAATTCATTCAACTGTACCCTTGGGAGGGACGTGTAGGTAAATTACACCTCAATGCAGATGACGTCACAAACGCAACACACACTGAAATCTAGTTCACGGCTTTCGTGTGCTCTTTAAATCCTGAAACACGGGCTTTTCACATTCTAATCATGAGGCAGAAATGGTGGACAATGAGAACCATATTTCTATTATAGGAAAGAGTGACAAATATGGAGAAGGGACAGCTATAGTCTGCTTTGAGGGCCTGACCTGGAATCAGAGGAAGGTCATTGACTCACGGTTTGCAAGAGCTCTGCAGAGAGAGAGAGAGAGAGAGAGAGAGAGAGAAGTCCATCAGCGCACACACGCACACGCATACCTGTGCAGACAGACACTTTCTCTTACGCTTCTGGCTGAAAAGGTCTTGAGCATAAGCTCCCAGATGGGGCAACACCATCCTCAGGGGCGCAAATTGCTTCTTTGTGAGGAGGAAGGGAAAGTCCTAGATGTTACAAAGGTCTCAGGCCTTCCTGAGAGCCACAGTCCGCAAGCTCGAACACCCCGTAAGCGGCACCAGTTTCACGGAGCAGGCCGTTGCTCAGGGAAATGTCGGACACCCTCGGAGGGCAAAGACGGGAGCAGCAGCCTGGAAGCAGCAGCACACCCACAGCAACACGCGTACCCCGCACACGTCTGTGGGTGCTATTTGCTAAACACGGCTCTCCAACATGAACCGGGACAGCACACAGGAAAGGCCGCTCTCGGAGCGGAGATGGGAAACAGCAGATAAACCTCGATTACCTTAAAGCCCCCAAATGAAGGACATGCTTCAAGAGCAATGAGGAAATGAGCATGACGAGAGCTCTCCCCACGTGCCCCACGGGCCAATGAGGAGTGATCCGAGCCCCCAGTAATTACAGTCACGAAGTATATACGGAACATTCAAGATCCACTGATACTCGTGAACCAGTGACTGACTCACGGTGGGGGAGAAGCGCCTGCTAATGAAGGAAGGGGGCCTCATGCTCACAGAAGAGCTGCGTGGCTCTGACTCATCGACACACAGCAACTCCAGGGAGGGGAACCTTCTAGAGCAAAGACCTACGTGACTAAGAACCTTTGAACTCACCGAGCAGTATTTACTCATTACATAGGAGTAACCACCACTTACACAGCAGAAGCCTGCTTCACCAGATGATCAAAACGGACAACCCCCATGTAGGGATGGAGCCCAGGCAGCCCCAGAAGCAGCCAGCATTGCCCCCCCACCCCGGGCTCCCGGCCCGAAGCGGACTGTTGCACAGAAACCGGACTCAGGGAGATCCTACACTGTCTCCGGCGTCTATGCTCCCAATAGTCTGAGGTCACAGAGACAGAGAAACTATCCGGTGGGAGCACAGGAAAGGGCCAGGGCCACATAACCCTAATCTCCAGCCGGTGACACTGGAGCCGACGCTGTGGCGGGGTACGGGGAGGCCGCGGGGCCCAGCGAGGAGACAGACAATGCCGTGAGCTGTGCACTGCTGTCGTGCGACAACCATCCAGGCTTGCTCACTGCATTGTGGTTACGTAAGCGTGACTCTTTGGAAACCCGCACAGGAACACTGAGGGGACCTGAGACCTGAGGAGATGGGTAAACGCAGGGTCAAAGATCTTCGCGGCAAAATTCCCTTCCCCGTTCTCTTGCTCGGGCCCCAAAAAGAGATCAAACTGGAAATGTCCAAACCAGAAATGATGGTGTATTTGCGGGCTGCCGCGGGCACAGCACTGCCGTGTGGGCACAGGTGGGTTCCTCACGGACGTGGGGCTCCATGCCCCCTGCGGCCGCGTCTGCCTGGCTCAGCTCCTCCCGGGCCCAGCTGCCACAGCCCTTTCCGGCAGACCTCTCAGACCCTTCACAGACCAGGCGGTGCTCCCACCGCACCCACTGTCACCCCTGCTCAGCCAGTATAGCTAATCTGCCGACCCTAATTTTTCCAAAGTGACCATAAGCCCCATGCAGAACGTAAGCACATCTGTGCGTCCACTGCTGTGCGTGAGATCCGCCAGCAGGCTCGCCGCAGGCCGGCACGCCACTGAAATGAAGACTCAGAAATAAAAACTAAGTCACCAAGGCACCCAGGGGGCCGACTCTTGATTTCGGCTCAGGTCATGATCTCAGGATCACAGGATGGAGCCTGTTTCAGGTCCCGCTCAGTGCCAAGTCTGTTGGCACTTCTCTCTCCCTCTCCGGCGGCCCCTCCCCACACTCACACTTGTTCTCGCTACATGAATAAAATCTTAAAAACAAAACAGAAAACCAAAAACCCCACAAAATTCATTAAAAAAAAATCATCTTTTTCAAGAAGAGCCTTTTTTTTTTCTTTAAAGATTTTATTTATTTGACACAGAGAGATCACAAGTAGGCAGAGAGGCAGGTAGACAGAGAGGGGGAAACAGGCTCCCTGCTGAACAGAGAGCCCAACATGGGGCTCGATCCCATGACCCTGAGATCATGACCTGAGCCGAAGGCAGAGGCTTAACACACTGAGCCACCCAGGTGCCCAAGAAGAGCCTTTTTAACAGGTCTCCTGGGGTAGCAAGTTCTATGAACTCAGAATAAACCGCAGTGCCTCCTCGGCTGGTGTGCTCAGAGAACAACACGGCTGCTTACTCTACCCTGGGCACACAGTGGGCGCTCAGAAACACCCTGGGCACACAGTGGGCGCTCAGAAACTGGCAATGCCTCCCACTGGAATCACTGAGGCCCCTGCAGGGCTGCCTGTGGCCCACACCCCGGCAGGGCACTCACGTCCTGGGTCAGTGCTCACCGCTCACCCAGCTGGGGGGTCCGGCGCTAGAAGGGGTGATGCTCCGCTGGCTGCCACGCCCCAGGGGGACAGGTGGAAACTGGCAAACACTCAGGGGCCTCCCTGCCCACCGTGCAGTTATTTACAAGCAGCCAGAGAGAAGCGGGCCTTCTCTCATCTAGAACATTCCACAGAGAAGACCAGGAAGACGCCAGGCTCCCAGGAGGCCCAGCATGCTGCTCTAAAGAGACGAATGACCGCAGGCCCTCCCTGGAGTGTACGCGCTGCTGCCCTCTGCGTGGAGGGGCCCTAGGGCTCCTTGGGGATGGCAGGGCCGGGGTGGCCGGGGGCGGGGGCGGTGGCAGGAGCAGGCCTGGCAGGACGGCCCATCTCCGGAGCCCGAGAAGGCGGGAACACAGGCTGCACAGGACAGGAAGCAGCCGTGCCGCCAAGAGTTCCTCGTGTTCCTGAGGGGAGAGGCAAGGACGGCCTCACAGAGGACAGCCACCAGAGCAGACAATAGCCTGCCCTGGCAACCCGATTTGCGGGGGACAGAAACGGCGGGCAGGCGAGTCTCAGCACTCTGGAAGCCGGGCCTCCCGCACCATCTCCCACCCCTGCGTCGTGGGCTCCGGAAAGCGCCCGCAGCGCCTGCACCAGGATCCGGGGCCCGGCCGGCGCGCCTGCTGCCCTGGTCCTTCCCCGGCCCTCGCCTCCACGTGCTGAGGTTCTGCCCGCCAGCGCCTCTGAGGTGCCGACATACGTGTGGGGTAGGTGGGGGCAGGACATGTGACGGAAGCAGGCACCTCTGCTCCCCACCGGGCACTTCTGTGTCAGAGATGCCGATCGAGACCGTGGCTGTGGCCTCACCCACACCCCGCCCTCCAGGGACTGCGGCCCGCAGCCTTGGTCACTCGCACCAACTGCTCTTCCTGGTGCAAACTCCTCCACAACGCGTCCGAGGACAGGGCAGAACACGCCGTGCTAACTGCCGAAGCAGCCGCCCTTCCACCTGCAAACAAAAGCCCCACCCCTCCTCCTGCTCTGGAACATTCCGCAGCAGCCCGTCGTCCCCAGGCCCCTCAGCACGTCTCTCCTGCACAGTTCGACCTCAAGGCCCGCACTCAAAGCATCCACACCCCAGAGCCCAGGTCACCTCCTCAGGAGTGAAGGCGACACTGCGCCACACTGGGAGGGACAGACACCCAGGCAGCTTCCCCCGTGTGCGCCACCTGCCTAGAACTGCTCTCCTGGAAACAACGCCGACCAAAGTCACGCGCGCAGCAAGGATGAGTACTCAGAACCGGACCCCACTCACACGGGGCTGAGGAAGCTTCCTGGAGGGGAGGTGTGCTCGGGAAGGTGCAGGAATGCACTAGACTGAAGCCGCACGTCTTCTCCGGAAACCAGCTGCACCACGGCCAGGTGTCCTGCCCACCAGCCCTCACAGGACTCTGGACACTCCTCACAGAAGATCCATCTCAGAAGCGCAGAGGTCTCAGTCAAACGTCCCCCCCGCTGCCCTCGAGTAACCGCAGGGAGAGAGAGGAGGGAGCCATCCGCGAGCCGGGACGCCTGGCCAGGAGCGCTTGGGGCTCCAGCCCGGCAGAGCAGGGGTCGGGGGACAGCGGCGAGGGCTCCTGCTAAGTGATGGTCGTGGTTTGACAACTAGAATTAAAACGACTTCTGGTGGTGAGAGACCAGCGGGCAAGGACTTGCACTTGAAATCACAGCGGCCTGCACAGTCGCTTCACTCTGCGCAGCAGAAAATGCTGCCAATTTCAAAAACAAAGAAAAATGCAGCCATTTTTCTCCGTTTCTCCATCCCACCCCCCCCCCCCCCCGAATCCTGCAAACATCTACTCAACGGAACGCAAGAAAATCCACTTCTGAAGTAAGGTTTAAAATAGAGCGGGGAGCAGCCCCGGGGAGGCCGGGAGCGCGCAGAAGCCCTTTCGGGGCCGCACTGACGGGGCCACACCGGCGGCTGCGAGCCTCCGGTATGGGGCCGGGAACGGGCAACACGCTCAAGTCTGGTGTCAATTTAAATGCATTGAACACCAGAAAAATGCCCCCAACCAAGGCTTCAAACTTGTACAGCACATTTCCACTCAACCCAACTAGATTGCCTGTCACATCTGACGCGGCTCGTCAAAAGTTACCCTTCACTGCTCACGGGCAGCAGCGAGGTCAAGAGAGCAAGTACAATGGTCCGACCCATCCCCGTCTCCTCCTTCAGAGCAGCAAATGTTGAACTCTAAAATGACAAGACAGAGCAGGGCTGAAAACGGCTGCCAGAGACACAGAAGCTGTCCGAGGCCGCTGATCGGAAGGAGAAAAACCAGCCCGCGCGTGTGCGGCGGGTGAGGCGCCCTGACAGGCCCACACGCAGGAGGACGGGGGGACGGGGGCACCCGGCACGGCTCCCGCACCCCAGGCTCCGGGGCCCAGCACCGCACGCCGCCCGGCCGGCAGCACCTGCGGCGGCCGGCACGCGAGAACGCCCTCCCCTCCCGGAACAGGCTCGGGGAAGCCGCGCACCGTCCGTCAGCCTGGAAATGCGAGGAAGGTGGTTCTGACCCGGGCCACGACATGACCCAACCTCGGGAAAGCCAGACGCCACAACATGACCCAACCTCGGGAAAGCCAGACGCCACGACATGACCCAACCTCGGGAAAGCCAGACGCCACGACATGACCCAACCTCGGGAAAGCCAGACGCCACGACATGACCCAACCTTGGGAAAGCCAGATGCAGGGGCAAGCCCACTCCTAGGAGGTCCCTAGAGATCCGTAGGTGGGAGTCACGGACCCGGAGCAGGAGGGCAGGTGGCCAGGATGGACCATGGATGGGGAGCTCGTGTCTAATGGGGACAGACCTCCAGTCTGGGAAGATCACAGCCCCGGAGGTGGATGCCGGTGACGGTGGTTAGGACGTGAAGGCCCTTGCCACCACAGGGCGGCACGCTCACACGAGGTGAACATGGTGAATTCTGTGACGCAGATTTTACAATGGAAAACCGTCCGCTTGTTCTCCATGAACGGAAAGCCAAGTAGAGGACACTGGTCACTCCGTCCAGCTGTACGCTCCTGCATGGACGAAAGGCATCCTGGTTGGAGCGGGAGGGGAGATCGGGCAGAAATGGGAGCTCTGGGCAGGCCCACGTGTCCAGACTAGGAATATCGCATGACATGCGTGACAATGGCAAGGGCCTGACAAAGCCCCAGAGAAGCACAACACAGAAGCCCACAGAGCCCGCTTCACTCAAAAGCTGTGACGGAACGGGAGTGCTCTCACGTTAATGGTTAATATTTTACATTTTATTAGAAGAAACACTGGCATAGTGATGAGTTACAATGTAATTTCAAAATGGAAGAAGACGTTTTAATGACGTGTTCTGGGGGTTGGCCCCACCATCCTCCAGACCCTGGAGGGCAGAAACCTTCTCTGAGATTAGGGGGACCTCAGTGGGCAAGTCAGAGGCAGGGACACTCACTCCTGTCCTCACTCCTATGACGCAGAAGCACAAGGAGGGGCAGAGCAGGGCGCACGGTCGTCAAGCAGGCAGAGTTGGAATCACCAGGTGAAATACGGACCACGTAGCTCTCTGCTGTTCCGCTTTTGGTCCGCAGGTCGCAGAGAGCATCCGTCTCTCTGACACTCCTTCATGACCACTTCCCCCGGTCTCCTTCTGCACACCAGTCCTCCAGGATCCCTCTTCCCTGGTGGACCCAAGGTATTAAAGAACAGTGTATTTCCACGTGAATCTTCCAGAACAGACCCTGAAGACCCTGGCTGGTTCCCATCTCCCTCTACCGTGATATTCCAAAATAGCTTATAGCATGGTTTCCTTATCCTAGCGGGAATAGGGACTTAAACATAAAATAAAAATAATCTCTTAGACCAGCCCCTTCGGAGGTCTGCAGCAGTTGTGTCTGAACTCTGTTATAATGTGGTGTGTAACCATTTTAAGCACGGACCGAACAACGTGATGGATGTTACCGCATCTCTGACCGGAGCCACTCGGGGACAGAGACTGAGCGCTGCACGGGGCTGACAGCGAGAGTGCTGCCTGGCAGCCCGGCACAGGAGCCTTGTGGTGTCCAGGCTGGCGTGTGGGCTGGAGCAGCCTGGCACCCCAGCAAAGGGCTCCCTTAACAACTCTTCCAAGACCATGGGGGGTGGGGAGCACTCTGCTCTGTCCATCCTCAGAAGTTAGAAGTCACTGGCCTTCGGGGTTAGCATGTTTGCATCCAGATGGGGCTCCCACCCAGCAGGACTGTGGGGAAAAGACCCTTTCCCAGGGTGAAGCCCTGTTACTAACCTGCTGCGTGACGTTGCGCGCAGCAGCTCACATTCCTGAGCTGACACTAATCAGCAGGTGGGAAAGGACCTGAAGTATCCCCTTTTACCCCAACCCTTAAACCACGGCGTCCGCACCGTCCCTTCACAGGGCTCTTCCGTCACATCCCCGAGCTCTGGAGGACCCAGGGCTGCATCCTGCAACCGCTGCCTTTGAGGGAAAAGTATCTCCTGCACACCTAGGGGGCCACGTCTGGCTGATATGGGGATCCCAAGGTCCGGGCCCCTGGGCTCACCCCGGCAGGATGCAGAGTCCCTCATGGCAGACAGAGCTCCCAAGGATGGGCTGAGACCTCAGTGGTATCTAGGTCACCACACAGGCCTGCCTTCTCTCCAGCCAGTCTCGCCTGCTGTACTTGTCCCCAGGGAGTATCCGAGGGCTCCTCCCCAGCACACGGTTGGCGTGCAACCACTCCACAGCCGAGTCTGTTCCTACGGAGCTCAGACAGGCCCCCTTCACTTCCGTGACTGGCTGCAGACATGCATGCGCCGGGAGACTGCAAGACACAACGTCCCCAACGGCTGAGACACCAGAGTCTGAGCACCGGCGGCGGAGTGAACCGCCGCCCACCGCCCTGTTAGCCCGAGCTACTCTGCGTCCCTGCCGCGTGCGATCCCGCTCCTACAGACACAGCCGTGAGCCCCAGGGGGCGCCTTTCCGGAGGCTGCAGCCCAGTGGCAGAGACGGGTGCGCGAACGTGTCTGTGCACCACAGGCTAGATCGGAGCCCTGCACCGCCCCACGGGACCAGACACCCCAGATCTCAGGCTTGCAGTCCGTCCCATCATGGTTCCAACTACATACCTCTGGCATCGCAGCAAAAAACAGCCACACAGAGGTTCATCATGGCTGAGCTCCAGCGCAACTGCACCCACAAAATAGGCGCCAGCCTCCAGCCACACTTGGCAAACTCCTGTCCTCGATGGTTAAACAGCAGGAAGCCAGAACCCCAGACTGCTGTGGCAGGGTCGAGGGTCATTACTGCACAGGGCTGAGAATGAAAGGAAATGACGAGCAGCCACAGAGATGGTCTGGGGTCGGTGTTCCAGGCCAAGGGGATGGAACACGCAAAGGCCCTGGGGTGGGTCACTCTTGGCAAGCACACGGAAGGGCCAGGGGCAAGACGGCTGGAGCAGAGGGGTAGGGACGCGAGAGGGGTTGTTCAGTCCAGGGAAGGGTTGGGAATAGATCGGCGAATCACATAGGCCCCACAACGTGTTTTAAGGCCTTGACTTTAATGTAATACTGATATTTACTAAGATTAAGGTGAAGTTATTACAAGAACCCTTGTAATATATTCATATATTCTCTTTGAAAATCCTAATTCACATACAGATTATATAACTCTAAGTGGGATATTTAAATTCATCTGATTGTTTTCCGAAAGAGCCCAAACAGTGGACCATATCCGGACACGCTCTGAAGCACGTCTGCCTGCAGCTTTCTAATCACCTGCTTGGCTTCTCAGCAGCAAAACTCACTTAGAGTTTCACTCTCTCTCCGCTTCCATCCTCTCTCACAGCCAAGCTTCTGAGCCCTTTTCCAAAGGCCATCCCTGTGAGCCCTCCTACTGGTCCCCTGCGGCCCAGGCTCGGGGTGAACCTCAGACAAGACCTCCTCTCCTGCACACCCTCACGCCACGTGGGCCCCTCGGCCAAAGCACTGAGCTACACCACCCTCCCTGCACTGGGGTCTGGGCAGATGAGGACCGGATCTTACACATCCTGGCTTTGCTGGTGTCTGTCCAGGAAGTACAGAATGACATACATCAGCTTAAAGGAGAAAACCGAACACGCCCCGTGTTCTTAATTTTCTAGCAGGAGGGTCTGAAAATGAGTCAGGCGACCCCATGGAGGAGCATCGCCCCCACCCTCCCCCTCCTGGTGCCGACCCCAACCCAGCCAGCGGGACAGGTCCGCAGAAGCCTCTGCCGAGGACAGACCGAGGGCTCGAGGAGGGCCATGAACAACCCCCGCTCAGCCAAACCCCTCCTCTGCCTCCCCAAGTCATCTGCCGCCCGATCACTCCTGTCACAGAGAAGCTCTGTCCTGCGCCACTCAGCCCGTCCCGCCCAGGGGAGGCGCAAGGGGTACAGCAAACACCTGTCGTCCTGCGGCTGCTGGCGGAGGACACAAGAGCAGCCCCCCAAGGGGCACAGTGCGTGAAACAGGCCTTCCCCGAAATCAACGGCTCCAGCTCATTCAAAACAGACAGCAGAGGACAACCGACCAGATGCAGGTCCAGCACGGGAGGCGACGGTGCAGGGAGCAGGCACCAGGACGGGACACAACCGCGCCTCCTGCTCGGGAGAAGTTTCTATATTCCCACTCGGAACCCCTCCAACGGGGGCGGTGTGGGGAGGCCACCGGAGACAGCAGAGAGCATCGGTGTCTGTGGAGCTCATCGGCCAAGAAGGTGAAGGAGCAGAGGATGAAGAGAAAAGCCGCGCTGGAGAGCGCGTAATCATGTGCAAAGAGATTACGCCTTACCTGATTATAAATAAACTTTTTAAGCATAAGATACAAAAGCCACGCCTCAATACACCAGTTTTTCAGTAGAACCCGTTCAATTCACACAATTCTTGTAATTTCACAGCGTTATTTGCTTTATTTTAGAAATCTTATTATTTATACATCATCTTACACTGGAGGGAGTAGAAAGGTTCAGTACATCTTGTAATGAGGAATCCAGCCCCGACACGGCGGCGGCGTGAACGTGGGGTTCCTACCCTCCGCCTTCCATTCCGCGCGGACTCTGGGACGGACTTCAGCAGACCCCTCGTGTGGAGACTATTTCCACACTCTGCTCGGGGCTAAACATTCTTCTGTGTATATACTAGTAAATTCAACAGCCTCTTTAACATCTGAGAACGAATTACTGACAAGTCATTTTTTGCTCCATATTGCAAGTCAACGTGGCAACCCTGTTTTTTTTCTATTATAAACATGTGCTACGCCTCGGCTCCAAGTCGTTTTGGATGCTGATACAAGATTCATAATGGCTGTCAGAATCTGCAATTTTCCCTTTTGTTTTATGAGGTCAGGCAATATTACATGCACTGATATATTCCATTTTCCCAGCTGAAAACCTTCTCATTTGAGCCCGACAGGTTGAGGGAGTCATGATTTTGCAACCTCGCATGTGAAACACGGTATGAGGGGGCAGGTGGCTAACCCCACGTTCTCCTCTTGCTCTTGTCCACTGGCAACAGTAAATTAAACTGTCAAAAATGGAATTGTCCTGTCATCAACAAAGCTATAGCTTCACGAGTATTGCAACATCAGATATATTTCTAATTCTGCATTTCCCTGCACCTGTAATTTCATCAGGAACCCGCACTGGACCATGGTGAGAGCTGTCCAAGGGACAGCGGCATTGTGAATTCCTTCAGAGGTTTGACATGGCATTTCAAAGACAGAAATTAATGAACAATTCCGGCAATTTGTAATATATATAAAAAGGGTGTTCGGTGTGAGGTCTTGACCTTCCCCAGGACCCTTTAAAAGGGCAGAAATGCTAACGCGGATGTGACACGCTGCACAGCGCGGCACGGAGAAATGATACACAAGTTCCCCGCAAACAAAACAGCAGCACGTGAGCACGCCCAACGCACCTGGCCATTACTTAACGGCCACAGTGTCCGCTGGCCCGGACGGCTCTTAGGAATGTTAAGAGAGACCCTCCGCCTAAGTGGCATTTCACACGGAACAGAACCCCAGTCCCGAAGCTGAAGGGTCAGCAGAGAATCCACTTTCCTCTTTGGTGCTGTCCACGCACGGCTCTGCGCTTCCTGCAGGTAAAGACCCTTCGGGTCCTTATTCCTTCGAGAGGAGAGAGGGCGGCCAGCTTCCCTCTCAATGTTTAAACGCAGCTCCAGGGCTCCTCTGAGGAGGCCTCCCCGCTACCAGGGCCGCGCTTCTAGCAGGCGCGTCCCTCCGGAGAGGGACCGCAGTGAAGCACCCTCCGCGGCGGCCGGCACCCCCGCTCGGGACCCTCGTTAACAAGCCAGGGGACCACGGGAGTCCCCTCGGCGGCCCTCGGAGCTCGCACGGTGAGAACAGGCTCCTCTAACCTGTTCCAGAACAACAGAGTCGCGACTCTGGCTGTAACTAGTCAAATATTGCAATCGAATCTGTTATAGATTATCTCGACAAAAAGTCATTGCTCATCAATCACCATGCTCGAGACAGAAAGTTAAAGTGAGATGAGGAATCATTTCACGGCCTAATACAGTCAAAGTGACTCAATATTCCTTTATTAATTCTCATTTAATATCGCTTTAAATTGCTGCCATTATTATCCTACCGTAGACGGAAGATTCTGTGTAATTAGTCTGTATTAAGCCCTTTTTATTTATAAGGAGCCAAATAAACAAACCCACTTTAATTACCTGGGCTCCACAATATTGATCTGAGCATCAAAATTTAATATGACTTTATTTCAAATTTCCATATGACTAGTATTGAAATGTGTTCCAGCAATAACAATTTTGCAGGCACAAATGACTTTTCATTCAGCGTATGTAAATGACCGCCTCGCGCCTGGGAGCACAGGCTTCTGTGCCCGCAGCATGTTTACCGAGACCTCGGGGCCTGCCTGCTCCCGCTTTGCTCCCTAATACGGCAGGAAAAGCCACCAATTACCAAAAGAGACAAAAGTCAACGAAGACAGGGAGGCTTCTCCCTCCCAAACCGTGTTCTCTCCCACTTCAGTACATGGTGTTAACGACATACAAATTCTGAGGTCATTAAGTATAAGCAGGGCCGGAAAGCCCGACAGGCGGAGAGGCAGGATGTGCGGACGTCAGCACTTGGAGCGCGCGGCGAGTCCCACAATGCGAGTTTCAGCGTTATTGTCTCAATTTAACTTGCATTAGTACCTAGCACCTTGATTACACCGTTGGGCGGTAATCTTCGCCGGCACATGCCATCATTACTTATGTCAAGCCTCTTGAGTGGTTATGAATACTATGTTGTTTTACGAGAGAGAGGAAATTAGTGCCGGTCCCCTAGAGTTTTGGGTGCTTAACACTAAAGCACTACGCGGCCCTTGAAAATCCCACAACAAATCCTTGTTTAGTGCCACGTGGAGATAAGGACTTTGCAGCAACATTGGAGCATAAATAACTCATGTCCCTCTTTATTTGTAAATGTCAAAAAAAAAAAAAAAAAACCAAACCCACCCCGCTGTTCTTCAACGTTGCTTTTTGCACAAACACAGCAGAACCTGTCTCTTCAGCCTCGCAAGCACACACCAGTTGAGCGAGACGTTCCGAATTAGCCGGCAACACCAAGCTAAGGCACGAAACAAAGAAATATCCACAACATGTGTTTGAGGAGTATCGTAAAGTGCTGTTTTGGATGTATTTTTAATAAAAATGAACTTATCAAATCCAGGGGAAACATGTCGTAGTAACATGAGCCTTTCCTCCAGAGCACAATAAAGTAGAAAAAATGTTGCCTCACATGGATTGCATTTTCAATGTTTTTTTAAATATGATCCACTATGTTGTTGAAAAGAATTATTTTCTGGTATTGTAGGGATTTTGCATTGTCTGTTTATTCTGTTTACGCAGCAAATGAAAGCTACGATATGAATAGGTGAACTCCCAAGGGAGAAAACGAAATTCAGAAAATGATGTACAGATGGGGACAGGGGGCCGTGAAAACGGCGTATAAATTAATGTGCCCTCAACAGTCACATCTGGAACAGAACCGGCCAAATAAATAATTTTGACATTAAAAGAAATTAAAGATCAAGCACTGCAAACAGAATAAGTTTTTTAAAAAATAATATCATTAGTTTACAGTATGTTTGACACGGCATTCAAAATAAAATCATTGATATAGTACACTGGCCAAAAATGGGGCCCGGACGCCTTTCTTTCTTTCTTTCTCTTTCTTTCAGTAGCCAGTCATAACCTCTCAAAAATACCATGCCCACAGGAGCCTCCGCACCTTGCCTTTCTTAAAGTTCTTTTGTCGCAGAAGCACGATGTGCTTAAGTTTTGCATCTTGAACTTATTCAAGTTTAATTTAGTAAAATATTAGAAGTGAGTCTCAGAAGACAAACAAATGGTCACTTGTCTGCTGCACAGCAGGAGGGCCGTGATCCGAATTTGCGGGTCCCATACCCGCTTCCTCCTTTGCTCTCGGCCCCCAGGCCATCTTTACTCGTGCAGCTGGGGGCCCACTGAGCAACAGGGACGGAAGTTGTGGCCGCGTCCTTCCAAAGACCGGAGGCAAGGTCTGCTGGAGACGGCAGGATGAAAAGGACAGCCGGGAGGGCCGGTCTGTGGGTGCAGGCCAGGGCCTGCTCGGGGCGCCCTGCTCCTCCCAGAGCCTGCCGACGGCCCCACCTTCCCCCCGAGCGGACGGGCCCCAGGGAGCCCCCGTGCCACAAAGCGGCCGAGAAAGTGGCCCCTCCACATGTTCTCAGATGAAGCCGATTTTGAAAGATGGCTTCTGACAGGCCCATAAAACTTGCATGAGGTGACCCAATGGGTGCTCCCGAGCCCCCAGCCGGCCCGCAAGTCACAAATCTGAGAAAGCAGCACATTAACTACCGCTAAATTCTATAAGTAAAGTCCTCTGGAGCCGAGGCAAATTCACTGTCACCAAATCTTCACCGTCCACTGCATATGTAAAGAATTTTTTTCAGAAGATAAAATATTTTTCTGAGTGTAACAACAGGCATGACTTATTTCAGAATTAAGTGCTAGGCTCTCTGGTGCTTTGGGAAATGTAAACTACAATTTTTACTCCAAATCCACAATCCACTTCACTAGCTTGTGCTCTCCAAAGGCCCCGAGCAGCCCCGTAAGATGATGAGCATCTTAGAGAGTGCTTTGGTAAATCATGCAAACAAGAGGAGGAAGGAGACAAAGCCATTTCTCTAACCATTTCATCAAATCAGTAAATTGATTTATAAACTGCTTTGGGTAGAAAATAAATACTGAGCTACAAATGTATAGCACTGACTTTTTAAAAATCAGACCTCCGGTGCTCACAGACACACACGCACACACCAGATCCTCACGGACAGGTCCGGGAGAAGCTCCCGCCCTGCACGCCGACCCGACATGGAGCCCCAGTTAACAAAGGTAACAGAAGAAAATCGGTGCGGGGTCCAGAGTTCTTATCTGCAGGCAAGTAGTTTGAACAGCAGCTTTTCAAACTACAGAATAATCTTAGTTTCAAATTACAGAAAAATAATTGGTGATTTCAATACAGCACTTAAATAAAGGAAAGTTTTATTCTTCAGAGTGTCAGTGCTGGTATGTTTTGTACCCGACAAGCTGCCCATACAAGAAGCCTAATATTCTTGCCAACAAAGGCATTTGAAATTAGCAATTGCTTTTAGAAACTTTAATTACAATTTTAAAATGCTATTTCTGCTCCATAATAGATTCCAATTGTTTCAGTATTATCTGGCTTGCAAATAAAATCTACAGTAGATGACAATATTCCCAGGATTAATCACTCTTGAAATTCTAATATGCTCTTGAAATACCAAATAAAAAAGACAGCAATGTTGTTGATGTACTGAAAGCTTCTTGCTTTTTGCAGTTTGCTATTATTATGCATATCCAGGTAGAAAGTTAATTAACCCAAAGCTTAAGCTAATTATGATAGCAGAATGCTATCAACCCAACACGCGCAGTCAGACAGCTGTCCAGAATTTCATTTGCTAATCATTTGTCTTTTGGCTGAGCATATGGTACATTTTCATGCTATCGGAGGAACAACAAACAGCTGAAAATCATTAACTAAAAACAATGTGCATAAAATCAGAAGCAGTTTTTTATACAGCTTTGTGTCAGACAAAAAGCCAGATCCTTGCCCTATAAAAATTAATGATTATTTTGGTTCTTGTCACTTAAAAATTTTAGCTGATAGTGCAATAAATATGTGACAAGAATTCCAGCAGCATCAATTACCTGTTTATATGAGTTTGCAAAAATCTTCTAAATTTATAACAAGGGCCTTATAGTAAGTGGGTTTGGGGGCAGATCATACAATATGTTCACTTAGTGGTAAAGACTTCAAGTTCGCTTCTGAGGAAAACCTGGTTTCTGCTTGTGCTGAACCTCTCAGAGGCAGCACATGAGAACATTCAAGAGACTGGTTTTTGTTTTTTTTTTTTTAACTGCAAAGGAAAATGTAGGAAATATATTTGCACACATTCCCAAAGCAGTATGTGACATTTCTAAGACCATCCAGAAACCCGTGTCGCCATCGGAAACCTACATGCGTCATGGCAGAAAGATCACCTCGATGTCCAGACGGACCAGGTGGGGCTGAGGGCACACAGGTGTGTCGGCCGCCCCCAGGCCACCCATCCTCCTGCCCATGTGTCCGCATCACATGCAGGCCTGAGTCCCCTGGACGCCTGTAGGAGATGCCAGGGAAGGGACCCGTGTCCACCTCACATCAGCCATGTCAGCACAGGTCACTGGGAGAAACGTGTTTGTAAGACCCCGCTGCAGGACCCAGCCAACTCTCCAAAGGAATCTTCCCTTTCACCCGGTCAAACTGCCGACCAAGATGCACACACAAATTAGTAGATAAACTGACCCGAATCTTTCTAAATCTGCTGGGGCTCTAAGCTTAGATCCTTAAATGGATTTTAAGGCTTTGTGCCCCCACCTCCTGCCCTTATCTCAAGGTTGGTTCTAATCTCCATACTTTTTTTTTAATTAGAGGTATATTCCTCTTAAACATAATTGACTGGCAAAGTGACATTCACAATAGTTTTCTTCAAGTTATTGTTGCAAGATTAACTTGGTATTTTAAACAGAGCAATAAAACCCAAGATAGGATTTTGTATCACACTCACTAACATGGGAATTGAAACCCCCAAACACTGACTGCGCTGTTTCATCAAAGGATAAAGTCATCCTACAACCTAAAGCTGAACTTGTCTTCTCGAGGAGAAGGCAGACATGGGATCTCTCTGCGTACTGTGGCAAGTGCAGCTGGCCAGGCCAGCCAGGCCTGGGCTGAGTCTGATTAATTGTTCCTCTCCGGGGATCCTGCTGGTCATGGACCACTGAGCCACGGGACTCTCCATGGCTGTCATGTGCTACTGTGACAGTGCTCAGCTCTGTCCCTATTCCGGTGGCCCCTCCAACAGCAAGGACACTAACACCACCTCTTTATGTTGCTGCCACGAAGGGTCCAGAAATTTCGGACGTCAACCAGGACCTCCTTCGAGGCTGAACGGGACGTGGGAAGATGATTCCTCTAGGACTTTTGTTATTTCACTCTAATTGTTATTCACAGATTCGTTATTTATTTTGTTATGACCAAATTATGAATTAGGATAGACACCTCCTCTCTGCCACCTCACAAAGTAACCTTCAGGATGTGACCTAACACACACTCGCCAAGGTCACTGGGTTTTTGCCGCTGGTGGGAGGTCTGAAGAAGACCTCAGGGTCAAGGTGGGAGGCCAGCTCCTGCAAAGTCCCAGCGGGCAGGTGGGAGCTGGGAACCAGGTGGGCCCCTGAGGTGGCCTCCCGTCCATCAGCGCAAAGCTGGGGAGGGACGCTCTCCTTCCCAGAGCGGTTCTGAGCCACTCACGTCTGCTCCCAGGGCTAGAAGCACCTTAAGCAAAGGAGAGCCAAATGCCAAAAAACCGCAGACAGAAAGCGTCCAACAGTCGGAAGCAGTCACGTCGCTCCCCACTGCCTGCCGTCCACGGAGCGCACGCAAAGCCTCGAAGAGAGACGGAGGAGGACCGAGTCTGTGCATTTCTGTTTGCAAACAGGAAAGGACCTCTGCCTGCGGCTCCACTGGGAAGGGTGAAGCCAAACCTATTACTTTAGTCATAAAGGTTTAATCATTTGCAGTTCAAATGTGGATGCCTCTTCTCAACACACAGGCTTTTTCACATGTAAGTTTGAGCTAAAAAAAAAAATGCTTTCAGATGAAAAATGCTGCCAACAAGGAAAGTCATATGGGGGCTACTTAAACCTGGTCCTTAAAGCCCTTCCCTCTCTTCCCAAAGGCTACATACTCATAACTGATATTGATATTAATATTAATTTGTCATTAATACTAATGTTTCACTAACCAACTAGGAGTATTTTGAAATATCCAATTTCTCTGGATAGCTAAACCTCAGGTTCCACTATGAAAAATGTTTTCTAATTATTGCGTGCCAGTAAGCCATCAGACAATGCAGTGAGGTTTCCCATTAATTCACAGGTCTCTACTTGTACAGAAAGCCAGCCACACTGGAGTTGGTCACCTCAGCAGGTCACAAATGCTTCCCACACTTTAGGACGCCCTCCCACCAGCTGAGAGCTGAGCCGGCCATGGTGAGGGCAGCCTGCTGGGGCGGGAAGAGGCAATACAGATGCCTAGCTAATTTGATTAATCTAATTCTGAAGCAAGTAATCCAATGAAAGTAATGGGTGCTGTTCTTGCTAGTTCACTGAGCAAAAAAATAGGCTCACAAACTACCTGCCAACCTCCCTCTGCTGAGGGCCAGTCCCCCAGTCAGCACGTCCTCCGTGCGCACATGTCCTCCGTGCACACACGCCCTCCATGCACACACACCCTCCGCGCACATGCGCCCTCCGCACACACACATGCCACACTTCTCCGGGAAGAAAATGGGTGCTTGCTAGGTACACTCCCCGAACTCTCTTTCAGATCGTAGAAGCGGAACACGTTTCCACTTGTGGCCTCTGGCTCTATCAACGAGAGGACCTTGTTTGCTTTCCGTGGTCAGGATCACAAGCAGCTAGGAGGCAGAGGGAGTTTGGGTCAGTGACGGAGACGGAGGGGAGAGATGCCCACAACCACACGGGGTCAAGACCGGGTCCTCCATGCAAGACAGTCGCCAAGGACAGGTGGACAGACAGACGGAGCCCTCAGAGGTGCAACAGGCAACGTGAGAGAGTGTTCCAACGTACTGCTGAGCTAGACGGGTGGGAGCCCCCGAGAGGTGCTGACCCGGGTCCAGGCCACAGCCCTGGGTTGTGCCTCTCGTGTACGTGGAAAGTCGCTTCACCCATCCCTCTAAAGAGATGAAAAGTCAAAGTGCTGTAGGTGACGGGAACAAGGAGCACGTAGAAGGGCCAGTAGACATCACTGTTCAGCCCACTCGGGGGCATGTGCAGTAACATGGGGAGACAGTCTCCACTGGGTGGCAACAATGGCACCACTGCCTTTCTCCACGGGGAAGGGCGAATGACCACAGCGCTCAGAAGGACAGAGGGAGGCTCATCTGTAACACACACACATACCACGTGTCAGCCTTCCAGCGACAGAAGCCTATCCACGGACATAAATCCCAGTGAATGGGACACGCACGTCCTGTGTCTGTGAGCACACTCGCCTCCGTGTTCAGGTAGTGTCTGTGGGGCGGTGAGAGCGGGTTCGCACCGTACTCTTTATGGGAGAGGACGCCAGAGGGGAACACCCTGTACAGCCCTTCCTTGGAACATTATGTGGCCAGGAAGAAGGAACAAGAGAGCCTGAAGGCTTGACTTGGAGAAATGATAAAGGAAGAGGAAGAGGAGACTACGTTAGGAGCCAGCATTTTTAGAACAAGGTCAGAATTTGGTTTGTGTGCTTCCATAGGACTATCCTGTAGTGGAAAAAGCAATAGACGAACACCGCGGGAGAGCTGCGGGCACGGGCAGAAGAGCCTGGGGTGCAGCCCGTGTGCCCCCCCAACCTGCAGCTCTCTCCGAAGCGAAGCGAGAGTTCTGTCTCCTCCTCCCAGACCATGCCCCTGGGCTTTTTATTTATTATTATTAAACATTTTTTAAAGGATTTTACTTGAGAGCGAGCTAGAGGGTGCACAGTGGGGAGGTGGAAGGGGCAGACGGAGAGGGAGAAGCAGGCTCCCCCCTCACTGAGCAGGGAGCCGGACACGGGGCTCCATCCCGGGACCCTGGTCATGACCTGAGCCGAAGGCAGAGGCTTCACCGCCTGAGCCCCCCAGGCGCTCTGCCCCGTTCTCCAGAAGCAACAGCACCGCACGGTCATGAAGTGCTTGTGTCTCAACACCACAGACCCTGGTAAACATCCTTCCGTAGAAAGCTTGTGTTTAAGCTTTCCAGGCCACATAAGTTCTGTTTCCTATTTTTCATTTATTTACTAGGAACCTCTAAAGAGGGGAGAGCCCCGTTCAGCAGTGCACGCAGGCTGGCGGGCAGCCGCGGGAGGGCTGGACGCACGCCCAGGGCCTTCGGAGGTTTGCGCCATCCTGGCGTTTCGGATGCTCCAAGCGGCCGCGGGCAGGGACTGGGGGACGGGCTAACCCATTCGGCGAGCCTCGCAGAACACTTCCAGAACACATCGCAATGACGGTCACAGTGTCATGCTGACCCTTCTCTTTGGTTTATTCTTTCTGCGTCAACCTGGAAATTGGGTTATAAAAATGTTGGAAGTAACCTCAGATTTTTTTCCCGCTCACCAAAATTTGAGTGGACGGAGCCCAGCACATTTTCCTCAATTCTCACTGTAATGTCTGAGGAGTCCCTGAAGGTTCTCAACAGACGCCGAGAGCCTCCAGCCGTGGCTCTGCAATTTCACGCGAGGTTGAAATCCAGATGAACTTTTCACCAGAATGCCAACCATAACAACGGAGCAATTTGTAAAGAAGGCTCCTCGGCAGACGTAGAGCTCCTAGGCCACAGGACAGCCTGGGACTTGAACTTCCTGACATCTAACCTTGGCCTCCCCTCCGCCTCCTGCAGCTCTGGCGCCCCGGGAAGACAGGGCCGGTGACTGATGCGGCATCTTCCAGCACAGGGACCCTAACCATGCATGGGAGAGAGCGCGGATGACGGTCTGGGCACAGCCCGCCCCGCACTGCAGAGACCCTGTGCCCCTTCCTCCACGGCAGCCCCAAGCGGGCAGGGAGCCGGGGTCAGCGCCCCTACGAGCCCCCCACCCCGCCGCCACGCAGGCTCCTGCGCCCTCTCCCCGCTCCTCCTCCCCCCTCCCCCACTCCCACCGCGGGGCTGCCGCAGACCAGCTCTACGGAAGGAAGGCCGGCTTCACCCCTCCCCACGGGCCTCGCCTGAAACACGGGAGCCAACCCCGCTCTCCAGGACAGCCTCAAGACAGGCGCCCGTGGGCGGGAAACGGGGGCCACAGCAGCTCGGGAGCCCGGGAAAGCCGCTCCAGCCACGCTCTCGCTACACGTGCACGGCAGACACGGCGACGCGCCTGGGCCCACGAGGGCTCTGTCCCAGTGCGGTCTCCGGAGGGCGGCCCCCGCCCAGGCAGGGCCGCCGCAAGCCTCTCCAGCTCCCACGCGCGCCGCGCCGAGGAGAACTCCAGACACCCTTTAGGGGACACGCCCGAGGGAAGGGGACACCCGACCTGCGCAGAGATGAGGGACTGTTACGCAGGAGACTTCGGAGCGTGGTGAGCGCAGTGACGGCCGCATTTTCGGACATTCAAGTCACCAGTGGCAGGGGGGCAGGGACGTGAGGCTGAACGAATGCAGGAACCGGCTTTCCCCTCCAGCTCGGAGGCGGGCGGTGGCGGGCAAACCGGCTGTGGGACTACGGATGGCGCCCGCGCAGCAACCATGCCGCACCCGCTGCCCACCAGCCGGGACCCAGGATGTGGGCTGCCCGCCTCTGCCGGGGAGGAGTGCACGATGGCATCTGCAGCGCCAGCACACGCGGTCCCTCGAGGGCCCCAACGGCGATGCCGAGCATATCCGGACCCGGTGACATGGCACTTGCTCGAAGCGCGTGCATTATAACCGCCGCTACCCCGAGCCTCCGAAATCCACCCGCCCACCCCAGCCTTAGAAGAGGGAGTCATTGCTTTTCAGAGCTGAGCGCGCACTCCTGAAGTCTGTGTCCGCTGCCGATCCAGAGAGCACACGGCGGGCCTGCTGACCGGTCACCACAGACGGCCTCGGCCGCCCCTTTTCACCCGCGTGACAGTCAGCCCACTTGGAGTCACCGCGCACCGACACCAGGTACTGGCAGGTAAGGGCTAAGCTGCGGTCACCAACAAACCTTTGAGGACTCGGAGCAAGTTGGGGCTCAGCTCTCCGGAGTGCGTCCACACAGAAAGGGAGCCCGTCCGTCTGGCCGCAGCAGTGCTCAGCTCCCTCTGAAGTGTGCCTGGGCCTGGACGCAGCTCAGTGGTTCCCGCTTCGAGCTGAGTCTGCCACCCAGGGACCGACAGGTCAGTTCTCGTGGGCCCGAGGACAAGCCTGTACATCACTTACACGGAGCTCAGAAAAGGAAGGCTTTCTTCAAGAAATTCCTAAAACATGGAAGAATGTCTCTTCTACAAATAGACTTGTAACTTCTAGCAGAGAAAACACTTCTAGAATTCTGTTAAGATGTCCAATACTTGGAGGAAAGGCCAAAGGGCCTCAGTCTCTCCACTAGGACTGGGCACCCCGGACCTGTTCTAAGGAAGCTTCTGAATGCTTGTTTTCTGGATTTTCTGCCATAATTCTCTTACATAAGGACAAGAGAAGCTTCCAAAGCCATCCTCCTAGAATATGAACTATCGCGGAGTCACAGAGCCCTGGCAAAGAGCCAGGAACACTGCCAAGGGATGAAGAGCACCCTTGCAGGACAGTCGGGGAGGAGGGTCCTGGGAGGCTCTCATGCGAGGTGAGGTGCACGGCCCAGCTCCTGCTCCCCCACCCCCATGAAAGCTCCCAGGGGCCTTCCCTGGCTTGGCAGGGCCACGGGTGGGGGCGGGGTGTCCTGGCAATACCGGGTCACACGTCACGTGGATGTGTAGAATCTGTAGGAGAATTTTCCCACGTCACAGTCCCCGATGAATGTCTGCAGTCCTTTTCAGCCAACAGGGTGAACAGGACTGGTGGTAGAGGAAAACCTCCTTTGGAGATACAACCTTGGGGGCAGAAGAGGGTTTGCTGCAACTGAGTGGGCGCTCCTGTCGGTATCTCTAACACTGGTTCTGCTGGGGACGATCCCATACCCCACCTCGTGCCAGGATCCACCGGTGCAAGCACGTTCTGCCCGCAGGCAACTTGAGGAGGTGCTCATGTATTTCAAAGAGCCATTCGAGACCCGCTTTCAAGGCAACGTCCGCCCCAGCCCTTCAGAACAGGATCTTGAGGTTTCAAAGAGCAGAGAAATGAAGATGGAACATATCCAAGTACGTCTCCATAATCTGGGTTTTTACAGCCTGAAAGCTCCTCCTCTGCTCCCTCCGTTCCTTTGACACTCCTTCGACGCAGCTTACTGCTCGCTGGGAACCATGGCTGCTTTCTCGTGTGCAGGACTCGTCCTTAACCTAGGGTCGGACTGATCACAACGTTACGGTTTTCATTATTACCTGAAGCTACAAGTGTCAGAACATGACAGAACAGGACCCTGTTTTTAAAACACCAGGGGACTCAAAGCAATTCAGTTATTAAGAGTTAGAGAAAAACTGGAGTATGGAACAACGCGCCTGTCTCTCGGATCCGTCAACAACACCGGGCCCACCCTTCTCAAGGTTCTGCCTGAACTCGGGGTTGAAGAGATCACTGGTGAGGGGGAGAGCAGACTCTTTATCCCACAAGGAAGAAACACAAACTCATCTCCAAACAGCTGACCAAGACCCACCCTTCCAAGAAGCCACTTCTGGACTGTCCCCAACAGCTGATCTATGTCGCCTACAATATGGCCTTCCAAGGCCCTTAAAAATCTGCAGGCTCCTCGCACACACCAGTCTGTTCTCATAAACCACGTCTATAAGTTAGTGACCAGAGAGGGCATTTAAAGATGCCCCCCAATGGACGAGGGGCATAGAAGCCGAGAGGCATGTGGTTTTTGACTTTTCTCTTATAAAACTAGCCCAAAGTCTGCACAGCCCACGCAGCAAGCCTGGGTGCCTACATCAAACTTGTTGGTCTGCCCTGTAAACAGAGGAGTGTAAGAGCCAGGGTTCCCTTGTGCTTACATACAGATATTTACCGTATTAGCAAACTCAGACTTTTCTGAAATATATTGTAATTCACTCAAATATAAACCAGTTTCATATTACCACAAATAACATTTTAATTAAAAGTATTTTCCAAAACAATACTAAAATTGAGTTAACAAGGGCATGGAATTGGTTCTTCTGAGAACCTTCTTACTGGCCGGCTCGACAGATGACAGCTGGATTCCCGGCGCGGCGTCCCCTTGCTTCCCTCCCACACTCGGTCTGGCTGACGTACACGAGGAAAGTCCTTCCCAAGGGCTTGTGGAGCCTCTCCTTTGATACTAGGTCAAAACTCAACCAGAGGGGATTCCCTAAAGCAGAGCTCTGAGGTGGGTTCTGAAAAGCTTATCCGAGCCCCGCTGGCAGAGTCACACGGAGATCCACCGATCGCGCCTTTCTGAATTCTCCCCAACTCTAACTTCGTGAGAGGAGACATCAGCCCCTCAGGATCTCCTAGCACATGGAGTGTTCATGCACCTCACCAGATCATCAGAATCGACTACTGATGCCAGCAGACAGGATTTAAAGGTTGGGAAGCGATCGAGCTTGTGCTGGTATACCGCAGTTTCCCCAAATCCTAATTTTCACTAGAAAGCTCATTTTTTTGACCATTTTTCCGACCATACTATCAGCTGTGTTCCCTGGGGTGAGAGGTTCACTTTGTTCACTTCTGAGAGAACTTCTGCTAAAAACCAAGTCTGAGAAACAGAGTTGGTCAGTTATTCTCCAATGGAGAGAACGGCCTCCTATAGAAAAGTGGCTCCTCTGGCCGGCAACCCTGGCACACGCGCACCCTCCCCTTAGAAGACACAGCGGCTTCAGGCCTGGCGGGAGTGCTCCCTGCACATTGGAAGAAGAGGTCACTCAGGGGTTAGGTTTACCGAGACCCTTACGTGACCCCACTGCTCCCTGCAGGCGTGTGTGGGCGGAGGAGCACGGTCAGGGCGGTCCGTGGCCTCCATCAGAAGGGACAGCGGTATCACCTGCTGAGGGACCACCGGCCTAAGTGTCAACCCGGTGAGGAAGGCCAGCACGCTGGACAGCAGCCATGGGCCCACACCGGCCCAGTGACGTGGGTCCCTCACAGCTGGCAAACCCCAGCCTCAAGTGTGCCTGTCGCTCATCTCTGGGCTCGCGCCGTTGGGGACCAGTTTCACAAGAGCCGTTGGGGACCAGTTTCACAAGAGCTCTCATGAGCACTCAGCGAGGCAGCAGACACATGGTTGGCATTTTCGAAAACCGAGACTGCCCAGGTGCTGAGCACCGGCTGCCCAGCACGTGAGGCCAGGGTCCGCCACGCTCCTCACGGACCAAACCCACCCCAGCTGCCACCCTCGGCTGCCACCGTCGGCAACGAGGCCAACGTGTAGCTTATTTCCAAACACCACTTTCAACCACGGTGGTTTCAGACACTTTCTGACGAAATGGCCATTTGGTCCGAGCCCAGAGCCTTCGGATTTGCCGAGGCAATCTGGCCGCCTTGCTTCTGTCCGCCGGCGGGAGGCCGGAGCAGCTCCCGAGTTCGTTAATCTGCACACGGCACTGACGTGCTCCTCATAGGGGCCCCTCTTAGTAATAAAATCAAGGCCACGATTGCTAGTACGAGACTCCTAGCATTTAGAGTGCCAGTAAACTGTGGGCTGTGAATCCCTTCAATGCTCGTAGACCCCATCTTGCTGTATCTTAAATGCTGATACCAGAATTTTTATGGAGAGTCTCTAGCCTCTCTGAGTTTTTCATTAGACTGTGAATGGTAAATGACACACTTTTCAAAGTTTACGTCCTTTTTCTTGGCTAGATCCACAAAAATAAGATTCATACTTTCTTGCCTCTGCCAGCAATTCCATGGCTAGAAACTATTCATTGCAAAATAGAAATAGACTCTTATTTTGCTTTGGTATAGATTCACAAAATAGAAAAATCTGCTCACATTGTACCCACTCGCTTTGTTAAAATTTAAATAATGCTGCGTCAGCCGTCTAATGAACCAAACACACAAGTTCTCCGTCCGCGCGGGGCTCCGGGTTCCAGGTCACCCTCGGAAACCTCCTACAGACACAGACCTCCATTCGCTAGCTGCGAAAGCAATGAAACTACCAAGCGGACTACACGCTTTGTATTACACGTAGGGGAGGCAGGGCATGCGAGAACCAGCAGAGGCCACAGCCCGGGCCCACGCACAGCCTGCCGAGGGCTAGTGCAGAGGCTGGCCACAGAGGTCCCTCCAGGGGACGGTGAGGCTCACACTTAGAACCAAACGGAAGACAGAAGCTGTAAGGACCTCAGTCCACACACTGGGAAGGACAAGGGAGAAGACGTGGCGGGGGGGACCCTGTCTGGGGGAGGGCGGAGACTTGGAAGCTGCAGAGATGGGGGACTACCTAGCCTGTGAATGGGCTGTGGGGTGGGGGCTGGTCACGGGGCCACAGCCCATCACTCTGGCGGGCAGCACCTCCCTTACCTGACCTGCTACGTAAAGTTCCCAATATGTTTCAACCCTCCCAAATTAAAGAAGTTTCAGTTTTGACTCTTTTATACATTCAGCAGAGACCGTAACAAGCCTATAAATGTGCACATCTCACTCCATGAGAGCCGTAATGCGGGTGAACCACTTGGCCTACAGATTCAAGAGGTCGAAGGTGAGCTGAGCACGGGTGCTCGGTGGCACGGTTTGTGGGAGAACACCCCTTTCTCTGAGCAGGCACCATTGGTGAAAACACCACATCCCCGCGGGGTCACACACTAGGACACCAGCTGCGCCATACCAGCCGACACTGGGGGAGGTCGGGCCCCTCGGAATTCTGGCTGCAGGTGCACTTGCAAGCACCCCAGGTGTGGACAAGAACCAGGGCCCAGGTGTGGGCCCAGGCTCCAAACCGCCTTTTCTGTGGTCAAAATGCACCTGGTACTTTAAGGACCCATCAACCAAATGCGGGCAGGAGGACAAAAATGCCATCAGCTAAAATCACATCAAAACAGGGGGCCTCTCCCAGATTTCAGGAGACCTAGAGCAGGATGATGAAATCCGAGCGCGCGGCAGTAGCCGCCGGACACCAGGGTTCCAAGCAAGGTCACCAGACTGCTGCTGACACAAGCCAACGGAAGGCCTGGGAGAGCGTCTTCAGGGTCCTTCTGCTAGTGAGGCTCTGCAGACACATGGGCGTGCAATATTTAACATGAGACGCATGAGGAAACGGCCTACGATTACGCAGGACTAGCTGGCACACTGCACACTGTTTTCCCAGGACAGCCACAACCCTGGGAAGGGGGTGCGCTCATCTCCACTGCTGCCCACCCGAGGAGAGAGCGTGCAGGGTGAGGAAGCTGAGCCCCAAGGCTCTGCACACCTGTAGCGCACACCTGTAGCGAAGGTTACACAGTCGTGACTCTCGGCCACCAGGAGCCACGTGGCTCTGATCCCCACCGACACAGGCATGTGCACATGGGTGTGGCAGGAATGTGACAAAAGGACAACTGGCTGCTAACAGG
This sequence comes from Mustela erminea, assembly GCF_009829155.1. Taxonomy (NCBI): domain Eukaryota; kingdom Metazoa; phylum Chordata; class Mammalia; order Carnivora; family Mustelidae; genus Mustela; species Mustela erminea. The sequence goes on along the minus strand of NC_045627.1, from coordinate 89,126,508 downwards.
CCAATACAAACCGAAGAAAGCAAATAATGCTTTCATTTCCAAAAAGTTTTAAAGCAAAGTAAAAACTGCATATTGTATTCCTGCTCTATTTATGCATAACACGTTAGCACAAACTCAGCGGTTTCATGCTTGGGATCTCCATCTCCAGGGCTCAGGAGCCCAGGCACAGGCCAGCAGGGTCCTCTGCTCAGGGCCTGACCAGGCTAAAATCAAAGCTGACCTGCGACTGTGACTCCTACCTGGGCGAGGCTCCGAGGCCACTGCCGGCCTCCCAGGGTGCCGGCGGAGCTCCGTTCCTTGTGGCTGTGGGACTGAGGTGTGTTTTCCTCCTAGCTGTTAGCCAACACGACGCTCTCCACTCACAAAGGCTCCCTACAGTTTCTGGTCAGCAGCCCCTCCTCTTACCACACTGTAAATGTGCTTCCTCGTACTGGAAAGCAGAAGCAGGTTTCTGATCTCAAACCCTTTTGAAGAACACACCTGATGAGGGCAGGACCACCCCAGGTAATCTCCATTATCAGTAGCTCAACTAATCAGGCACCTTAATTACACCCCTACAAATCCCTTCTCATAATCATGGGGGTTAATACCATGATATCCGCAGGTTCCACTCCTACTCCAAAAGAACCATACTAAGGCATGGACCACTGAGGGTCATCTCAGAGTTTTATCTACCGTACGTATGAGACCGTTTACAGAATGATAATTAGCCAGAAGTTGAACACCCAAAAGGATCTATAAGTTGATACAGAAAAGCAAACAGAAAATGTTATCTCTTTTTCAGTATTCACTGAATCTCTATCAGATAGGTTATAAATCTGGGGGGTCGCAGGGTCTTTCTATTAAGAGCACAAATACGTCTTTTGGAAGACTTCCTCAGGGCTTCTTCCCAGTGCACTGGTGGATGCCGGTCCTCAGTCAGTCCTCTTGCACGGTTAGAAATGGCACACCAGCTTAACCGCTACTACTCTTCTGGCCAAGGTAACGAAGAGAGACAAAAGTTTCACTGTAGCTTTGAAATAAGGAAACAAAAACAAGGTTTAAAAAAACAAAATGAACCATGGTTTTCCAGACACAGTACAGAGGCAGTGGAGGTGGGTGACCCTGGGGAGACGGCCACACGCACAGGGATCCCAGACACTGTCCCAGGGGACTCCCCTATGAGCCTCCAGCCTGTGGTAAAGGCAGAGCCTAGAAAACTCCCGAGTGGAGGACATAAAACCCACAGCCCAGGGACATGGGTGGTTAGAGCACTCTGGACGTGGGCAGAGACCCCCAGGGAGGGCACTGATTAGCAGAGTAAGGACAGAGCCCCATAAAGATCAGTAGAACGTTACCAGGTAATCAGACATGAGAGGACAGGGGCCTGCTCCCACCAGGTGGAAGGGACCCCACGGCACTCACAGGGCCCTGGGTGGAACATTCCGGAGTCTTGCCTCTGTGGCCAAGGGTAACGAACTCAGACTCACATTCTGACTACGAAATCTTGAAATCAAGACCCAGAAGGACAAACTGCTTCCACATAACCTCCTTGCATTTCAGAACAGAGCTAAATATTAAAACACAAATATCAAGCACTTGACCAAGTAAAATTCACGTATAAAGCACCTAGTTAGTTAAACATTAAAGGCATAAAAGAAGAAAACTATGAGCCACATAAGAAAAACCAACCAAGATCAATGCCAAACTGACGTAGATGTTATAATCAGCAGACAAAGATGTTAAAACAGCCACTGTAACTGCACCCCACGGGTCAAGAAGACAAGCAGAGAAGCTGGGGACAGAACAATGGCCAAGTGCGCTGCCAGATCTGCAACCAGGAGATCGTCTGCACAGATGACCAAGAGCAAGGATGACGGCGGATTTCTGACCAGAACCAGGGTGAGTCACGGAACTATAGAACCAGATCTTTAAAATTAACAAAACAAAACCAAAACCTGCACTTAAAATTAATGCACAGCAAAATAAATAAATAAATAAATAAATAAATAAAGAGAGAGAGAGAAAATCTTTTCAATGTTAATATTATAATACTTTCAGACCACAAAAACACCAAGAATTGGTCACCAGCAGACCCCAGTACAAGGAACGTCCCAGCAGAAGGAAAGGACTCTGGGGAACGGAGGTGCCGTGACTGTCGCGACAGGGGGAAGGACGGCCCAGCCACCCAGGAGCACAGCTTGGCGGCCACGAAAGCATCCAACATCCATTGCCGTGTGACCCACCCGGAGGTGAGATGAAAACCTGCGTCCATACAAAGGTGCCCACTGCAGCTTCACGGGTAGAACCAAACCGGCGGATCCCCAGGGCACACCCACAGATGAACAGGAAGGGGTCACCCCCGCAGCGACGGCCTCCCCAGCAAAGGAAGGGCCGCCCGGTGCGCGTGGCGTGGACTTAGCTCCACAGAAGTAGTCAGCAGTCAGACGGCAGAGCCCACGGACAAAGCCACAAAGCCTCACGTGTGTGAAATACCTGTGTTATTCCTGTACAAAACTGGACATTCAAACTGATGAACACGGCCATCACAGGGAGGAGAAGAACACGGGGGGCTGGGGGGGCTGCAAAGGGGCAGGCGGAGGGAGCAGAGGTCGCTGTTTTGATTACAGTCCCACAGGTCGAATGTTTACCAAACTGTGTACTGTGAGTTCAAGCACTTTCATCTACAGCTCTAAAACGCAGTGTTTAAACAAAACCCAGCAAAACCCTCCAGCTTCCCAAGTGTGACTCCTGTGGCCTTCTGCCACTGTGGAGCCGACGCACGGCCCCGATGGAGGAGCGAGCCCGGCCCTCCCCCCCCCCCCGGCCCCCCTGCCCTGGCCCTGCCGCCCGCCTCCGCCTCCCAGCACCGCGGCGGCCCAACTCCTGCAGCCGCAAGCGCTGTGGTGCGTGTGCGGGCATCTGAGCCCTCACGGCCTGCTGATGCAGAAGCGGTGCGGCTGCTTTGGGAAACCTTCTGGAGGTTCTTCCAAATGTTAAACACAAAACTGCCACAGGAACCAGCAATCCCGCTGTGGCGCGTGCAGCCGAGAGAAGTGAAAATACGCATCCGTACCAGACACCGGACACATGCTGATGAACAGATAAGATGCAGCGTATCCCAACACTGTCAGAAAAAAGAAGTATTAGCACATAGACCTTGTAAACAAGTAACAGGCGGCCCAACACTGTAGGATTTCATTTATGTGAAGTGTCCCAAACAGCCGAATTCTTAGGAGCGGAACAGTGATGGGGCGGCGGGGGCTGGGAGGCGGGGGGCGGGGGTGGGCCCGCGGGGTGCGTGAGTCCCCTGCCGCGGGGCTACATGCTCTAGAGTCAGACTGTGGTGACACATGGACAACTGCACGACTACGTCAAAAGCCACTGAACTGTACACTTCATGGGAGCGAATTTTAGGATACGTAAAACATCTCAAATGATAAAATGAAGCCCCCTCAGACAGAAACGATGATGAAGCCATAACACAGTTTAAACTAGTGTTGCTGTTAAAATGCACGAGGCCCGTCAGGGCTCCACGGGCAGGCAGGCCTCGCCCACTCACCCCATTGGGCCCGTCCCCACGAGCCGGCCAAGGTCAGGGCTGCCACCATCGTAGGAACCACGGGGCACAGCTCCCCGGGTGCCACTCCCGGAGCTCCCCTAACAATGGTGCTCCCGGAGAAGAGCTTCACGCCTGCTTCTCTGAAGAGGACTGTGCAGGCCTCCCCTCCATGGTCAGCACGGGGCCGGGCTGAGCACACGCGCACCAGAGGCTTCCTGGTCCCCATCACACGCCGAGCCCTGACCTCAGCCTGCCGGCTCCGAGCACGCGGGGACGCACAGCCCGAGCCCCTCCGATGGGGACAGCTCACACAGCCCGTTCTTCTCCTCCTCCCACGTCCTCCACCAGACGCAGGATCACGAGTTCGGAGGGTTTCGGAGACCGGGTGATGCGCGTAATGACGGCTCACCTGCTGGACGGACTGCACTTCCCCAACTCGCGGTGGAGCTGCTGGGGACGGGGCCGGGGACAGGGTGCTGGCAGCAGGTGAGGGGAGCCGTGGATGGAAACAGTGCCGCACGGAGGCCGGCAACAGCCCTGCCACCTACACACAGACAAGGTCCCACTACGGACAAGAGGGAAGCCGTCAGACGCCGGGAAGGGGAGACAAGGAAGACGGAGGGACCGACCAAAACCCCATCCCGGGCCTGTCCACAGCAAGGAAACTGCGCTTCTGTCCTCCAGCTCTACAACAGACCAGCCTCGGCCCAAAACAGGTTTAAAAAACAAGGAAAAATAAGGTAACAGGAAAGGATCTGCCCCACAGAAACATCTGACGGGGACGACTGGCTTCACCCCCTCCTGCAGGACTTCCCGCCGAAGCCCGGAGATCGCCTCCGACGACGGGCGAGGCCCGCGGACGATGGCGGGTCATCGGCTGGATCTTCGTGTCGCTGTTAGAATAACTGTGTTGCGAGGCTGGTTCAGTGCTCGGCCACCTGAGCTTCCGTCTGAGGGGATTCATCTGACACGCACGAGCTCAGTCGCGGGCGCCCAAGGCCCCTCCACGGAACCTTCCGGTCTCCGTGTGTTATGCTTGTTCCTCCTTCGAAGTAGCCAAACAGACCTCTTCTCTCCGTACTGTGATGGCGGAAAGACAGCAGAAAGATGTACGATGTTCCCCCTAAGACTGTTCATCCTTCGTGCTGGCAATCTGTCTTTTAGGAAAGACAGAAGAAAGCCGGTAGGTAGGGATATCCAGTGACGCACCGCAAGCGTCTCTGAAAACCAGGATCAATATTCTCATGTTTTTAGCACTGTTTTCAGTCATAAATCTCTCTCCTCTAAAACAGAATAATTCTCCTTTCAGCCAAAGTCCCTGAAGTCAACACGCCGTGGCTGGGCGGCCGTCACGGGCGGCCGTCACGGGCTGCTCGGGCTCCCGGCGCGCTGGGGGAGCCAGGACGTGCTGCTGCCGTCGAATCTCAGTGCCTTATCCGGACAGGAAAACTGCAGAGAGAATTTAAATACCAAAAAAGCCATAATGGGGAAAAGGCTTTCATCCTGAGGCAGAGCATCACGTGCACTAACTCACTCCACAACCCATTTTCTCCTCTTGGCTCCATCAAAACCTAAGTTTTTAAAAATCAAGACTATCATTTGGAAATAACATGCGAAATCCTTTTAAAAGTTAAAATCTGAAACCGAGCAAAAGTGGCACTGGAAAGGAATGTTTAAGAGGCATGCAATTAAATGCTGTAAAAAGGAAATGTTAGTAAAATACAGCCCACTAAGAACCTGGCCGACTCTGTGAGGTTTTAAAAGCCGGGCAGCCACCCAGAGACGCGTGCAGAAACGCTCCTCACTGCGTGAACAAGAGGCCAACGCTAGAAAGGTCTTCTGAACGGGGCCACGGACCAAATGCTGCCCTCGTCCGCTCCCTCCGCCAGGACGGTGCAAAGGGTCCCAGCACAGGGTCCCACAGGGCGGCCGGCGTGGGCCGCCCTGGGCACATGGTTCCGCTGTGGGAGGGTCACTGCTGGAAACTGGGCCTGATCTGAGTCCCCACTCGGAGCTCCTTTATGACCCTGATGAACGGACAACTAACACTCAGGTGAAAAAAAGAACCTGCTCAAAGGTATGTTAAGAGGAATGTCCCCCGTCACGACCGGGTCTGAACCTCGCCTCGGTGGGTCAGGACAGGCGGAGCGGCCCGCGCCTCCCCCACAGAGCCCTGCTCCACAGACAGGCACGGCCCCTCCCACACAGCGCCAGGCCTGCGGCGTCCAACAGAGAGCGGATCTGAAAATACGCAAAGCTAGTCCAGTACAAAAATAGAAACTGTTGGTGATTAATAGCTGTCCGTAGTGTTTAGCCAGGGCACCCCACGGAGGTGGTTCTGCCGACTGGGGAGGACGGGGGCGCGGCCACGCCGGGGTCCGTGAGCACAGATAACGAGCATGCGTCCGTCTGCACAGCAAGGAGTCTTCCCGAGAGTCCTCTCCCCGACAGGCCCCCGTCCCTAAAGACCAGGCTGGACGTTTACACGGGAAGTTCCACAGGGTCAGAACTTGTTATTCTGAGCAAAGTCTGCACTTCAGCAAGTAGCAAATACGCCCACCTGAGACCCCCAGGTGCCCATGTCTCCTCCACTGTTTCTTCAGGAAGGGACGGGAGAACACGAAATGCTGACCTCAGACGGGATCTGGCCTCAAGACCATACACTGATGTAGGATCGTCATGAACCCGGGATGGGGTCCCGCGCCCCAAGGACTAGCACTGGCAGAGTAACAGGGTCCCACACATGGCGATGCCACGCCTGCAACCCTCCCTGCCCCCCCAGCTAGAGGAAGACCTTGCAGAACACAGGCGGTCTGCCGCCCAGCCTGCCCGGCCACTGCAGGAGCAGCGGGGGAAGCAGAACTGAATCCAAGAGACGGACAAGTCTCCTCTCCATCCCACACTCCCCACTGAAACAGAGCACACTTGGACAGAATCCAGGTTGTTACTGCCGAACAGAGTCCGTGTGAAGAGCCTCAACCGCGGACGCACGGGCAGCCAGGCCTGGCCTCAGCGGCTCTCCGGACACACGGGGCCGTGGGCTGTGCGAGTACACCTCCCTCTCCTCCACCCTCTCCCTTCTCCCGGCTCAGGCCCTGAAGCACTGACGGCATAAACAAGCAGGGCAATTTCATGAGCAACGTGGAAGTCCCACGTTTAGGGGAGAGTGTGGTGTCAGGGTCCAGAGCAGAAGAACCTGGGCTCTGTGAAACTAAACCTAGCTTTAGTTCTGGGATTCTTTGACGTGCAGGTCTTTTCTACCTACTTTCCAAAGGTCATGGCTGTCTTCTGGACAGATGAAATGGTCTGAAGCTGAGTAACAGGAGGTCTGTGTGTTTGAGAGCAGAAGAGAAGGCCCGTCCATGGCCAGGCCGCCAGCCGGACCTTCTGCGGCGTGTTCTGTCCCAGAGCTGCTAACCCCTCTCCGGGACAGCCCCGGTGCTGGGAGCTTCCCATCTGCTGCTTCACAGCGGACAGCCGCCCTAGGAGGGACGGATTCTTGTTTTATGGACAACTGAAATGTACCGGTTACCTTTCCAAAATTACAGTCCATATGTGAGCTGTTACCTGTGATATTTTAAGGCTTGTGACCCTCAACTACGACCTACAACTGACAAAGGGAGAATACTACTTACAGAAATGTGGGTTTTTAACCTGTAAGATTAAGCTCCCAAAAGAAGAAATTCAAAATTACCAAAGCTCCTCTGTGCCACCTCCTTTAAAGCACAGCCCCCCACCTGAGATAACTGCACAGCACCTGACCAAAAGGATGTTTTAAAGAAGATGTTCTTCTGCAGCTCCCTAAGCCTTAAGAGCTCTTCTAAAAGGACGGAGGTGTGTCTGAGCATAAAGCAGAGGCAAACATCCATGTGTCATGAAGCCAACCTAGAAGGAGAAGAGAAGCTGCAAGTTTCACCTAACGATTCTGCCCGGACAGAAGCTGGGGAAGTGCACTGCCCAAGCCCTCCTCACTCCACACCACGAGGGGCCACGGGGGACCACAGGGGTCCGACCCCATGTGGCTTCGCAGGTGAGCGTGCTGGGACTCCGAGGTGGCAGGGCCCCAGGGAGGCAGCAGCTGACAAGGATGAGCTCTGAGAAGATACTCAGGGTAATCCCAGTTTTTAACTTCCCGGCCTGGGGCTCCATCAACAGGAATCAGAAACAATGGCTTTTTTTTTCCATTTCAGAAAATGGTTAATCTTAATCTCTCTTAATGCAATGTGGAAAATAAGATTTTAAAGTCCTCCTAAATCTATTACAGATACGTAATTCCTCCTACTCATCAAACTTATTCCAGGAAATTTCAGATAAACTGAAGTCCTTTCTAAAAGATAAAGATTACAACAAGCTTAAATGAGGTAACATTCAAAGTCACAAATGACTAATCAATAGCACTTTAAAGTTTATAAAATGCCTTAAATACTTCCTCAATATAATATAAATATTATATTCCTGAGTGGTGAAAGACAAATTATTAGTAAAATGGATATAAACCAGAGTGGGGGGTAATAAGCAGAGAGGAAAAAACACTTTTAAATACCTTCATAATGCTGGCTAGCTCTGTGTATGCTCTTACCACATGAAAGGTGACCCACAGGCTTACTCCTACATGTGGCGACTTCCCAAGTTGGTCTACTGTCCCGTGACAACCAGGAAAGAGGCACAGGGAGATCTTGGAGATCACACGGCTGCGAGGCAACTGCTGGGGTCAGAGCCCAGCCTGGTGCTTCCTCCTCTCTCACTCCTTCGTACATCAATTACCTGCTGGAAAGGAGTCTTGGATATAAGAGAGGTGAGAAATGGGAAAAAAGGGTCTTTGAAATAGCTAGGAAGGCAGCAAAATTTTAACAAGCTCGAGAGTGGGAAAGTTAGTAGGAAAACACACTATCAGGGAGGTTTACAGTAATGGCTTAGCACAAAGTGTCTGCAAACAAGCCTGAGTGCAGAGCCCAGCAGGACAGTCAGAACAAAGGCAGAGAGGTGCTCGGGAACCATCTTCCGAAGTAGAAGAGCACAGATTAGAACCCAGGCCTGTCTACTAATAATTACAACAAGGAACAAGTCTGAGGTCTCTTGCCCCAAACCAGGACTCATAGATTACGTTTAAAGAGAACAGAAACCCATTAATATATTTTAATGGTCATATAGGAATCAAAATACCAAATACATCATTCATTCATGCCTTTAGCAAAAGTTCAAAATTCCTCAGAGAAATGATCAATGAAGTATGAGAGTCTGTAATGAATTAGAAAGCAACGTTAAAAAATGAAGTTATTAGCTTCAACTAGACTGGTTTAACAGTAAGACGTCTCACATAAGCTCATAGTAATGGCAAAGCAAAATCCTATGGCAGATACACAGAAGACAAAGGAGAAGGAATCCAAGTATATATACCACCACAGAAAGTCATCAAATTACAAACGTGAGAGCAAAAAGGAATTAGAAAATAGCCAGAAAGCCATGAACAAAAGAGCAACAGTAATTCTGTAACTATAATTACTTTCAGTTTAAATGGACGACATTCTCCAATCAAAAGAGCAACCCAGCAGGATAAAAAACTAAAACCCCAATACAGTGCTACCTACAAGGGACACCCTATGGCTCTGGGGGCACACACACACCCTGAACAGGAAGAGACGGGAAGAGATACTCCATGTAAAGGGAAAGCAGAGGAGAAGGCAAGGGAGCTACACTTAGAGCAGGCAGAGCAGACTAAGCCAAAGACTGTAACAGGAAGTTGTTATAGAAGGATAACGGGGTCAGTTCAGTAGAAATCTGTAACTTAAAAATGTGCGTCAGACACAGCAGTGACGAAATACCCTGTAAAGGAACAGACAGCAACACGGCAGCAGGGGACTTTGGTTTCCCATTTTCAACCACGGAGAGATTCTCCAGATAGGGGAAAAGTCGGTAAGAAAACATCAGACTTGTTACAGAGTAGACCAGATGGACCTAACAGACCTCTGCAGAACATTCCAGCAAACTGCTCTCAAGCAAACACGGAACACTGAGGATCCAACATATGCTAGGCCACAAAACAAGTCTTAATAAATGTAAGCCTACAATTATATCAAGCTTCTCTGCCAACCACAATGGTATAAAACTACAAATTACAAGAAAACAGAAGTTCACATATATGTGGAGATTAAAATGCTCCTGAACCAACCAATGGGCCCAAGAACAAATCAAAAGCAAAATCAGCACCCAAAACGAACACAGAAACACCACACACACCAAGACTGAGATGCACTCACAGCAATAAACCACACTCAAGAAAAAGGTCTCAACATACATTTACACCTCAAAGAGCCAGAAAAAGGAACGCACTAAGGCCAAACCTAGAAGGAAGGAAATAATGGTCAGAGCCCAAATAAGTGAAAGAGACAGCAGAAAAGATGAAACTAAGAGCTGACATTTTGAAAGACAGAAAAACTGCCAAACCTTTAGGTAGAATAGTCAAGCAACAAGGTCTCAAGGTTATAAAAGGAGACCTCCCAACTGACACCACGAAAATACAGAGGACTCTAAGAGTCTATAAATTATATGCAAACAAACTGGACAATCTAGAAGAAATAAATTCCTAAAAACCTGCTCTTCTCTACCAGGACTGCACCATGAACAGCACACTGACACAAATTATGAGTAAGAAGACTGAATCGGTAATCAAAAACTTCCAAGGTCCAGGACCACATGGCTTCACTGATGAGTTATACCAAACATTTGCAGAATACCAATCCTTCTCAAACCCCTTCAAGAACTGAAGGGGGAACAAAGCCTAAGTCATTTTATAAGGCCAGCATCACCTTGATACCAAAGCCAGACAAGGACGCTTCAAGAAAATTAGCGGCCAATACGCCGGATGAACACAGATGCAAAAACCGGCAATGAAGTATTAAAAAACTGAGTTCAGCAGTATACAGCACGGGCCACGCTCCATGGTCAAGAGGGATTTACCCCAGCGAGGTAAGACTATTCCAACATCCATCAGTGTGATGCACCACATTAAAAACAAAGTGAAGGATAAAACCCATAATCCTCCCAGAAGCAGAAAAAGCATTTGACAAAACTCAACTTCCTTTCCTGATAAAAACTCTCAACAAAACTGGGTATCAAGGTAAGGCCCCCGAACAAAGGTACAGAGGACAGGCCCACAGCTAACACAAAGGTGAAAAGCTGAACACCATCCACTCCCCTAGGAATAATCCGTCACAAGGAAAAGGGTGTTCATGCTCACCACTTTTTTTTTTTTTTAAGATTCTATTTATTTGAGAGAAGAAGTGAGTTAAGAGAGAGCACAAGCTAGGGAAGGCACAGGGGAGAGGGAGGAATGGTCGCCCCGCTGAGCAGAGAGCCCGATGCGGGGCTCGAGCCCAGGACCCTGGGATCACGACCTGAGCTGAAGGCAGATGCTCAACCCACTGAGCCACCAGGCACCCCTCACTATTTTTATTAAACAGGGTGTTAGAATTCCTAGTTAGAGCAATTGGCAAAAAAAAAAACAAAAAAACAGTATCCATACAAGTCAAAATAATGAAGTAAAATTGTCTATTTGAAGAGGACCTGACAATATATGTAAAAAACCCTAAGGCCACCACAAGAAAACTGTCGAAACTATTCAGTGATTTCAGTGAAGTTGTACGCTACAAAAATCAACACCCAAGAATCAGCTTCGACTGTATACACGAACAACCAACTACCAGCGAAATTTAAAAAGCCACCCCATTTACAATAGCACCAAAAAGAATACCTACGAATAAATTTAACCAAGGAGGTGAAAGCCCTGTGCAAACTATAAACATTAATGAAAAAAACTTAATATGCAAATAAACGGGAAAAACATACCATGCTCACGGATGGGAAGAATAGATATGTCCATAGTACCCAAAGCAATCTACAGATTCAACGCCATCCCTATCAAGATTCCAGTGGCAGCTTTCATAGAAATAGAACAATTGTAAAATTCATATGGAACCACAAAAGACTCTAAATAGCAAAAAATTCCTGGAAAAAACCCACAAAACTGAAGGTGTCATAACTCCAATCGAACTATAATTACAAAGCTGTAACAATCAAAACAGTACACTATTGGCATAAAAACAGAAGAGAAAGCCCAGAAATAAACCCATGCATATAGAGTCAATGTTCAAAGTAGCCAAGAATTTACCCTGGGTAAAGGAGAGGCTCTTCAATAAATGGTGCTGGGAAAACTGGATGGCCACGTGTTAAAGAGAACACCTGCCCCCTGACGCCACTCACAGAAAAATCAACTAAAAATGGACAGAAGAGTTGAATGTAAGATCTGAAACTGTGAAGTTCCTACAAGGAAACACGTATAGTAATTTGGATTTGACACAAAAAGGCAAAAAAAGCAAAAAACAAGTGGGACTACATCAAACTAAAAAGCACAGCAAAGGAAACCAGCGAAAAGGCGACCTACAGAATGGGAGAAGAGATGTGCAAATCACACACCAGGGCACAGGGGTGTACCCACCATCCGACAGGAATTCCTACAACTCAATAGCAAAAAAAGTAAAAACCCACGTAATCCAATTTAAAAATGGGCAAGGACCTGAATAAATTATTTTCCCTGAGGACAGCATACTAATGGCCAACAGATACATGAAAAGGTGCTCAACGTCACTCGCCGCCAGGGAAAATACAAATCAAAACCACAGGGACGTTCTACTCTACCTGTCAGAATGGTCACCATCAAAAAGAAAAGAGCTAAGTGTCGGTGAGGATGCGGAGAAAAGGGATTCCTCGTGCACGGCTGCTGGGAACGCAAACCGGTGCTATTGCGCTGGGAGACAGTGCAGAGGTTCCTCGAGGAATTCAGAACAGAACCACCGCGAGATCGTCCAGCAAGCCCACCTCTGGGCATATAATGAAAGAAAACTGTCTTGAAAAGGTATCTACTCCTCTGTTCACCCCATCATTATGTACAACAGCCAGGACATGGAAACTACCCAAGTGTCCTTCCACAGAGTAATGTACAGGATAGAAAATGGAGTATTATTCAGACATGAAGGAAATCCTGTCATTTTCAACAGGATGGATGAAGCCGGAGGGCATCACGCTAAGTGAAATACACCAGAGAGAGATGTACTGCCCACCATCACTTATATGTGGAATAAATTAAAAAAAAAAAAAAAGTCCAACTCAGAGGTCTACAAAAGTGGTTGCCAGGGCTGGGGGAAATTGAGAGAGACGAGAGGTAAAAACGATCAGCTACAAGATGAATGAGGTTGAAGACCTTAGTGTACCATGTTGACCATGGCTGGTAACCCTGTACGGCCTAGCAGAATCCTGTGAGGAGACTAGAACTTACAGATTCTCACCACCCCCAACCCCCAGTAAATAAATAAATAAATAAATAATAAAAAATTTAAATATGAGGAACAGAGGTTGTTAACTTGACGAGAATCTTTTCATAAGACATGTCATGTCATGTCGCATACTTTACATATTTTGTCAAGCACACCTTAAAGCTGGAAAAAACAAATCCTAATGGAAAGGGCTATCCTGGCGCATAGTGAGCCTCAGACCAGTGGTTTTCTAGGAGAGTTAAGGGGAGGGGCGCCTGGGTGGCTCAGTCAGTTGGTGTCTGACTCTTGGTTTTGGCTCAGGTCATGATCTCAGGGTCGGGAGAGGGAGGCCTCATGCTGGGCTATGGTCTGGGCACAGAATTGGCTTCAGATTCTCTCTCCCTCGGCTCTTCCCACTCTCTCTAAAGATAGTCTTAAAGTTAAGGTGATTCTACATGGCAAAAAAAAAAAAAAGTACATATTTACTTACTCTTAAAAAGTAAAAAACTTGCAGGCAGTGTTCCATTTGCTGAAAACTGAGCGTGTGAAATTCTCCAACTGGCAATGGCTAAAGGTAACCAGGTCGTCTAGGGTACGTACACCATGACAAGTCCGACTAATCCCTAGCCTTCAGGAAGTACTCCGATCCTGGGGTCAGGGACATTGTACGCTTGGTAAACCAGTGAAAGACCTGTAACTGGGTTAGGTCCTTCTGCCTCCCTCAAGCAGATTTACAATTGCTTCATGATATAAAACTCCAACTATCAAAGTTACGAAGCCATTTATTTAGGATCCAAGGAAAATATTCTCAACTCAGCTGTCTTAGAAGAATTCCTACAGTGTTAAGCTAAATTTTATACTCTCCTTTTTAAACAATTCATACAGTAGCTATTGCAAAAGAAAAACAGTCAGGGAACAGATAATAAACTACAAAAAAAAAAAAGGCTGCAGGTAGTTTTTTGTCTTTATAAAGTATGTGTAGCTAAAAAGTTGATTCAAAAAAAAATACTGACAGATTTAAGAATCTGGCTGAAAATAAAGATGTTCCAAACTCCCTCAAAACATAAAATACATTTCAAATAAATCAAAGGTGAAAACAGAAAATAAGCATGGATAGCTACCCCAACCACTCCCACTACAAAAGGGAAAGTAAATAAGGCCTTTGTAAGCATTCCAAGATACTCAAAAGCCAGAGGACAAAATTCAAAACTCTAACTACAACCATAGCAATATTAACTTCTGGTTAATCCTTTTGACAAAGGTGCCGTGGCTCTGTAAGTGCTTCTCATTAGGATGAGCAGGATGGAGGGTGTACCAGTACTCTGCACTGTACATCACCGCTGCAACTCTTCTATGGATCTACAAAGTATCCCAAAATGAAAAGTAAAATCTGACTTCGTTAAAAAAAAAAAAAAAATCCATGGAGGAAATCAAAATAGAAAGGACTATCTTTAATATGCAGTAAGTTCTTACAAATCAATGAGAAAGAGACAAAACCAACGGACAAACGTTTCACTAATACAAATGACCAATAAATGCAAGGGAAGATGTTCAATCTCAATTACAATAAAATAATTAAAAATTAAAAAGAATTTGAAGAAATCTAAGTTAATTCTACTTAAAAATTTACCCTGCATAGACTTGTACATGTACTCTAAGAGGTCTATAGAAAGATGTTCACGGTTAACATTGCCTGAAATAGCCTCCAGACAGACAGGAAAAAAAAAAAATCCTGGAAAACTCTAAACATATTAACAGAGGATTAGTTTAAGACAAAAGAAATGTTGGGGGGAGAAAAAGGAAGAGAAATGCTGGTGCACCATTTAGATATAAACACATACTATAAAGTAGTAGGCAGTCACTGAAAGAAAAAATAGGTTTCATGCCATGTTAAGGAGAACTGGACAGTACATGCTCTACCCAAATTGTCCTGACAATTGTGTTTCAAGACATTTTTCCATAATAACGACATTGATATCCACACCAACTGGAAGATTTGTCTTATAAGTTTCTAACATGCTCAAAGATTATATTTTAAATTCCAAAATTCCCTCTTTGAAACATCAGGCTCACAGGGTGTCGCATGAACAGTAGCCAACTATTCAGAGCGGACACCTAGTACTGCTCAGTGGGGCTGGCAGAAGAGGAAGACCTTGACTAATACGACCAATTTAAACTAGGCATCTTTTGTAAGCCTACTCATTTTTTTTTGGTTTGTGTTTAGAAAAAAGATTCAAGGAAATTATCTTGAGCACGTCTAAGTTTTAAAGAAGTGAGTACACAGAGTAGTTATATATAATTATAGATCTTCCATGACAAAGTTTCCCTGAAACTGTAGGTTCACCTTAGAATTAATGGCCGCAAACATAACTTGATCTTGACAAATCCCAACTAAAAATTTAACTGGACGCTGTATGAAGGCCATTTAAAACTCCCCTACCTGCACCGATTTCAAATAAACAACCCTTAGACTGTAAGCATGGTTTGGATACGTTTATCAATCCCAGATGTACTTACTATGGGAAGATTATAGCTTAATTAAAGCCCTGGCAGGGTCAGTAATGTTCATACGCGAGATGCTTCCACGGAGTGTCACTTGGGTACTATCAATTAAAATGCGCCGTGAATTGTTAAATGGAAAAATCCAAAACAAGAGCCTGTTGTCACACTCACGGTTCTCGCATGCATTAAGAGGTTAATTTATATTTTATTCTGATGCATGCATATAAGAGTAATACTTATATCAGATATTCATAGCTTACTTAGATGATTGATATCAATTTCTCTTCATAATAGGACCAGCAAATAAAGCACACGGCGGCTCTAATATAAAGAAATACCCTGTGACAAGGCTCCCTAAACATTTCTGGTTTGGACCTCACGGGCTAAATTGCTTTTGCCGGCCCCTTCCACCTCTCAGCATGGATGACAGACAAATTGATCGAAACATTGGAAAATAATATGCTTGCAAAATTTCTCTGGGTGAGTTTTCAGTCTTTTGAATTTTTCATACAAGAACAAAATGAAAGATTGCCTCCTTGATTTTTCCTCCATTATGCGGCCCCATCTTATGTACTACAGGAACATACAATACTTCAAACAGCAGCAATACGTTGTAAACAAAATGTGTAACATTTTTCATAAAACACCCAAGCCGTGTGAGGTTGAGCCTGGGTAGCCGGCATCCTTGCCCTGCAGATTATGTTGTTCAATTGTAATGAATTCATACATTTGAAGTTGCCTTAGGGCCGCTCATTAGACTTAGGGGTGTTTATTACAGGAAATAGTGCCTGGATCATTTAAGAAGTAAGAAGGCTGGGTGATTTGATTAGAAATGTTGACAGTTGAGGTGTGTAAAGAATATGTCATTCACTCACATTTCCCAACTTCAATATTAGGATCCTTCATTTTTTATGACTTCTTTAAAGCCTCTTTGAACTGCAGATCTGGGGAACCAGGAGGAAACTTTCCGTCGAGTACGTGCACACACCGACCTCATGGCCTGATTTCCGTTTGACTTGCTACTTGTAGGTGCACCGGTACCGTTCCACAGGCAAACAGATGACAACCAAGATGACCTTCTAATTACTCTCAGCTCCATGTACCCAGGCAGAGGAGGAAACCAAGTGTCCCCGGATCGCACAGACAGACCCTGTCTACGGGCGAACAGCCGTAACGCCTCCACGCTCCGGACTTCAGACGCCCCCAGGCCCTCAGGCTCTCACACAATTGTTAAATTAATGTCTACAGTACTCAAGGAGAGGCAGAGTCCTCATACATTTAAATTTACACCTCATGAAAATTCTTATTAACTAAATTTTCCCCTCAATACTTGCAGGTCAAGAATCGATGAATAGTGAATTTTTTTTCAGTCAAAATTAAACAAATCATAAAAAATGGCATAATCTTCAGCATTGCAGATTAGATTTAGGGGGTAATATCTGCCAGATATGAAAAACAGAACTCATTACGTCGCACTAAAATAATTTTCACGGCAGGATTTTTGTTGGACTCCACGGCCCACCAGTTTTGGTGAGCTCACTACCATATTTCACAAGACAACTTGTTTGAAAATGGATTCCGTGGTCCTGATCCTGACACCCCCGAGCGCCAGCCGGCCCCGGCGGAGGGCATGGCCCGGTGGGGCTGCGGTCCCAGCGCACCTCCCCACGCACAGCCGGGCACTCGGGTGGGCTTGGCGGCGCCGCTGGGCCAGGAGCGCAGAGCCCAACAGAAGCCCTGGGTGTAGGGTGAGACACGGAGGGTTCTTGAAACAAGCATCTTCGTTCCGCTGATACAAAGGAACCTAACTCTTGTTCCTACTCAAAACCTGTGATTCTTGACTTTGGTGTTCTCAGTACTGGGGCCCTGGTCAAGGAACAGCAGCAGGACCCAGAGCACTACCTGCAACAGCACAGCGTGTGGGGCCAGTGGCAGGCAGGGTCCAGGACGTGGCGGCACGGGCCATGGGGCAGAGAAACGGAGGCAGCCCCCCGTACGCCGTTACTGCGAGCGAGCGCCGTGCACAAGGAGCACACATGTCGTCGGAGAACGAAGTGGGGAGATGGGGCGTGTGCAGCCTACTGAAGCAGAAAGGCCTTTACAACCTGCACACAGCTTGGTCCGAGCACTCAGGAGGGAGTGGCAACCCCGGTAAGAAGACCCATGTGTGGCGGCAGAGCCCGGGGCAGGACTCCTCCCAGAACCTTCTGCAGGACCTGCCCAGCTCCCAGCCCTCCGCCGTCCCCGCGTGCACGTGAGGTCAGGCTGCACCGAGGCATTTCATTGCGTGTCCACGACCCACCAAAGTTAGCTCTCAGTGGGGCGTCTGGGTGGCTCAGTGGGTTAAAGCCTCTGCCTTCAGCTCAGGTCATGATCTCAGGGTCCTGGGATCGAGCCCCACATCGGGCTCTCTGCTCAGCAGGGAGCCTGCTTCCTCCTCTCTCTCTGTCTGCCTCTCTGCCTACCTGTGATCTCTCTCTGTGTGTGAAATCAATTTAAAAATCTTAAAAAAAAATGTTCGCTCTCAGCCCCAAATCCTGTCCTCCCGTGGCTGAGACCGGAGGACCGGCAGGAGGGCAGCTCAACTCCCTGTCCCCATCAGGCCTGTGCTGCTGTGCGCGGGAGGGCACGGTCATCGGTACAGCTGGCGCCAGGAACAGAGCGAACGGACAAGGCCAGCAGGGACGAGTGAGCAGACTGGGGGACCCCGGCTCGATGACTGGCTCTCGACCCGGACAAGGGGGCTAGTTAGGTCAACTTTCAAGAAAGACGGCGAATGGAAGCGTGTCGGAGTCGCCCCCAGTCTAACAAACACCAGGTGGGACAGGCACAACAACGAGTCTCACGACTGCCACCACCGCCACCGCGTGGCCCTGGGCCTGGTGTTTCATGCACATCATCACGCTGGACCCCGAGAGCAAGCAGAAGGACCTCGCATCAGCAGCTGCGCCCGCAGCCCAGGGGAGTTACACAGCACCACGCAACCTCCCAAAGCGCAAGGGCTGAGGCTGGGCCCGCAGCCCAACTCTGACGTCCCTGACATCACGCTGTGTGTGACAACCAGGACCTGTCCCAGATGCTAACAACGGAATAAAACATGGATGCATAGGAGGGACCTGTTTAATGCTGACAGCATTTTCTCCTGCAGGAAGAAATGGTGAACATACTGAAGTCTCCATTCTAGGACTGTCTGTCACCTGATGGACAGGAGGGGGCTGGACAAAGCTGCTAGAGTTCTAGAACACTGTTCTCTCAAGGGAAGCAATGGCAAGGCACAAGGGGTGGCTTCAGCCAGGGGACTGGATAAACGAGACGGCAGAAGGGAAGGGGCCGCCACAGGGCCAGCGGCCACTCCCCTCAGAAAGCCCCACCTGGGCCAGGCCCGCGGGCGCTGCCAGACGACATCAGCGCGGAGGCTCTCACGGTCACTGAGACCCGAGAAGAGGCTCTCCTTGGTTTGAAACACAATGTGCATGAGTTGGTCATCAATGATGAGGGTCTAGAAAGTCTTTCAAGGATCTCAGAGATTCTGCCTTGAAAAAAGAAAAAAACCTATCATGTAATCGAGTTTTGGACCAATTATCTTTTTTTTTTTTTGAAAAACAGTAACACGGTGGAAATTCTTTAGACTATACTTTGGAAATCTGTCTCTAAAATCCCAGGACATCTGTCCCCGCTCAGAGCTCCCTTAAACCTCAAATCCCAGGACATCTGGTCCATGCAGGACTCCGAGGGAGACCCCCCAAGGAGGAATGCTAAGAAAAAGAGATCCGAAGGGCCCATGACATCACCATTGTCCCTGTGAACCTGCTCCCCATCAGGACAGCACAAAACGGTGCTTCAAGTCTTGGGAATAACACGATAATCACAGCCCTTTCAAAACCCTGAGGTGAATACATGAGACCCAGGACACAACACCAAGTTTCTGATTTCAGGACATCAGGTCCTGGGTCCCCGATCTGCAAAGCGAGCTTCAAGGGACGTCTCTACATGCTACTCGGCCACCACCTGACGTCCTTACTTCCAGAGGGCTGCCAGCTTGCATCTGGAGCAGGAATATTTCTCTAGATCGTTTATTTTATTTTAATATGCCTTAAAGTGCAACACTGCCTGATATCTTAGCAAAGCTACCAAGCAGTACGGCAGCATTCTTAAGTTAGGAGCGACAAATCCGAGAAAACCTCGACAATTTGGCTTCCATATCTCTGAATTGGTATTTCAATGACAGATGTTTGTTGCGGCAAAAACCTCTGTCAGAACAAAATTAGGTGATCTATCATTTTAAGATATGGTCTTCATATACTGTTTACTCGAAGATATCACTTGCCTCAAGCCAATTTTGACCAAGAACATTTTGTGATATGGAAGTGATTTGTATATCATCATTTTTGTGATAAATGTAGCTCTTGAACACAGAATAACCCACCATTCCACAGAATTACGGTTAAAACTCCCGCACCAGTAAATCTGCACTACCACTTTTATTACTACTAAGATACTGTGTCGAGACTCCAGTAGATTTTTTTTCCCCTTGAATAAGGCTGCCACTTGTATGCCTCCGGACGAGCACAGGATTTCTAAGCCACTACGTGGGGCGCCCTGGATCCCACACCCTCCCCAGTTTCTGAGTCTTCTTACACACATGGTGCTTCCTCGGAGAGCTCTCGAGATTTCGGGGTGCTCACCACCCCGCGCCCAGCCACCCCTGCTGGCAGGCATGCTTCTCCGTGAACAAAGCCACTAGCGATGGGAAGAGCCTCTGCCTGGACCCCAGGGGGACACGGGGTGGGGGCAGGGCGATGGCAACGGCTGGGAGCAGTCACTCTTCCAAGGACGACACACAGTGCTCCTCCAAGCAGAGAGCCATGAAAGGCAAAGGTGACAGACCTGCCGAACACAAAGGCTGGATGGGGGTGGGGGGGGCTCTAGGGGGTCATCCCCCAGAAGAGGCTGAAGCCTGAAGAAAGGCACTGGCTTCCTTACTACTCTCCCACGTTTCCAAAAGCTCCAACAGCCAGAAGCAGGTCTGCCAAGCCAAGGATTCTTGACAAAAACCCAGGCAAAGTGGAAGCAACCAGCACCATCTGTAACCATTGCCTGAGGCCCGCCAGGCACAGGGAGACGGCCCTTCCCTGGCATCAATCAACAATGATGATGTCGCCAAAATGTCACTCTGTCTACCCATACCAAGCACAGGACCCTGCCCCAGACGCCGCAGGGATGCCCACCCGGGTGTTCAGGACTCAGACCCGACAGCCGCACAGGCGCCCGAGCAGGGAGTGCAGAACCGCACGATGTGGGACAAGCACGGCCCACCACCACCCCAACACTGGATTCAGCCCACTGCCGGCCAAGCGGCCTCTTTCACAAGAGGAAGCAAGACTACAGAAGGCCAGTGGACGCTTCGTGCCTGGGTCCTCAGAAGGTCTCAAGGACGCCTACCACACAGACACCAGCACGCAGATTCCTTAGTGTCGAACTTCGCTGCGGCCTCCAACGGGGTCTGTCGGGCCAGTGCGAACACATGTAGGGTACCTGTGAGTACACAGTATGCCCCGTGTGCACACCATCCCGGGGGGAACCCCTGGGCTTCAAGGGGAGGAGAGGGCGTGGTCTTCACCCCTGCAAAATGCACAGATGGCCGAGAGCGGACCTCAGTTGGGAAAGCGCAGACGGTCACAGGCTTGAGTGAAGGACCCTGGGGGACCCGGTACCACGGAACACCAGTTATCAGGGAGGGTGGCCGGGTGGTCCTTCTAGGGAGTTGGTACGTGTACAGGCACAGAGGAGATAAAGCACTCTAGGAGGGGGGTGGGGGGAAGCCAGAGCCGGGAGGGTCAACGCAAGAACAGAGCACGGTGAGGGGCCGGCCGACGGGACTCGGCAGCCAGGAGCGAGCCAGTGCTCAGAGGCCACGCGGAGGCAGGGGATGAGGACGGGAGGGCGCCTGAGAGGCGGAGGGAGGTGCAGGCCGGACGCCGCCCACTGCTCGCGGGAAGCCGACGCGGGGCTGGGCGAGGACAGGGCCGCGCGGGTCGGCGAGCACAGCCTGGCGAACCCCAGCACGGACTTCACACCAGTCGGCTGCTCACTGGCTCCTTCTCCAGTCAGCAGCTTGAGCTGAGCGGGGCAGTTCGGACGGCCTTGCCTGGGGTCCCCCATGGCAGCAAGAGGCCGGCAAATCAACAGGGGCCAGAGGGCCCACGAAGCCCGTCCCTCGCGTCCAGCAGTGGTGCCGTCGAGCCCCTGCCACCGGCCTCTCAGCCACAAAGGGCCAGCGCAGGGTCTTCGCAGGGCCCGAGGTGCTTT
Organism: Mustela erminea; assembly: GCF_009829155.1. Classification (NCBI taxonomy): domain Eukaryota; kingdom Metazoa; phylum Chordata; class Mammalia; order Carnivora; family Mustelidae; genus Mustela; species Mustela erminea. The sequence goes on along the minus strand of NC_045627.1, from coordinate 89,104,848 downwards.
CAGCAGTGGCCGCAAAGCCCCTCGAGGCCTCGGCTCAAACACCCCACAACGCCACATCTGCCACACTCTAGTGACGGAGCCACCAGGCCGGCCCGGATTCGGGGTGGGGACAGGGCTGCAGAGACGCCGCCGCTGGAGGAGAGGAGGGCACAAGCAGCAGCCTGGCTGGCCCTGCACCCCTTAGACAGGGCTGGTCCTCGCTGGCACCTGGGGCCCAGAATGTGGGGCGGGCGCCCACCGTTCCCAGAGAAGAGAGCCCAGGCACCCCGCAAGTGTGCAAACCACAGCTTCTTCACGTGCCGTTCCTAAGTAGTGGGAACACGTGCTGTCCTCCAGGGATCGGGAAGGTGGGTCCACGCTGTGCATCTCCTCCCTTGTTCCGACTCCGTGTCCTTCTTCCCCGGCAGCCGGTCGGGAGCATGACCCTACGTGGACTCCTGTGAATCTTCCTGGTGACTCATTGAGGGCAAGGCACTCTCGGGACCCCCAAAGCAGGAGGCAGGCGACCACAGTGCAGACGGGGTGTACGGGAAGGGGAGGGGTCACCGTGGCGGCTGTGTGGGCAACACCCACCCCGTCCCGAGTGAGGCTGGAGCGGGAAGGCAGGATGTGGCTGCTGCCAGGTGAGAGCCTCTAGAAGGGGCGCAGGAAGCCAGGAGAAGGCCCCGAGGCACCAGGGCTAGGCGCACCCACTGGTGCCCAGGACAGCACAGTCTGAAAGGCAGGTCAGTTCCTAATCCAAGAGCTACAGCAACCACTCTGTGTATAACCATCAAAGGTCTGGGTGAACAAGGACTCAGAGCCCCCACCTTGGCTGCCCATTTACCCTCTGGCAGGAGGCCGCTCTCTGCCTGCAGGTCCGGCGCTAACTGAACACGGGTCGGGCCTCCCGAGCACGCAGTTGCCCCCATACCTCTGCGAGGGTAGGCAGAGCTGGGGTGGGGATCTGGACCCCAGCCCCACCCTCAGCCCGGGAGAGTTGCTCAAATGGGAATCTGGCTGCTGCTGGGGGACAGGCCAGGCTGAGTGTGAACGACAGGAGAGCCTGTCAACAGAGGAACCACAGAAGCAGCAGAGCCAGGCCCCTAAAGAGGGTCTGCAAAGGGTCATCTATGACAGAACACACACCTGCAGTCCTGCCCTTTGGGGCGCATTCAGGGACCCCTCTCCCTGGCAGGGCCCCCAAAACTTCCATACACCAGGGTCCAAGCTCAGCACAAGACCAGCAGCGTTCCAGGGACCGGCAGGTATGAGGACTGGGGACGGGGCGGTTCGGTGCTCCACACCCAGGAAGGAACTACTTCCCGTAACAGTCCTCGGAATACTTCCAGATGTCCTCTTAGAACCCCCGGTGCCCTGGGCAGGGGGCACTCACAGGAGTGGGCACCTCCACTACACTCCACAGGAGTGGTCTCCGGGCTATGACCCAGGTACAGGGACAGACGAGGGGTGGACACAGACTAAGGGTCACACTCGGTGTCGGACACGGCTGTGTCATAGGCTGTACATTAGGAATAGATCTACCAAATCCAAAGGACCCAAAATTACAGCTGAGCATAATAACTTCCTAACTTCCGGTATTTTAGATCTTCAATATATGATTCCTTTCAGCCACACGTGAACAGCCGAGACACGCAGGAGCATGTCCATCGTTCGACAAGCTGTGCTGCGACGCGGTTCAGAGGCTGGGAGCGCCGCACACCAGCGTCACGTCGTCCTAACACACCCACCACAGACGATCCCAAGTGATGCTTTCTCGGCCTCGGAGATCCGCTCAGAGGGAAGACTGTGGCTGCCCTTTCACCACTGGCCTGCCGGTCGGGAGCTCAGGGTACCTATGATTCTTCCGGTTCCAACTACAGGGACATCACCCCCACCTCGCGGACTGGGCTCCCAGCAATGCCGCGGCTCTGAGATTCTGCTCGCACGCAGGGCCCAGCCGAGGGTCACCGGCACGAGCCAGGCTTCCACGTGGCCCTGTCCGCCCCTTGGGCCTCTTTACCGACAGGACCTAGCCAGGAGCCGCCTTTCTCTTGGTAACAGGGAGGGCCAGGAAAGGCTCTTTGTAAGGGCCTTCCCTCCCCCCACCTCAACCGAACGCATTCACCTGATCGGGGAAGACAGGGAAAGCCTCAGAGCCATGGAAGCCCATTTTGGGTCACGGCCTCCAGCCCTGCGCCTGAGGAAGAGACCCAAGGGAAGGGTGCATGGCAGAAGAGTCGCCGCCGGGCTGCTGTCACCACCACAGAGCACAGAGCCAGGAAAGCGGGCTTCTCAGAAATCGGGTGTGAGTGGAGAAGTCAAGTCGGGGCAAGGAAAGGACACGGAGGAGACGCCGCCAGAGCGACGGGGAGGGGAGACCGGCTCTGGGGGCACTACAGGTGCCAGGGGGTCAGCGGTGTGAGAGACGGGGGGGGACCGGCTCTGGGGGCACTACAGGTGCCAGGGGGTCAGCGGTGTGAGCGACGGGGGGGGAGACCGGCTCTGGGGGCACTACAGGTGCCAGGGGGTCAGCGGTGTGAGCGACGGGGAGGGGAGACCGGCTCTGGGGGCACTACAGGTGCCAGGGGGTCAGCGGTGTCCTGTCCGTGGCCAGGCCCGCACACCACCACCCCCAAAGGCCTCCTGAGGCTTTAGCTGTCCCAGTCCCCCATCTGCCCGGGCTGACCTTCTTCTGACACAGATGGCGACAGGCACAGCACAGACAGACGGAGGGTCAAGATTTCACCTTCCGTCGGCCGCACTGCACACAAAGCAGAGGGGAAAGTTCTCAATTACTGGGCATTTAAACCGCTGAAACAGTCCATTCCCACCAGCACAAGGATGATTCATCCTTATAACGATCAAACCGAGGCCGTGTTAAGAACCAGAAGGGGCTTGTGAATCAAAGACTCAGGCACGTTCAGGGTAATTTTAAGGTTAAGTATATTTAATTGTATTGCAGTGCTCCAAAAATTAGCAACCCATGAATGACAGAACTGCTCTCTCTCAACCAGCACGACCCATCACCTGACCTTGCCCGCAAGCGGGAAGACGAAGATGGGGTGAGAGGACTTCCGCACCTGCACACAGCATCCAATTCTACTCTTCCAATTTTTAATTTCTACAAGAAAAAAATGGTCTCAAAGTTTGAAGAGCTCACGAGGTGAAGTCCTACAGAGTAGGGGTGCGGGGCAGGGAAAGTGGGACGTGAGGTCACAATGCCCGCCACGGAGAGCCACAGCTCCCAGGCGCACGGAAGGGACGGCCTCTGCACACTAACAAGGTCCGGCCCTCACCCCCAGGACCTGTGAAGGCCACTGCAAGCCCAACAAGCCAGCCGTATGCCCTGACTGTCCCTAGAAACCAGACGCCAGGTGCCTCGAACCACGCATTCCACAGTGGACACGCGCAGAACGACTTAGGGCCTTCATGTACTAAGCATACCTTTAAGTGGGAGTCTGTGTTCTCACTCCTCCTGAAGTATTGTGGCACTGGGATTAACTCCATTTTTACAAAGCGACCTAGAGGAAGAAGCATAGGTCACACAGCTAGGAAATGGCAGAGTCAGGACCCGGCTGGCCTGGTTTCCAGGGTTACCCCCCACCCCAGCCAGAGTCGCCGTCAGCAACAAGTAAGGTTCACAGAGCAAACCTGACCCGTAACAGGCAAACAAAGGTGCTCCTACCGCTGTCCGAGGAGAAGCGGACACGGCTGTCTGACCCACAGAGCAACGGCCTTTGAGACTAAGGACTTTACGTCTGCCATGAAGACGCCCATCACATTTAATGCAGTCATCCCAGGGCTAACTCTTTGCGAGGTGTCTTCGGATAATAAGGCACATAATCACTCATGGTACCGTACACCGGACGTCAGGACCAAGGGCTCCCATGGTCATCACATACTGGGGAAAAGCCAGAGGAACGAGGGACGGGGCGGCCCGGGAGGGCTGCAGAGGCACGCCCAAACAAACACCACCGAACAGAACTTTTTTTTTTTTTATGCTATATCGAGAGACCCGAGAGATGTTTAAGACTTAAGCTACAGGGTTCAGAGGGGAATGGTCACAGAGCGTTTTGAAGGATTTTGGTCATGAATGGTATATAATTTTTTACAACAAGTCTTGCTCCGGTAATAAAACACTTGATTCGCCCATGCCGTTCCAAGTCAGAACGAGCGCGCCTGAGCCCGCAGCACGGCGCACTGGCGTGTTGGGTAGCCTTTTATCTGCATGCTGAGCTGCTCCAAGAAGACTTGGTCTCTACTCTTAGCGGGTCTCTATTACACAGCTCATTACAAGTGTCCCTAACTCTTAGACAACTCTTAGTTGACGACGTGGCTAATGAAGTATAAAGTTTCAACAACAAACCATTTACCAGTCCTGGGTGCTGCATTTCTAATGCAGGAAGTTTTTAATCATAAGCAAATGTAATCACTTACATTGAGCAGCCCATGGACCTGGTCAATGTAGCACGAAGGGCCATTAAGCAAACATCACGACAAGAGACAAAACTGCAGCACTGCAGACGCGGCAGTTTCTGCTGTCTGTAGAACCCGACAAACTCTGTCTTCATAAAACTGAACCAAACCTTCCCTGGGCAGGGTTCTAGGCTGGAGAGGAGACTCACCATCCTCCAAGGCAAGAGGAACTCCTACCATCACGTGACAGACAAGCTATGAACTTCACATCTGCATTTATAAAACGTCAGACGGTGGCAACAGGGGACGCTGTGCCAGCTGCTTAAGTTCTTGGAGCTTTTGCACTTGCAGAAGCAGCTGTGAGCACACCTGAGGGTGAAGCGCTGGGGGGCGAACGCAGGACATCCCGAGCACCTGCTACTCCCTCATCCTAGGCCTCCTGCCGTAGAGCAGGGCCTGCTGGGCTTCGCCGAGCCAAGGTCCCAGCAACCTCCTTCCTGGGCTCTAAAACCCCAATCCTGCCCCGACCAGCCCAGTGCTCTCCGCACCGAGCGGGAATTCCAAAGGAAATGTCCCACGCCTGGGCTCGTCCCTATTCCCCCAGTCCAGTCTCCACCGACTGCTTCTACAGTAGAGGAGGAATTACTATCCCGGCGAGGCAGGGGCCGGAAGGAGGTGAGAGGGAGAGCCAGCAGGACGGCGGCAGAGGCAGACGCCTGAATCTCGGAAAACGAAGGACAACTTCCCTGGCCGCCTCCTCCACGGAGACAACCTCCTGCACAGGGAGGAACCCACAGCGCGTTCCTATCACCGCCCCCGGAACGCAGCTAGACTGGACAGAATAAGAAAAGCCACATCCTATTTACGCAAATCGGCGTCAGGAAAAACAAGTCCGAAAATACCTGTTTAAGGAGAAATACTGAGTATTCTTGGTGATCTCATTTTTTGTTGCCTTCCCAAAGAAACTCAGTAGCAGCGGCACAAAGGGACTCCAAGAGCAGCTTCCGCACTAACAATACTGTGATTCAACAGCTGAATGAAGACCGGTCTGGAGGCCGCGGTAAAAGATGTTCAACGGAGGTGTCTCCGGTTAACTGCTTAATAATTCATAGATTTTTACTGAACTTCAGCAGGAAATCAGCAGGACACACAAAATACTAATGCAATGTGAGATCTAAATTCTGTGCACACAGTAGGCCCTCTGCTGCAGTAAAAACAGTTGGGGTAGGCTAGAATTGGTTCACAACAGGTTCAAAGTGTAGAAAGTTGATCCATTAACACAGAAAGTGAAGGAGACTCAAAGAACTGCATCTGCATTTGTGGAGGACGGATGTAGGAGATCCGCCGTCACCCCTGAGATCCAGCAAAGCTATGTGGAGTGTGGCCAGCTGTGGCCAGAACCTGCTTCCATCACAACAGGCCCCTAAAATTAACTGCTGTTTTTTTTCTTTTTCAAAATAGTGAAGCATACTTTGTAAGGGTTTTTCTCGTACTATACACACATCTTCTAATTGCAGAGATAAATCCCTTACATTATCTCAATATGTGCTGAAGTAACCCTTGTACAGAGACGTGCACATCCAGCCCCGAAACCGCACGCTGCAAGGATCGCTGGGATTGGCCGAGAGCGCCCCGTGTTCTCCTATCAGGATGATTAATGAAGGCACCTTTCTCACAGAATGTCAGACTCTGCCTTTTTAACAACTGACCTTTCATAGAATACTACTGAACTCATAATTCCACTTTTGTTCAGTTTCTTATTAGTGGAGTTAAAATTAATACTTAGGGGAATGATGGCCAAGGTGGTGCACCGTAAATCTTGGAGCGCATCAGCCTTCCGTGCGGGCTACCCCAGGAACGGCACCTGCGCGGGTCCACTCCCACACCATAAGCATTCCACTAAAACCTGCGTTCTTGCTCAAGACAAATTAAGGCCAGTCTGCAGACCTCTGAGAACAAAGATGTGGTTTTTGTTTTTTTTGTCTTTATCAAAACTACAAACTTTTTAAAGAACCTAATAAAATTGCTAATTTCCATCATAAATTAAGAAGAATTTATTCCGACTCAGTGTTCTGGAATGTTCCTGATGACTAAGGTGATACGTAGCACAATACGCCCTATAACCCACATTCAGCTCATAGAAGTGACAGTTTAATAACCCATCAAGGCAACACAATACGCCAAAGCCACTTACCTTGAGGATCCACTAGAAAAAAAAAAAAAAAAAGCTGCTAATACCTCAAGAACTCTCCCCTAAAATAGTGAGAAAAAAAAAAAAGAAAGAAAAGAGATTGGAAAATGGAGCTAGGACGGGGTTTCTTCTCATTATCACTGGGAATAGCAAATTACTTAAGGACTCAATTTTTTTTCACCATGCCAACCATTTCCATACTCAGACATACCTAATTTCTATAAACCCCTTAAGGGCCCAAACTAGTTTCAGCTTCAAAGATCTTACGAGATCCCAGAGTGAGGTAAGAAGCCAAGAGTACATTCAATTATTAATTCTTGTTAAATATTTGAGAAAAGTCACTCTGAATAAATACTGGAAGTACAGTATACAGGTAAATACGTGGTCCAGGTCCACGCAACACGCCGTAGGATCTCATTCATCCTCGTTATCAAGGGCGTGGTTCACGCGCGAAGGGCTGGAGGTTTCGAGAAACCAGCAGGCTAAGGCTGGCGGGAAGAGGAAGATGCCTGCGCGTGGGCCCTGGCAAGTCGGGTGTTCCCAGAGGACTGGGTGACCACCTCACTGCCGTACAAAACCCCGAGAAGGCCAAACCCTGCTCGCTGGAATCCTGAGCACCCAGCAGGAGAGCGGGTCACGCCGCCACCAGGGTCCGGCTCGCGCACAGGCCGCCCCGGAGCAGGGCAGACGGGACCGCAGCGGGCGCGGGGCTCATCAGAAGGGTATCCAAGACTGAAATCGGAAAATAAGAGAAAGCTGAAGGGAAAAAAGAAACAGCAAAAGGGCTGTGACACACTTTGTGAGAGACTCCAGGTCAGCGGTATTGTCGCCGAGAGCAGAGACGAAGGCTGGGAGGCCCGGTGGGCAGCGGCGGCGGCGCGGGGCGCGGGGCGCGGGGGCACGGGGCAGGGGCGGCGGCGCGGGGGCACGGAGAGCGACAGCGGGTGGCGATCACAGAAAGACGCAGGAGATTTGCACTGGGAACTCACGACGTTACGAGACAGCGGTGACACAATTTCCAATCTCAGAAAGGGAGTAAGGACAGAGAAGCTCTCAGCTTCCCCTTAAAGGAGGAGAACAGGGAAATTAGTGAGCTCAGAGGACAGCGGAGTCCCCTCAGCCCCCACCCCAGGCGGCAGGGTGGGGGGCGTCAGGAAGACAGGAAGACAGGAAGCCAACAGAGGTCCGGGCCGCACTCCTTACAATGCGCAGGACACAGAAGTCCCGGGGAAAGGCTGTGAACTACTGATGCTCTTCACAGCTGCAAAGGTAACAAATCCAGGAAGGAAAAACAGCCACGAACCTTCCATTTGCATTCTGTGATGTCTTCAGCAAGCTTAGAGGGCTCATTGTACAATTACACTTGCTCAAAATGGGCAGTTTTTCCATAAGGATCTCCTAGGAAGACCGCCTTCCGTCTCATCACAGCTGTCAGTCAAGGTGTCAGGCACCTGTACGTGGCCACTTATCAAGAGTGCGCAAGCTTCCGATTTTACAAAGACCCCAAGCTTGCATCCCGAAGACCTGCTCCCCCCAGGCTCGATCCTGGACACAGGAGGGAGGTGGAGTGCCCCTGCCATGAGCCTCTGAAAGGGGGCGCCCCTCCCCGGAGCAGGTACAAAGGGCAGGTCAAGAACACCGTCCAGCAGGAGGGGAACACACCTAGGAGAGAACATCCTTTGTTTCGTGGTGAGCTGGGGTGGCACCGGTCCACCTGCACACGCGATTCTGTGTGTGTGGATTAATACCGTGAGAGCTTTTTGATTACGTATCATTCACTTCAGTTCTAGAAAAGCTGAGAACAAACCCAAGCATCCCTCACTCTTCAAATTACGTAAGGTTCACTCCTGGAAATGTGTCGTAGACAGAATCTTCAAGTGACAGGGGCTTCTATCTCATTACCGTAATTGGGGAAAAAATAATCAATTCTCACTCCATCTAAAAAACAATCGCTAACTTCCCCATTATCACTAAAATAGTCTGTAAACACCTATATAAAAATTCAAAGACCTCTGCATAATCTGTTGGAAACACCAATTACCTAATTATTCAACATTTACTGAACTCATTAGTGAGTTCGTTTGTGTGCAGTTCTCAAGAATAGAAGGCAGTATTGAAGGCTACTTACAACTTACTTCCACAGGGAAGAAATCTACACAGCAACATAAACATGAATGTCCAAGATCCTAAAGATATGATCAAAATTCAACGCGATGACCCAGGCACTCACACAGAGACCCAGAACAGCCAGACCTCTAGGGAAAGGTGAGAGGGAGTCACACAGAGAGCCCCAGAAGCTTCCGCGAGGAGACTGGGGTACAAGATGTTCCTCGGAGAAAAGAAGGGACGAGGCGTCCGTTCTGCACTGACAGCCCGTCCGGCCGTCCCCACCAGCCGGCTCATCAGAGCCGCTTTCTGACACTGGCGCAGGACGAACGGAGGAAAGCCACTGCCCTCAGCTCCAGGAGCCACAGAGTAACAGGGACCGGGAAGACAGAGGCGACACGGAGACCACAGGACACTAAGACCAGAAAAAGAAAACAAAACAACAAAGCCGGTTGGAAAAGGAAGCAGAGTCTCTCCCGTGTTTCGCAGAAGCCTGAGGCACAAGACGTCATCAGGCTCCATTCAAGGAAGGGCTGGTTCAGGGACCTCCCGAACCCGGCCCGCGGAACGAGACGGAGAGCCAGCCTCACTGCCGCAAAGGCACAGAAATGTTATGGCGAACAGTAAACACGACTCAGGACCAACAGTACTCACCAGAGCCAGCTTTTCAGCTTCACAGCTGAATTGGATTTGAGAAACGGATGCCTTCCCCGGACCCGAGCATGAGGTAAACCACGCGCTTTCCGTAAGGAGGACGCGTCAGTGTGGGCTCCTCGACGGCCGCAGCGGTACCGCTCGGCGCTGTGCTCGGGGGAGCTGGGCAGGTGTGCGGGTAGGGGCCTACAAGCCCGTACCTTCCCTCAATCTGCTGCTCTAAAAAATGTAAAAAAGAGGCCTTTTCAAACTTCGCTTTTTTGCAAAGGAGAATAAACGCCCCTTGAACCATCCTCCCCAACTCCCATGTGCTGGGCTCCGCCCTCCGCACGCAGACTGGGCCCACCCGGCTGGCGATCAGGGAAGCCGCCGGCCGGGGAGGGCAGCTGCTGCCATCACAGCCCGCAGCAGGGGAGCTGAGGGGGTGCCCACGACCAGGGCCGCAGCGGCCGTCCGTGACCGCTATTAGCTCGCTGCGGCACGAGAACCCCCACAGACCAGGAACTACACAGAGGCCAGGGCCGAGGGCCGCGGGGTCTGGAGGGCCTGGAGGGCCGGCAGTGTCTCTCCTGACCTTCCCCCTGCGCCCTCACGGGCTCCTCCCGCTGCGTCTGCGTCCCATGTCCCCTTCTTATAGGGACCCCAGTCACAATGAGGAAGGCCCTCCTCAGGGAGCACAACATCCCCCACGGACCTCCTCGAAGGCCCCATCGCCCCGCGTGGCCACACCCGAGCACCGCGGGGAGGACACGCCGACACAGGCGCTTGCCGGGCCGCGCGCAGAGACCAGCAACGGCACGAGGCTGCTGCACCGTCTCCGACAAGGTGAACCCAGAGAAGACCAGCGTGAGGACGACATCCTGCACGCTCACCACACCCTAAGGCAGGCTCGGCACAGCGCGGACGCCGCCCGTACGGAAGGGAACAGAACCACACTTGCAAGCCAGCGTTTTGACCGCCGATGAGAGCGTCAGCGGTGGGGGGGGTGGCTCGCACAGATGCCTCCTCAGGAGTTCCCTGGACACTGCTCATGTCCAGAAGGTCCAGCTAACCACACAGGCTTCCCTGATCCTGGGCACACTTCCTCACATGCTTGAGGGGCACCCAAGGGAGGGGCAAACCTGTGAGCAAAGGATGATGACCCTGGTGACTGCCTCTGTAAAGCCCAGAACTCGACACTGTGCCCACCTCGGACCTCTAGAGCGACGGTGCTCCCTGGGAAGAGCATGGAGATTCTAATCTCCGAAGTCCGCACTAGAGAGGACCCAGCTTTGGAGAAAGAGGCCTAAAGTGGCCCGTGTGCTGAGCAGGGGACCGGGAGTTAGGAAGCGGGACAGATGCAGTCCTCACCCTCCAGGAACTCAGAGGCTGGAAGACACAGCCACAGGGTAGCACAGTAAGCCCAAAGCCTGAGCAGCTCAGCAAGGGGGTCCTGCCCCAAGCCTGGCTAGGGAGCCGCAGAAAGTCCTCTCTCAGAGGGCGTATTTAGGAGAGAGCTACAGAGTAGGTCAGGTGACGGAGGGGCAGGAGGAACCCTCCAGTGTTGGAGGTGGAGGTGCGAGCGCCCACAGGCGAGTTCAGCAAACAAACCAGGAAGCCGGAGGCCTGTGTCGGTAAGGGCGCCGACACGCCAGTGCTCACGCCCGCAGGGCAGGGTTCTAAGAGTTTCCTATGTATCCGCTCACTGAAGTCTCCACCCCCACATGCGGTAGAGCCGTTAGACCCCATTTGGGATCTGGGGAAAGGAAGGCCCGCAGCCGCTACAGTGATTCGCCTCGTCATAGCTGTGAAGTGGAAGAGCTACAACCCGAAACCTGGGGGTACAGTGCAGGGACACCCACTGGCTTACCCAGTGCATGTCCCGGGAAGTGCAGCCAGCGTGGCCGGCCTCCGGTTCAAGAGACCCCAGGGTGGACTGTGGGGCCAGAGATCAGAGCTGGCACCTTCTCACCCTAACAAGAGCGTAGCCTGGTTTGTTCCGGGGATGAGGGGATCCCACACGGGACCAGAAACGACGCTGCTGTGGCCTTGCGAGGTGAAGGCCAGAGGCGAGATCGGAAGACGGGCTTGTTAAGGGAGCATGGACCCAGTTCACGAGGCCCCTCCTCGAGGACAGGTACACTGACCCAGTCCCGGCAAACAGCTCACCAGAGCAGAAGCCATTAGGATTACAGCACAGCCGCCCCACACAGCCCTGAAAAGAATGTAACTGAGAGACTTTAAAGAAATTTTTTTAAAACATTTTATTTTTTTAAAGATTTTATTAATTTATTTGACAGACAGAGATCACAAGCAGGCAGAGAGACAGGCATAGAGAGAGAGGGGGGAAGCAGGCTCCCCGCTGAGCAGAGAGCCCAATGCGGGTCTTGATCCCAGGACCCTGAGATCAGGACCTGGGCCTAAGGCAGAGAGGCTCAACCCGCTGAGCCACCCAGGTGCCCCTAAAAAGAGATTTTTAAAAAATGCTCACGGTGTAAAGTTAGGGCTGAGGCAGAATACAGAACGGATTCAAACACGGATGAAAACCTGGGAAGAACTGTACTGTGTACTGGTGGCTAAAACAAACAGGAACCTCACAGATGGAATTGTGACAAGTCTTTGCTTGCAGGCTGCTTATGGCCATGGCACAGGCAATGCCCGCACAGGTCAGGTCACAGGAGCGCAGAGGAAGGTGGGCGGGGCATCAAGGACCTGGCTCCTCCCACCCTCCTGGCCTCTCAGCTCCGGCGTGCCCCCTCCCCTCAAGAACCCCTGCTACCCCAGTTCCTAGGAGCCCATGTGCACCTACATGCGGCTACAGTCTGGGCGCAGAGAACCCCCGCTACCCCTGCTCCTAGGAGCCCATGTGCACCTACATGCGGCTACAGTCTGGGCGCAGAGTGGTCTTCTGTGTACTTTCCATCACAGAGGCCAGGTCTTCCCCAGGAGCAAGCCAGTGGCAGGAGACTGTCCCCAGCGCCTCTGTGCAGCATGGCTGGGTGAGCCCGCAGCTGACATTCGGGGGGCGGGGGCGGCAGGGAAAGGAAGCAGGGAGGCCCTTGGTGCGAACCAACAAGGAGATCCGCTGCCCCCCCCACCATGAAACCTCCCTTAGTGCTCTGGTCCCTGAGCTCCCATTCCTTCCTTCGTGCCTTTTGTATCTGTCCTCCGCGCCGCACGTGTGATTGTCTACGACACACGGTCTTCCCCAACACAGCTCCTTGAGGACAGGTCCGCGTCTTTATGGTTCTAGCACCAATCCACTGCAGGCCCGACACAGAAATGCGCAAGGAGCATTTGCTGAACCGACCTCCAGTTTCATTTCTTTGTTGAACGGGCTGGACTGAAACATGCTGTGTGCCCCGTGGGCCCACACGCTTCCCCGCACCGGGGGAACCAGACGACAAGCGCCCCCCAGCTGGGAGACGACCCGTCAGTCCACCTCCGTAGGTAGCTTCCTTGAACCACAGCGAACAGAGAAATGTGCAAATCTGACTTTGTGAAAATGTTACATTAATCTCCATTCACTTGAATATAATGTATCATTGCTGATATTAATAATTTTAGCTCCAGAAATTGTACCAGCCTCCCAAAGAAAGAGTCCTTGACCCAAAATATCAGAGGATATTAAACTGAGAAATGATCTACTGATGCAAATCATTAAGTCTATTTGCATTTGCTTACTGAACCCTGTCACGGAAATTAAACTGCGTGCGGTGGGGAGCGGGCCGGCTGCGCATGGTTAGGACGAGACATCTTGGTGGATCCGAGCTCTATGTCATTAATTTTCCCACTTTCCCTCATTAACAAGTAAAATGTTTTTACTGCTTGAAAAGTTTTAATAAATAGAAAAAAGCAGAGCAGCTGACATACTTTTTAATGTAATATACAAGGGCTTTTAATATTTTTACATACATTAATAAAAAAGCTAGGGAAAGCGCTAAGAGGTTCTATACGTGCGGAAACGCTGAAAGAGTAGTCTTCTGGGAGACCACAAGGCCTTCCGGTTTCTGCGTCCGCCCTGCGTCCTCCCCTGGACGGCAGCAGCGAGCCCCTCGCCCTCCACCAGCAGCCCCCGAGTGCCGGGGGTCATGGCCAAGGCAGTCCACCCACGGGGGGCCATGCCTCTCCCAACTAACCAGGAGGCTTGCTGAGGACTCCGAGCTCTTCACAAGGAGGAAACTGCCTCGGGGACGTAGTGTGGGCCAAGCTCCTTGGCAGCGCAGAGCCACAGCCCCCGCCACTCGCGGGGATGAGCCCCCAGCGGGCGCAGGAGGGCGCACCCTGGTTCTCCCACCCCCCACCTCTCCCCTGTGCAAGGGACTGCGCTGCCTTCCTCACAGCCTCCACCTATGGGACCCTGTGGGCTCGGGGGGCTCCTGCACACCAGCAAGCACAGCACACGGAGGGGGCAGGGGCGGCGAGCGAGGCCATACCTGAGGGTCTTACAGCAACACTGGGCCCACCACCACTGCTGGGTGGCCTAGCCGGGCCCCAAGCTCCTGAAGGGTGTGGGCCTGTGTCCTGCAGCCAAACCCACCCTGGAGAGGAGGACCACCAGGCACAAACCGGCTTCTTGGTGAGGGGACGGAGAAGCCCACCCAAAGCCCCCGCAAAGTTTACGTGGCCAGCAGCCCAGGGCACGGTGAGTCCCACGGCCAAGGCCCACTTCTTGCAGGGGGAGCCCACTCGTCCTCCAGGAGCTGCCCCGGACACACACCAAGCTGATCAGTCTGTGGCTCCACTGGCTACACACTGGCCTTTCGCTCCTGACGTGCTGACCCACCGAGAGGTCCTTCAAGCACTTGGCAACTTTTTGATACAAAAGAAGTTGCTCGTTGTTTCTCCTTATCCTGACTTCATGACCGTAAAACAGAATACCGCCCGCCCCCCCCCCCCCCGATAGAACTAGAAGCACCACTTCAACAAAGTGCTCGGACTCCAAGCCAGGGCTGAGAGCACGTAGGCTGCCCGTGCTCTGTGGTTCAGAGAGCAGCTCCTCCTCGAGACGGACAGACCGACAGAGGGCTCCCGGGAGGAGCACAGGCTGGGCTTGCAGGCAGGCAGGGGCAGAGCTCCCTCTGGGTCCTCTAAGGCACATTAATATATCGGCTACAGGTGTTCTGGGCCTCATTTGATATTTTGGTTTTTTTAATCGCTGAACCCAATGTCAGCCCATTACAGATGGAAAGAGAAGCATCAGTTCCAGGGCAGAGTGTCTCACAACCTCATAGAGACTTAAAGTCTGTGTGCAATAATGGTGCTGGAAACTGTGCAGAAGTCAAAAAGTTCTAGGTGGATCCGGTGTGCCCTTGGATTGCCGGCATGGGGGCTCTCGAAGCAGCAGCAGGGGCCCGGGGCCCGCCATCCCTCGGGGCTGCAGCCGGCAGGGCACCTCGCCGCCTCATGCGTCCTTCTGCCCTTACCTGGTAAGCCTCCTCCACCTCCTCGGCGTCCAGGGCCATCACAGAGGACGGTGACTGGACACGTGCTGGATGGCTGACCCAGCACCCTTTCCACGCCCTCATTTCTCTGCCTCATTCGGGCTGTTTCTGTGGGCCCGAGTCCTGTTTTTAACCAGTATGTACCCACAGTTGCAGAAAACTTTACACTTCTTCAAAGTCCCCCACCTTCTCAGCACAACGTGGCCATGCTGGGTCTGCAGCCCCCCTGCTCCCGAGGGGGAGCCCCCACCCCATGGCCCGAGGGAGCCCTGCAGCCCACCTGCCCTCCCAGCCCAGGCAGCTTCATTAGATGTCCGTCGGGGGACAAGGTCTCCAGACACGTGGCTCTGGGCCGGGGGGAAGCTAGCACCTCTGGGTACTGAGCGGTGTGCGGTCACAAGGACAGAAGGCAGAACAGCACGTGCCCAGCCTGGGGTCAGAGGAGACGGACACACAGAGTCCCGGTCTGGAAGCCCTTCGGGAGCGGAGGGCGCGCTGCAAGCGCACTTCATGCCCCCGAGCCAGACGCCGCCGAGGTGCATCAAACGGTACACTTCACGGGCTCTTTGACCCCAGAAGGGTATATTTGGGTCAAAACCCACTGATGGTGACACAGGCACGAAAGGGGACTTCCTCCCCTTCCCCAGCTGGGGCCCGTGACTCCGTGGTCATCGGAGGCGAGCCGCCCGCCCAGCCCTGCTTCAATCTGGACGAAATGACAATCCTCTCTAGTTTATACCTCTGCTGCTGCGTATCAGGGAAATAAACTGAAAACAGATTTTAAAAAGAAGATCATACATATTTTAGTTCTGTCAATTCCAACAATCCCCATAGTGCCTTAGGCTGAAGTGAGCAACCGTCCTTCAAAACGGACCTCTCCTCGGGGCTTCCGGCAGCGGCCGTCAGTCTTTTTAACACAACACCAAAGTCATACTTTGACAAAAAAGTTATCATCTCTAGACTGCTTAACCAGCAAAATGGTTCAAGTTTGCAAACACAGAACTTTTCACGCAAGCAAACTAATTTCCTTAGACCCCATTTGTCAAAAAGTAAAAAGAGAAAAAAAATGTTAACATGTCTTCTGCTGAAGTCACTTAAATGGTTTCATAATAATAAATGCAAAAAGCGACCCCTGCTTCAGAAGATGTTATTGCTTCTATTTTAAATTCAGGAATTCCAGGTATCCTGAACATGCCTTTGGCCTTCAGGTATTAGGGCTAAAAACACAACTATGAAGTCATCTACTTTCTCTCCAGAAAGCACTCTACAGTGGACAGTGCTAGGTCAACAGCGCATCATCCGCTGGGCAGGAAAAACCTTGCACCCCACGAAGGGATCCCCGGAGCCGAGCTGATGGAGGGAAGGCGGGCTGGGAAGAACTGAGCGAGACGGGCGAGGGGCACCAGCAGCAACCAGACAGAGGACACTGAGACGTCCGCACGCTGACGTGATGAACACACATTTATTTTTTCAACAGGTTTTGCCAATAAAGGAATCCTAAGAAAAAGTCAACCAGCGACAATTTCCTCTTTTTTAAAACAGAACCGTTCTGGCAAATATAAGGGGGAGCAACATACTTGGCCACACAGCCTTCTGTGGCCCCTGCATGGAGACACCACTTCTGCGGCCGCCCTGCCCCTTGGCAGCGCTGCGTGTTCTCGGGGGGACCCCTGCGGCCCTACACAAAAGCTCTGACTGCGCCCAGGCCAGCCCTTCACCAGCCTCGTTGCTTCCTGCATTTGCCCTCTGTGGCTGTCCGTCCGCCCTGGCACTGCCACGACCAGTCAGCAGCTCTCCCTCAGAGACCCGTAGGAGGGACCCGAAAGCCTTGGAAAGCTCTGAGAGCACCTCAGGACCCCACTGCCAGCAGCAAGGGCAGGGCATTCCCAGATACGAGCTGCTCCAGGGCAAGTTCTTTGCTCCTTCGCACAGCACCCACCAAGGAGAGAGGCTGCTGGGTGCCAGGCTGCCTCTAAGTCCTCCCCCGAGAGCAGGTGTGGTTCCCTCGCCAGGCAGCACGGCGGCCCAGGCGCGGCATCTAACTCCTGGATTTCGGTTTGTTAGAAGAGTAACAGGGATAGCCTGGACGCTGCCCAAAGTCCCTTAGAGTTCTGCCCATCTCTGGGTTTAGAAAATTCCCAGAGTAACCTACAGAGAAACATTCAGAATGTATTAATGCCTATCTGTCAGAATCCTAACCATTTTCCTGGGGAAACCTTTATTACTATTTGGTGGAAATAGCATGTATTCAATTCCTTGAAAAGGATTTTATGCCTATATGCAAACTGATGGAAGCCAACATACAGAACCTTGCTGAGCCAAGCGGAGAAAGACAGGATGGGCACAGGAGCAAAAACCTCCACCAAGCTTCCCTGTTTTTCTGACCAGGCAGAGCAGGAGTGGTAGAATATTCCCACAAGACTACCTGCTCACGTGAGGTTTAACTGGTCCGAGCAAGTAATGCCGTCACACCGCACAGTGCCAGCCCCCATCGGTGCACCATGTCCAGGCTGGACCCCTGTGTCTACCCACTATCACCTCCCGAAACGCAAAGGAAAGGGCGGGTCACGGGGGCGAGCCTGGCCCCTCTCTCTGGTCCCCGCGCCAGCTGTCCCAGCCCTAGCTCTGCACACGCCCCACGGCCGCCTGGAGTTGCTGTGAGCAGGACCAGCAGACAACAGGAGGCTCCCAGCACCACTTGTGGGGAGAAAGGTGTCAGTCTCAAAATATTATTTTCAATAAAAGTTGTTTACCTAGAGAAGATTTAAACGCACCGGGAACTTTGAAGGAAATAAGCGGCCAGTTCTTTTTAATAAAAGCAGTGCTCAGTTACACAATCACTCTTCCTAACACAGCCTTGAACTGGGTGAAATAAAGATCAGAAACTAGGCGCTTTTCCAGATGATTTTTAGGAAAGAAAAAAAACTATGTGCAGGAGGAGACGTGAGGTATCTTGTAACTCAGAAGAGCAACCTCCCCCTACATCTAGGGGCACTTTGAGAAGAAGCAATGTTAAAGCAAAACAGAAGCCTCCAGAATCCACTCACACGTACGCGGGCGCACACACGCACACACGCTACGCAAGCACACGGTCCACAGACGGTTCTCTGCTCCGCAGACGAGCGGGGTAAAGAAAGCCGGCGGCCGCACCCTGTCCTCCCAGCCTGACAGACCTGCACACTTGCTCGGGTTCCACTTGTTGCGTTTGTAAACACCCGGCAGGGAACTGGCTCCAAGGTGCACGTTCTCCCCCGGGAACCCCTCGCCCAGCAGCTGCGCCCAATTCGGCCGCCTCAGAACGAGGCCTGCGGCCTCCCACGCTCCACCCGGCTGTGCGCCAGCCCCACGCGACGGCGGTCCCGGGTGTGGACCTCTGCGCGGAGCCGGACGCCTGCTCCGCCGGCTCCAAGTCCCCCAAGTGCCGAGCGCTCGAGTCCCAGCATCACGTGACGGGAGCTGCGGAGACACGTCTATGTCTCACCTGTGCTGACCCACGATGTCCAGGAGGCCAGCTTTCCAGAAGGCACAGAAAGAGCAGCTTTAAGAGCAACATGGATTCCAGCCGGAATGACCACCGTGGAGAACTCTGATCCCCGCCGGGCACGTGCGCTCGGCCAGTGAGCGGCAAAGGCTGAACGCCAGCCCGGGGCCGCGCTCCTCCGGGCGCCTGCAGGTGCCTCTCCCAGCGCGCACGCCCCTGTATTTAGAAGAGGATCCGCTAGTGCACGTACGCGGATCAGAAAGAAGACCAAAGAGGGATGTGGCACGGAAAGGCCTCCCAGACAAGGGTTTCTGGGAAACAGTGACACTAGAGAAAACCTGGTCTGAGCCAGGACGCAGAACAGCAGGACGCCAGGACTCTGCAGAGGAAGAGGAGCTGCTGCCACAGCGTGGCCCCATCGACAAGGAACCAGAAGAGACGCCCCCAACAGAAGAGGGCCGCAGGGCTCTCAGAGGAGATGAACGCATCTCCGGCGAACTCTCTCTTCCCCCTGCCCACCCCTCTCTCCAACGATTAATCTAGAACGTGGGAGAGTTGACATGAAGGCCAATCCACGGTGGTTCTGTCCCTGCTGGGAGACCCCCATGGATCACAGAGACACGGGACAGCCACCGTTGGGTTCACTTCTGCCCGAAGCCATTTCTGCGCCCGACACGTCCGGAGCCAGGTGAGCAGGCCTCTCCAAACGTCGAAGCTGGAGAGGAGTCAGGTGCGGCATGTGGGCTCAGAAGCCCAAGGCACCAAGGCATGTGCATTTCACAGCCTGAAAACTTGTCCCCCCACCACCTGGGTCTGCCACAGAGGGGACAGATGCCCCAGAGCAACTGCAACAACACCCAATGACCTCCAGCCCCCATGCTCCGCGTTCTGCCACGCTCTTACCCCCACCCGATCCGATGCCAGGCCTGACTGGCTCGATCCTCAAACGACGCGCCAGCCTGCACGGTCCTACTCCGCTATACTGCCAGCACCCTGGGCTCAGGCCCACATCACCCCTTAATCATTTCAAGAGCCTCAGATGCTCACACCCGCCCCTGTGGAGGGACACGGCACTGCAGCCACGGTCTCCCCAGGCTGGTCTCCTGTGCTGGCCTGCGGCTCCATACAGGCTGGGCTGTCCCACTGGCTTCTGCATAGCCCCAGGGCAGGTCCCCAGTGCACAGGGCCTGTCTGGCAGGCACACCCACATTTTGGGAAACAGTGAACAAATGAGTGACTTAAGAACACCGACTGATTTAGGATTATCAGAAAAAGATCTACTTCCATCACTTGATATTGAAACTGGAAATAAAAATTCTGAATGAATCTGACACAAGACAATGCTTCAGTTCAAAAATTAAACTCATTTAACCTTGAACTCAATTTAAATTCTGAAGTGATCAGAATGCAAGAACTATCTTGTACAGTAGTATCAAGGAGCTGATCTAATTACTGATACAATTTAAAGGAAATAAATTTAACCAAGTCTATTTTGAGAGTTTACAGCTTCAATAGCATGAACACATTCAAAACAAAAGTTGAGAATTATTGACTAGTTGCACGTGGCTTACATAGCAGAAAATACTAAAGCTATACAAGCAGTACAAATCCTGGAAATCAAAATCTAAACGCAAACTAGGAGAAATAGAGGCCAAAGTTCTTCGCTACCTGCAGCCGTGTGTTTACAAAGCGGTGGGCAGTCAGAAGGTGGACGCTGGCGCGGAGGGAGGGGCCGAGTCGCAGCGAGCCGTGTTCCTGCAGGGCCGCTGCTCTGGGCCGGTTGGAGGGCACACCCCCTCGGGGCAGCTGCTGGAGCGTTCGCCCTCCTGAGCACACTTGTTCGGACAGACCATGGCAGTTTGATCCCCACGACAGTAACTGTGGAGCCTGCATTTCCAAATGAAAGCAGAACATTCCAGTCTCTACAAGAGGCCCCCGTTCTGGATTACTTATGCTGAGAGAAAAGGCCTTGGGGTCTCTACCATTCAGCAGAGGGGCAGGAGGGCCACCAGGAAAAGCCAGACAGCTCCCACAGCCATGGCTGTGCAGGGTCATGTTGGGGGCGGGGGGTTGGAGAGTGGTCCCGAGTGCTCCCTGGACACCCTGCACCACTACTTCCCACAGCTGCGCCGGGGCTGACCACCTTGCCCGAAGCCCAAAGCAGCAGGTGTGCTCACCGGGTCCCAGACTGTCTCAAGTCCCCACTCACCCAATGCCGCTCCTGGGGTCCCGATGTGTTCTGGAAGAGGATTCCAGAGGCACATGCAAGTGGCCTTCGAGAGGTTAGAACGTGGTCATAAACCCCCGTGTTCTTCTCAGGGGACCTTACTGGACCTCCTTCCTCCCATCTGAACAGGCCTCTGAATGGCTTCTCCAGGCCACAGCCAACCAGCAGCAGGAAGAGGGGATGGCTGTGGACTGCGGTCAGCAAGGAGGTCCACAAGCTGGCCTCACGACTCAGGGCAGGAGAGAGACAAGCCAGACTCAGAAGGGGCCCGCTGTGTCCAGGCCTGTCCATCCGCATCAGAGACCGTGGCAGAAGGCCGTGGAGCACGGACACCACGGACCCAGCCCTTTCCATCAGGAATGCCCCCATCAGACCCCAGGTCCTGGGTGGGACCACACACGAGCACCGTTGCAACCCGCCGAGCCCCGGGGTGGGCCCCTCCTTCCGGTGAGAGCTGCTGCTTGGGCTGGGGGAGCCCGAGGACTGGAGTCCGAGATGAGCTCCCCGCTACAGCTCAAGCAAACCCCAGCACGGGCCACAGTGGCCCAGGCCCTACCCTCGCCCAGCGGCAGCGAATTCCACTGGACAGCATGCCAGGGTGAGGCCGGTGAGGGCCACACTGCACCACCAGCCACCTGTCCTCAGGGAAAAGGGGAAGGCCTTCCACGGCAGCAGAAAGGGGACGAGAGTGCAGCTTCTCTGGGAAAGCCGCCATCGTTGCAAGAGCAGAGGTGCAGCCCAAGGCCCCTGAAACGGCAGCTGCTCTCAGAGCAGAGGACGGCGGCGGCGTGAACCCGGCACCCTTCCCTGAGGTCGGCCGGCTCGCTGCTCCTCCTCTCACGCGTGCTTACAGTCCGAACGTCACACGCTGCCCGAGCAAACCCTCTGCTGGGACAGTCTGGTTCATACTTTGAAGCCACATATTTGTAACTCATTCAACGGTTCTCTTCTTCCAAGAAGATCCCGGAGGGCTTAAAATTAAATGGGCCAGCCTGCTTCTTACCCACGGACACAGGCATGCAAGTTTCAGCCACTTCTGTCTCCCTGCAACCCTTTAAAACAACTGACAGGAATAAAACGTACATGGCTCTTAGATGGGTCCAGACGAAGATTCTACATCCCAGCGACACCTGCTCGTGTCTTGCCGACAGCCTGCCTCTGCCCTCTGCCCTGAGCCAGGGAAGAACAAAACTGTGAAACAGGATCTCACAGAAATGAGGAAACAGACCAAACTCCTGAAGCCATGCACTGCTTTTCTCTTTTCTAGATCAGAAACCAGAGAAGTTCACAACAAAATGGGGCACCACGTCTATGTAGTCGTGCGGTCTGGTCCGCGGTGTGGCAGCTGCAAGGCCTTCAGAGAAGGAGCTTCTTATCCCCCCCAGCTCTCTGCAGGGTCACAAAGCCACAAAGGGAACCTACGCTGTGAACTCAAAAGTCCCGGCGGCAAGGACCACAGTCTGTCACTCCACCCCCATTCCGACACCCTGGCTTTATTGGAAGGTATGGCCGTGGCCCGTGTTTCCCTCATGGACATAGAGAACTGTGGCCTCAGTGCCGCCCAGACAACTCTGCAAGCCCCAGGAGCAAACCCGGGGACCCTGGGGAGGACAGAATTCTTCACGGGAATTGCAGATGAAAAGAACGGCCCTGGCTTCCAGTCTGGTCTTTGTAGCCATCAGTCGGAACACAAGACCACCACCTCGGTGTGCGCCACCGAGAACCCACGTCTGGGGACTCCATCCCTGTGCACCGTGGACTGGCTTCCCCTCCAAGCCGGATACTGGCGAGGGGCGTCTTCAGCTCAGACACAGGCCTCAGATCTGCAGCTGGACAGCTGCGTGGCGCAAGAACGAGGCCGCCCGCACTCCCCAGCGCATTCAAGGGCTTGCGTTTAAAAAAGACGGTTTCTCGTTAGCCGAAGAGCTTGGCAGGTGCTCCCTCCCCTCACAGAGCCCTGTGTATGGGACTCAGGAGACTCCTTAAGGAGCACACACGCAAGCACACACGACACACACTGGAGTCAGGCCCGCGAAGAGCAGGGGGACAGCCGGGTGTGCCACGGGCAGTAGCTACGGCGTGTTTCTGGAGGTTCCCTTTACCTCCTCTCCCAGGGCTTCTCCTGAGGACAGTCTCTCCTCCTCCGGGAAAGACCGTAAGCAGGTGCTGCCTGTGTCTGCACTGACTTCCCAGTCTGTCGGGGATGGGCGCAGGGAATTCCCAGGAAGGTTCTCAGGATGTGCGGAGCCTCAGAGCTCCCCCAGCCAGGAGCAGTGGGCAGCCCGGCAGGGGATCACTGGGCAGGAGCGAGGCAGGCCCGGCCCGAGTCGGCATCACTGAAAACACGGACACGATGAACCCGAGAGCAACGAATCCATGCAGAAGCCCATCGCCACCCGCTGGAACGGAGGACACACTGGGGACGTCACGCGTCCGACCTCCCCTCAGGAAGGCCTCAGAGGCAGCCTACCTGCACACTTTCAATGGAGCAAAAATGGACAGAGCACCCAGTGGGGCAGATGCGCCCTCCTAGACAGAGACCCCACGGTCACATCTGCACGCCCCAGAGCTGCCGGGCCCTCGCCCGTGAACCTGGTGAGAGGAGGCGCTGGCCGGCCCTCCAGAGCCTTGAAGGACGGTCAGGCTCCTGCCCAGGCTCCACTCAGAGCTGGTGAGGGCAGGATGCCAGGAATGCTGCGGAGTCTTTCTGCTAGAAAGCAGTAAGCAGCCTGCATGCAGTAAGTTCTCAAAATACAAAACATTTTTACTATTGCTCAGTTTGGTCGGATGATATAAGCTTTTTTCAATATTGCATTCCCGCATTTTTTCTAAAAAGATTTACATGAGGGGAAAACAACAACCCAGGAGAGATCCTTCACTCAGGGAAGGCCAAGGTACGTGCAGCTCTGGCGTCCCGCCCCCGACCCCCTCACCATCCCTCCGCCAGCACGAGCGCAGCAGTGCTGGACAGGCCTTCTTCCAGGAAAACAGTGGAATCCCCTTTATGGAAAGCCATGCAAGCCTCCAAATAACATTAGAAAACTCCATTCTATATCTCATTAGACGTTACAGGGAATGATGGGGTCAAAGCTTTGTAGCCACACGGCGATGGTATTGGGGAGACATCGGTCAAGTTCTTGCAAAAGCAAGTCAGTTACTCTTGAACAAGATGGTTGTTGATGGAAACATGATACTGGCAAGAAGTTATAAAGCTGAGATTGTACTAATTCCCAAATAGATATCCTCCATTCAAATATTTCTAGGGAGGAAAAGGTGAGTAATGTAACCTATACAAAAACAACCAATGATCCATGTGCAAAGCCCCATGAACAGGTCGGGAGACTGATGTGCGCAACAGGAATCCTACCGGGTACGGAAGTCCAAGTGAGATGCAACTGCAGACAGACATCAGTGGCCAACTTCCATTTTAGCTACTGAACACAGCAGTATGTCTGCAGGACATAAAGACCCCAGTACTCACAAGCACTCTAGAAGG
This sequence comes from Mustela erminea, assembly GCF_009829155.1. Classification (NCBI taxonomy): domain Eukaryota; kingdom Metazoa; phylum Chordata; class Mammalia; order Carnivora; family Mustelidae; genus Mustela; species Mustela erminea. The sequence goes on along the minus strand of NC_045627.1, from coordinate 89,080,872 downwards.
AGGAGGAGAACAGGATCCCAGAGCCATTAGGATACTCAGCTCACAATCCCTTTGGACACTGTCCATCAGCAGAGCTGGAGAACACGGCCCGGGGGGCATACAGGGCTCTACCTGCAGAAAGCCACGCTGGGAGCTCCCCTCAGGAGGGCAAGGGCAGCACCTAATTCTACTAGACAAAAGGAACTCGAATCAGAAGTCTTTCTGTGAGAGGAACGTGGAGGGCATCACAGGGGTTCCTGCACGACCTGAGGAAGAAGTCCTACTGGCCCTACACCTGAGTGCCAAAGCCATCCGGACACACAGCACAAAAAAGGTACAAACATCCATCTTGAACGTAAACACAGAAGTATTAAAATAAATTGAAGGTAGTTCTACGGGGCTGGCAGGGGAGGGTGGGAGTGAGCACGAATTAGGTGACGTTAGTCCAGCCGCTCGAGACTAGTCTGACCGTGTCTAAGGAAAAAAGAACGATGGTGACACTCGCATAAAAATCATGTGACAAAATCCAACAGATCAAGGAAGTATTCATAGTCTGAGAAAGGACACCTGTGAGGCCCAGAGGTGGCAGCACTCGGACTCCTGCCATGGAAACCCCCTCCGCCGTCCCCGTAACTGGGACAAGGGAAGGAGGTCTACTGTCACAACGTCTACTCCCCACACCCGGTTTCAGCCAGCACAAGGACAAAAATAAAAGGCATAAAGATCAAAGAGAAGTTGTCTTTAGTCACAGACTCAATTTTTTATAGCAAAAGTCCTAAGGAATCTGTAAGATAATCCCTACAATTAAGAATTCAGTAAGAGGACAGAAGATCAACACACCAAAAACCAGCAGCTTTGTAGCAGCAGTAACTAAAAAATCATTTTAAACTATGTTAAAATACCAACATATTTGGAAATCAGATTATAAAAGACATACAAGATCTCTATGCTGGAAATTAGAATACTGAAAAAGAGACAAGCCGAATGGAGATAAAGCATATTCATAAACTGGAAGGTTTTTTAAGTGATCATCCCTCTCCCAAAACAGTACAGATTCAATGAATTCCCAAACAAAATCCCAATCAGTACTGGACACCTTGATTCTTTAATAGGTAAAGTTAAAAGACATGGAAGCCAAAACAATCTTTATGGGGAAGAAACCAAATTGGAAGACTTGCTACCTTAATTCAAGATTTATCATAAAGCTACGCAACCAAATGCCCATGGTTCTGTTGTAGAACAGATGAGGAGGTCACTTGAACTACACACAACATCAGGACATACAGGACCCACACATGTATAGTCAACATTTTTTTTTCTTTAAAGATTTTATTTATTTATTTATTTGACAGAGAGAAATCACAAGTAGATGGAGAGGCAGGCAGAGAGAGAGGGAAGCAGGCTCCCCACTGAGCAGAGAGCCCGATGCAGGACTCAATCCCAGGACCCTGAGATCATGACCTGAGCCGAAGGCAGCGGCTTAACCCACTGAGCCACCCAGGCACCCCTATAGTCAACATTTTTGACAAATGTACAAAGGGGATTTGGTGAATTTTTTTTTCCTCCAACAAAGGAAAACTAACCCTAGAGAAAAAATACCTCACAATAAGGGCATTCAAGGTGATGGGTCATATATCTAAACATAAAAGCCAGACTTATCAAATTTTAGAAGAATTTATAGGAAAATATTTGTAAAGTTACAGTGGGCAAATCTTAAAGACAAAAAAAGGCTAAGAACATTAAGTTGTACTTACTCAAAGTTAGGAACTTCCCAACAAAAGAGGACGTTAGAACAAAAACAAGCATCCAACTGTGAAATACACAGGACAGTACAGCGTGAGGAGGACTCCTAATCAGAACGAGCGCGGGCAGAAGACGCACGCAGAGCCCACGCAAGGAAAACGCAGGAGTGGTCAAGAAGGTGGGCAGAGGAAGTCCCGAGGAAGGCTCAGATTAGAACAATGAGAACATCTCACGCCCGCTAGAATGGCTGAAACTCTAAAAACTACCACCACCAAGTACTGGTGAGCGGGCAGAGCAAAGGAAACTCCATTTCTATTGGAATTAAACACACAGTGGTTCAATGTTGGGAAGCGTTCTGGCAGCTTTTCACGAGGCTCAACATGTGCTTGCCATGCAATCCCGCAATTCCGCATCTAGGAGTGGATTCCAGAGACGTGAAAAGGTGTCCAGAGTGGCTTGAACAAAAATTTGTTTTACCCCCCGTAGTCCCAATCTGGAAGATTCAAATGTCCATCAACAGGAGACCTGATGAACTGTGGTGCATTCCTAAACTGCCCCTCAGTAACACACCGAGCCATGGGAGACCCTTAAAACATGGTCAAGCAAGAGAATCCAAAACAGAAGAGCAGATGATAAAATTTTGTTTACAGAAACGAAATTGGTTCTTGGAACAAAGATGACCAAGACAGAAATCACAAGAGCAGATGTGAAGAGAACGTGGGACAGACCAGGAGCACAAGGGAACGGCTGGTTTAGACGCTCCAGGTCCTGGTCGAGGTCGGTGACTATTTGGCTGTACAGCTCTCAAGATGCACACAACAGTTTCCGTGAGTTCACTATGTAACGTTCACCTCCATTTTTTAAGTGATAAGGTAAGAATGGTTAATTCTCTGTTTTCATACAGAATTTTTGTTGTTTTGTATCTTTTAAATGTCCCTTGCCAGTTAGCCATAGGTGTAAAACAGACTGATCGCTCCTAAAAACCACTTCCCACCTCTCCCTTACACACACAATCCCTCATTCTGGCCAACATGTGACCACCTCCCATGCCGCTCAGCTGGGTATGGCCCCATGAGAGGAGGAGGTGAGAGGCTCCTTCCAGAAAGGGAGGTGGGGGTCTCCTTTCCTTCTCCTCTGCCTGGAGTGGGGGAGCACAGCAGCTCGCGCCCCAGACAGTGGCCCAGGGCACCAGGACAAACACCACAACCTGGGGATGCCGAGCAAAGCTGGAGGCAACCAAGGGAGCCCGGCTCCGGGGCTGATGTACAAGCACGTCTTCACGACAGAGATGGGCTGTGTGTTCCTGATGCCAGGAGGAGAGCTCCACAGCTGCACCTAATCCCGACTCAGAAAGCAGAAACGCAAAATTAAGCCTCATCTTTGTTCTGTTCTCATCATTCATAATGGGCATTGAACTAGAAGTCTAGGTTTTATTTTCTTCCCCAAATTCACTTCAAGGGATTTTTTTTTTTCTTAAAGCATAAAAGCTCAACAAAATTTGTGATTTATTGTGCCAGTGAATATGTAAGAGGCAAAATGACATTTCCCACGAATTATTTGGTGTCTGTGATTTTCTGAACACCACGGCCAGATGGTTTTCATAGAAAAGTGAAGAGTGTATGCGTATAGTTCAAAGGTCTGCCTGTTTTTTTGGTCTAAAAAAAAAAAACCAAAACCTATTGATTGTAACGTGCAGCTCTACAGGAAAAAATCTCGACACTGGAGGCGCAACAGGGTATTTATTACTGCGCCTGTGTTCATTATGGCGGTCTCTGACAGGGCTCCATTAAAATCAATTTTTATGTTTCTATGTATTTTCTTTATCTAATGTTGTATGGCATTGTGTTTATTAGCCGGTTAAGACAAACACGGAGCAGGAGTGGGTGGTTTCTCCCCTCTTCTGTCAGAAATAATGAGAACGGCAATTTTCATACAACAACTCACAATCGATGGAGGAAATGCTGCATTTCAGAACAAAACATTAAGGGGCGCTTTAAATTTTTATGTGGTTACAATTAAGAGAAATAGGGCGCGGACCTGTCAGGAGGGAAGCCCGCGCCCGCGGAAAGGGCGAGCCGGCACGGCGGGCCCCAGGCCTCTACCGTCCTCGCTCCCGGGCTGCGCGCCCGCGGGCGGCCCGACCTCGACCCCGGCTCTCGGGCGGGGCGCTCCCGAGTCCGCGGCTCCCAGGCCGCCGAGCAGAACTCTCCGGGCGGCCTGTCAACAGCGAAGGGGCCTGATAAAAGGCCCCGGTGCGGACCCGCCACCGCGATTCCCGGAGGGACGCCAGCACCCACCGAACGGCCGAGCCGCGCTGCGCGAGGTGCTCGGCGGCCTCCGGGCCGGGCCGCGGCGGGGGAGACCCCACGGCCCAGGGCTCTGGGCCGCGACCGCGACGCCGCGGGAGGACGCGGGGCCGCGACCCCGACCCCGACGCCGCGGGAGGACGCGGGGCCGCGACCCCGACCCCGACGCCGCGGGAGGACGCGGGGCCGCGACCCCGACCCCGACCCCGACGCCGCGGGAGGACGCGGGGCCGCGACCCCGACCATGACCCCGACGCCGCGGGAGGACGCGGGGCCGCGACCCCGACCCCGACCCCGACGCCGCGGGAGGACGCGGGGCCGCGACCCCGACCCCGACCCCGACGCCGCGGGAGGACGCGGGGCCGCGACCCCGACCCCGACGCCGACGCCGCGGGAGGACGCGGGGCCGCGACCCCGACCCCGACGCCGACGCCGCGGGAGGACGCGGGGCCGCGACCCCGACCATGACCCCGACGCCGCGGGAGGACGCGGGGCCGCGACCCCGACGCCGCGGGAGGGCCCGCCGTGGACGAGCAGCAGCGCCGCGTCCCCGCCCCCCGAGCCGATGCCCCATGGGGTGGGGGACAGCGCGGACTCACCCGGCGTCCGGCGTCTTCCGGCCGCGCAGCCGGACCTCGTGCAGACCCCGCTCACACGCCGCGATCTCGATCCTCCCCAGCGGGCTGTCCACCGCCCCGCCCCGCACGTCGCAGGCCTCGTCCATGCCGCCGGCACCTGCGAGCAAGGGACAGCGTCACGCCGGAGCCCGCGGTCCCCTCCCCGGGCGACGCGCGCCCGCTGCCGACCCGAAACCCACTCCCGGGACGGCGGCCGGGAGCCCCCGCCGAGGGTGCCCCAGACGAGGCTCGGCTCGCTGGGACAAGACGCTTCCCGGCTTCGTCCTGGCCGACACGGAGGCCGCCGGACACCCTGGAGGACGCGCACGTAAAGCCCCGGCAGCGCCAGGGGAGCTCCGAGGCGGAGGGTGGCGCAGCGCGAGCGCCTCGGACACCTGTGCGGAGGCCGTCGGGGGCGCATGCGCGCCGGAAAGAACCCCGAAGGCTGTGGACCGCGCACAGCTGACCCTTGAGCCGCGTGGGTGTGAGCGGAGTGAGCTCACTTGGGGGCTCACTTACACGTGTTCTGTGCCCTGCGATTTTCCGAAGACGTCTTCTAGCTTGGATTTTGTAAGAACACAGGATCCACCAATGATACATGAAACAGGTGTTACCGTTCGGCTGTGATCAGTAAGGTCAACAACAGGCTTTTAATAAGGTTTCTCAGGAGTCAACAGCTACATATGGAGCTCAGTGCCCCGAATCCCACATTATTCAGGGCCAGCTATGTATCTAACTTATGTTCAGAGAAATGTACCAACATAAAATCCACCCTAAGATGTATCTCACCTGTTCATTTTGGTATTAATTTTAGTGAACAGAGCAAAGGCTGAAAAGAATGAACGGGCATGGCGAGAAGCGTACAGGCATCCGACACTTGATAAAAACCACGCCAAGAGGACGGAGACCCAAGGGAGGGTTGGGGGGCGGGGGGGGGGACGACTACCTGGGCCAGTCCGTGTCCTCAGAGCTCCTCCTCTCCCCGCAACTCCTTTCCTAATCGTGCGAAAGACCCCGAGGGAGACACTCCTGCCTGGCCAGGTGATCCTACATGCCCGCACTTCCCAGCGCTCCACGCTCCCCTGCAGCCACCTGCGCTGAACTGGAACAGCTGAGGCCGGCCACATGAGCCCCCCACTGCTCCTGACCTGTAGGCGGGGCTGCTCACCTTCCGCCTCCACTTCCCGTCCTGCAGGCACCTCCCACGATCTGCCCACACTGGCAACCCTGCAAGAATGCTCTCCTCCTTGCGGCTTTACAGAGCGCCGCAGGGCGGTCCAGGGGTGCCCCTGTGCCACCAGGACTTAGCTTAAGGATCTCCTTCCCCTCACCCCACCTGTACCCTCACTCATCTGCACCCCATCAGGTTATCATTGCCAACCCCGGCTCAGATCCCAAGGCCTCATCAACTCTCACACATGGAAGGCCTTCTTCGGGGCTCTCAGGACACCTGGGCCCTTCCCAGCCATCCCCTCCCCTTACCCTGAACAACAAATCAACGGCTAATTACACGAAGGGGCTATATCAGGGTCAGCAAACTGCAGCCCATAGGCCAGACCCAGCCTCTAGTGCTTTGTAAATCAGGTTTCACTGGGACGCAGCCCACTGGCTGTGGCCAGCTTCTTGCTCCAGTGATGGACAGACGTATGGCCCCCTGGCACTTGCCCTGGACACTTTCCCCGGGCCCTCTGCACACCAGGTTGGCTGAGCCCCTCATGGTCCACGCTATTGGACCCTTTCTGCTCAGTGCCCCCAGGCCAGCTGCCCCCCCAGTAGGCAGCTCAGGTTCCCCACTCTGGGCCTGATGCCGTGGAGCCTCAGCTGTATGTCTCTTCCCTGACCGTCGAGCCGCACAATGTGGCCCAGTGTCTGCTTCACTGCAAAACCTCAGCAGACCCCACTACCCCCACCCCAGGCCCTGTTCCCATCTCTGGCCTTGCACTCGCTTCTGATGCCACATACGGACTCCCTCAGCTGTCTTCCCAGCAGCCAGGAGAGAAGTGCATTTATATCCTTTGACAATGTCAAGCAGCATTCCCTGAACCACACAGTATATACGCAGTGCCCCCAAGGTTCCATCCTGAGGCCAAGGCTCCAGAGCCACCCTGTTAAACGTCCACTTTTCTGTGGGTATTGACGGAGGTCTGAAGCAGGTTCCTCTCCACATCCCAATAAGTGGACAGGGGATTGTGATGGTCACCCGACATCACAGACACTCTGACACACTGTATGTACTCCTTGAACACCTCAACTTCCATGGATCCCCCAGTGCCTGAGGCACCCCTCTACTTGGCCACGCACAGGCAGGAAGCAGATGGCCGCCTCCCAGCAATGGCCTGTCATTTTGCGAAAGTCACCTAAACTGAGCCATGAGTGCGTTCATCTGTGGGATAAAGGATACCTAAACCGCAGGGTCAGCATGCGGGTTAGCTGGAATGTGTATCTAGACCCAGCTTCCCAGAAGGATTTGGGATTACTGTTATCCCTGTCTCATCGACATTTTAACCATATGGTCTTGACCTTTGTCACACAGAGCACTCTGCTCCCTTCCACAATAACTCACCCAATAGCACTAAAATCCTTACCATTCTTCAAAAGCAGATGGTTAACCCTTCTCCCAGCCCCCTGGGGCCCTTCGCTCATTCCTTGGAGTCAGAATCAACTGCTGTCCCCCAACCCCTCGCATCCGTGGACATTTCCCATCACCCTGAGCCACGGGCAGATGCTGGTGCAGGGAGTCTGATACCATGAGACCAGGTTCCACCAGGACAGACGCATCATATGCATGAGGAGTTTTCTACCAAATACTTGAGCTAGATGACCAGCATTTCTACCATCCAGGCCAACGGTCTGGCACAGCACTTCCCAAAGTATGTTCCAAAAGACTACTTGGAGAAAGGTTCTACGGGGAGCGAGAAGCCTGGATGTACTGAGTCCTCCCGGCAAACACACCTGTACACTTACAGTGTGTTAAAACCTCTGAGCAGGCCTGCACAGCAACCTAGCTCTCACAAACATGTTCACCATGAACCCACGGCTCCTGCCTAGGCCTCGCTCAGAAGCTGTTTCTCCACTGATCCAGGCTCAGGCGCCCTAGCTGAGGCCTCCCACCTGCAGCCCCACCTCACGCACAGCTCCTAATGACAAGCATCAGAAAGGGGTAGCAGCTAATTTAAGCACAAAAGCAATTTACTGAAAGCCTGTTCCGTTACTCACAGAACTTCTGGGAAGGTTGGAGAAACAGGCTCAGAAAACCGTAGGAACCAAGACTGGCCACAGTCCAACCACCACCAAAGTGGATCGTCAGGAAACACCTGTGGGGCGTCCAGGGCCTGCAGACACGCAGCTGGCACTGTTGCCACTGTTGCTCCTGGAAACAGGATGTCGCAGCCCCCTTCAGCTCCCTGCCGCCTGGCCCCTGTGTCACTGGTCCCCGATTCAAGGCCTAGAACGTGGGCCCAGCACTGCTGCACAGACGCAGACTGGCATGTGTCCCAGCCCAGGGGACGGAGCACTCGTGGTTCACTCTCCTCCCCAGGACTCTGTTTTCTCACCAGTGAGACAACAGTAATGGCACTGACACCCCCACCCTCCTGGGGCTGCTGTGTGGGCTTAATCGCAGAGCCCCGGGAAGACAGCGAATGGGCCGCTGGGCCAGCACGCCCGTGGGGAAGGCCCTCCTTATACACAGCGCACAGCCCACTCGCACCCCTACTGCCAGGACCGAGTGTGCAGAGGGGCTCCGAGAGAGGGGCAGGGCAGGCAGTGAAGGTGATAGAGCTCTCTCCCACCGCTACCACAGCAAGGGGCGGTTTCTGGAGAGCTCGGTCCCATGCGTTCCTCAGGGAAGAGGGCCTGGCGTGCTGCGAAGCCTCACCCCAGCGGCCAGACTCTGACCACAGGCAGGAGGGGCTGGCGGGACTTCAGAGGCTGCTGGCCTTGAACGCCATGGGGAGGCTGCAGTGGTGGGCTCCGAACCCAGGAACGCCCATGCACCCCAGGGCCTGCGTCTCTGAACCGTACAAAAGGACTCTGAAGCTGGGCCTGCCCACAGCTGTACCAACCCCAACAAGCTCCCTGCGCCCAGCAACGTGGTGCTGTCCCTGGTCTGCCTGGTCTAACCCCATGTGAAGGGCAGCCCAGCCTCAACACGGACTGGACCGCCACAGGCCACAAGAGGCCACAGGACACCTGTGTCTCTCACAGAGCAGGAGAAGCTCCATCCAAATCACGCCATCCGTCTGTAACTGGAGTAACTGGGGGGTTGAACTCTGCATTCTGAGTGAGTGGCCTTTGTCCCTCATGGTCACACCCAAGCAGCCCGTCACGGGGCTGGGTGAGGTCTAAGGCAGTACGCTCTAGAGGCTCTGTTACTGGTGAATGGAACTGAAATCAAACTCTGCGTCAGCTTCCCGAACATGAACGTTCGTTGAAGCACCTTCCCCGAGACAAAGGCCTGGTACCCGCAGCCCGCTACCCGGCTGAGACCCGGCTGGGCTGTCTTTCGCTGTTGCAGCCGGTGCCCAAGCTCAGGAGCAGAAGCGGTGCTAGTCCAGGATCATCGCCAGGACCCACTGCTGGCGGCTTCGCCAAAATAACAAAAGCAGCGATTTTAACGATGTTCTCTATTACGCCCGCCAGCAATGGAATTTGAGACGCCACAGAAACCCCCACACGCCTTCTTTTCCTACAGACATGCAGGACAGACGGCGCAGAGTCCTTCTGTGGGCGAAAGTATGAGGGTGCTGAATCAGCACAGCCCGGGCTGTCAGGGGGCCGTGTCCCCTGGCCGGACGCGCCAGGCCATCTGGCAGGGCAGGTGGGGTGTGGACGGGAAGCCCCAGGCAGAAAGGCAAGTGTGTTCCCACACAGGTATGTTGCGCATCCCAGGGGGCCTGGCGGAGGGTGGAGGAGGCTTGCAGGCTGGGTGGGGTGTCGCAGGGCAGCCAGACGACGCTTCAATAGCGGCACACGCGTCGGGGAGCCCGCGCGTCCCAACACGGGCTGGTGGGAGGGTCCGCCCGGGAGGCAACAATGCCAGACACGCGAGGGGCCGGCCAGGAGCGAGGTGGCACAAAGGAGCCGTGTGAGCACGACACCCTCGCGTGGCGACAGCCCCGCGCTCCAGAGACCAGCCCAGCGCTGGGCTCCATCCCAGGGAAGGCCCAGAGCCCGACCCTGACGTGTGAGCCAAGAAAGGAAGGCGGCCGGTGAAGACGCTCGCCGGCTGGCAGCGTGACAAGGTTCACAGGCGGCGGGTCCGGGGCCAGGCAGGCTCCCAGGGCCCCTCAGGACCAGCGGGAGGCCACGTCAGTGGGAGGGCGGCCGGCGGCGGACAGGTGAGCGGGAAAGGGTTTTGGGAGAAAATGACATCCGCAGAGACCTGGCTGGTCACAAGGACGTGAGCAGGCCCAACGACGTCCGCAGGACTGCGGCCGAGACGTGCAGGGCATGGAGGGCCCCGGGGCGGGTGCGGAGGCACGGGCAGGGCCATCGGAGGGGCTCTGTCTGCTCTGAGTCGCCTTCAGTGAACGTGAGCTCCTGTGCGAGCAGCAGGTGCTACAGGACAACTCTGGCTGAAGGGTCAGAAGTCCGCTGAGGTGTTAAGCAATAAAACAAGGGGCAGGCACCGTCTCCGTCCCCTTCCTCCTTCCCGGACAAGGCGGATGCGCCGCCTGCAGCTGCGGCAACCACGTGGGGACACAAAGGAGAGGCCGCGAGACCACTGCAGCCACAGCATCCTGCCACCTTCCTGCTCATGCGAGAAAAAGTCCTGCGTGTCGCAGGCCAGCGATTGGAGGAATTCCTGTTTTCCGGCAGCTGGAGCACCTTAACTGATCCACCGTTGACTCCCGGCACTTAGAATAGTGCCCAGAACACTGCAGGTGCTCAGAGAAGACCTGCGAAATGAAAGGGCTAACCACACAAATCATGCCATTGTGCTTGAAGTTGGGACTCAAGAGAACTCCAGGATTAACAAGAACCATGGCTGGGGGTCTGATGGCCTGAGCAGTCAAGGAAGGCTCCCCGGAGGAGGCACTGACATGAGAGACAATAGGCATTTTGGGGGGTGGGTGGGGACAGACTATGGCAAGTCTGCCCTAGCAGGGCCTGGTGCCAGAGGGAACACATGGCATTTGGGGACCCAAAGGGGGCAGCCAAGAGGGAGAGGCCCATGTTTGAGAGGGGCCTGCTGTGACAGCTCTGGGCGCATGAGGACCAAGTGCAGGGGCCAGGAGCGGGAGGGCAAGGCTAACCCCAAGGACCCTGAAGACACCCGGAGTAGGGAAAGGGCTCACTGCCCGCAGCACTGTAAGCCAATCCACGCACGGCAGGCTTACGAGCAAGCGGGCTCTCGGGCTGAGTAACGGACTCTGCCCTAGATAACAGTCTGCCCGGCTGCCTTCCCAGCCAGGCGAGTGGGGGGAATGTGTAAAACCCTGACCATCTATTACTCCAAAGCAAGTTTTCATGGCGTGCAACAGGGCTTTGGTAGAAACAGGAAAGCTCAGGCCTTTCTTCCCGAAGGGGCCAGCTGCACCTGTGGGATATACATGCTGCCCCCGGTGCCTGCAGGGCTGACTCGGAGTGGGGGCGGGGCGGGGAGCGCCACTGTCACCCTCCACCAAGCCTATGGGCACAGCGTGGGAAACCCAATGAGACCCCAGGACCTGACGGCGGCTCCCACTGCCAGTTCTTTGAGCAGTTCCCTGGAGGCCTGGTCTGGCCAGCCGTGCCCGCACGGGCAGGACAACACAGGTCGCTTTCAGGCTGCAGGACGGGCCAGACAGCAGGTTCCCCACTCTCACGAGGCCTGTGAGCTGCAGTTGGCAGTGCCACCAGGCCCTGGGGCCGGCTCCCTGTACCCTGGTTAGAGCATCCACCTAAAACCACAAGAGCGCTGACATTAATTGGTGGCAGAAAAAAATGGATTTTTCATGGCTATTTAGAGACCTCTGAAAAAATGAAATGAATTTCGTTTCATCCCCCTTTCAACATGAATGGCGTTTAATGTTCTGAATTAAGCGGTTGGCGCCAGAGGCTGGGATTTCACTGAACTCAATGCAAGAAACCCAGAGACAGAAACTGTCTTCTTTCTCCTTTTCTTGTCGTTTCCCAGGCCTGCTGTGTGGGTCTAAACACTGACTTCCAGAACCATCTCTGCAGCCCCACACCTTCCACTTTGAACCCCTTACAGTATGGCCCCGCTGTGCGAGGAAAATGCCAGAGAAAGCGCTAGAAGAGAAAAATCGCCTGCCTTCTCACACGCTGCTTGCGAACCAAGTAGGAGACATCTGCTTTTGTGAAGCACTGGCTCAAACATTTTGCCCGTGAGTGGGCACTTGGCCTGCAGGCCGGCCCCCAGGCCTTCCTGGGGCATCCCCATCCGGGGCCTTCGTGCAGGTGTGAAGTGGGAGCCCGGCTGGTGCACTGGGGAAGCCCTAGGAAAGGGGAGAGACCATGTGTGGCTACCTGGGGACACCAATAAAGCCACCATGAAATGAAACTCGTTGTGTAATCTCCCTGCTGAACAGAAAATAAGAAAAAGCAGGAGGGAAGCACCTTCTGTCCTCAGAACTCAAGATCCGCCCACCTGATGATCTGGCATGGGGAAATATTTTAATTAGAAAAAGCAGATGTGTCAAAACCCTGGAAAAGAGAAAATACTTCCAACCCATCCCCGAGAAACAAAGCTGACCGTGTGGGGCAGGAGGAGGGAATGGAAGAAAAGGAGCCCGGCCAAGCGCAGACGCAGAGGGGAGAGTGGCGGAGAGAGGCCCGCTCAGCGGCTGTGACCCGCCAGGGCACCTGCTCCACCCACAAGGGCCTCTCCAGTGCCATCCTGCTGGGGGGCATCCAACAAGACAGCCAAGTGGGGGCTCCGTTCATTATGTTCTAGGACTTGCAGAAAGGGCTGCGTTAAGGAGCGCCTGGGTGGCTCAGTGGGTTAAGCGTCTGCCTTCAGCTCAGGTCATGATCTCAGGGTCCTGGGATCGAGCCCCACATCGGGCTCTCTGCTCAGCCGGGAGCCTGCTTCCCCATCTGTCTCTACCTGCCTCTCTGCCTACTTGTGATCTCTCTGTGTCAAATAAATGAATAAAATCTTAAAAAAAAAAAAAGGCGGGGGGGGCTGCGTTAGGTAAAATGTTTTTGCCAGAGAAAATTCTGGCCCTGCCATCTGCTATGTCGAAGTCAGAATGGATCCAAAGGTCATGCAAAAAGATAACCTGGATGTGATGCTTAGAGCAGTTTTAGTCCTAACTGTGCAAACCCAGAAGCAACCAAAAGTCCAGACACTCTGAAAAGGCTGCATACCATATGATTCCGGCTATGCGACATTCTGTAAGAGGCAGAACTGTGGAGACCGTGAGAGGGTCGGGTGCCAGGGGCTGGGGGAGGGAGTGAGGAGCAGGCAGAGCACAGAGGGTCTGTGGGGGCAGCGAAGCCATTCTGCAGAACACTACTATATTTATCCAAACCCATACAAAGTACACCACCAAGAAAGCACTCTCACATAAACTATGGACATGTGTCCCACTCTGGGAGGGCAAGCTGACCGGGGCAGGCTGAGTAGTCTGGGGGCCAGGGGTATCTGGAAACTGCACCTTCTGGTCAGTTTTGCATAACACTGCTCGAAAAATGAAAGTTTATTGATGTAAAAATTCAGCCCAAAGCCTTGTGCTATGCTGCGGACACGGACGTGATTCTCTTTACGTGTCGATGAATTTCTGCGACCCCAGCTACTTGTACGTGGGAACGGAGGAGACATTCTCTACCGCAATCACAAAGACAGGCTCTCCAGTGAAAAGACCGGAATCCCGCCAACCCCGTGTTCCGCTCCTGCCGTGAGCTCACACACACACTCCAGGACGGGGGGCCCGGCGGGAACCCGGGGAGTGGCCTTTGTGCTTCCTCTCACTGGCCCTGCCCAGCAGAGCGGCTTCCTGATGAACGCTGCTCTGGTCCTAAAGAAGACTGGAAGCACCAGAGCCCTGGGGAGCGGGGGCCGGGCTGCAGAAGGGGCGTCCACAGCCCCGCACCCACATGTGTGGCTTCCTGGGGGGCTCAGCATTCACAAGTCTGCTCAGGAAGGCACTCGGGGCGGCCTGTTCTACAACACACGGGAAGAGGCCTACACACCAGAGCAGAGACACAGAGGGGCCTCTACGGGAACATGTTCACTGGCCTTCACAGCAACCATTTCTAAAGGAAAACAGGCACTGTCTACATTTTATTTATTTAGAGAGGGAGAGAGTGATGGGGAGGCCCAGAGGCAAGGGGGAGAGAAGGAATCCCAAGCAGACGCCACGCCCACGGTGGAACCCGGCAGGAGGCTCGATCTCACGATGCTGAGATCATGTCCAGAACCAAAATCAAGAGTCGGAGCTCAACCCACTGAGCCAGCCAGGCACACCCGGTAGTTGAAAATTACACTTAGAACTTGGTTTTCGTTTCCAAATCCCTCGTTTTTGTTCCTATTATCAAACTAAATACCAGTGATGCAGGAAGGCAACTACTTTTCCACTCTGAAGCTCAAAAAGGGTTTGAATCTGCATTCAAATAGGAATTAGGGAACAGACCACAAACCGCTGTGTGTGTGTGTGTGTGTGTGTGTGTGTAAGAAACAGGTCACACACTGACTAGGGCACAAAGCTTACTTGTGTACAGCTTAACAAACTGCTCTGGAAACCTTCCAGAACTTCTGGCACTCCTGAAAGATATTTCCGAGTGACAACTCCTACTACCACGCTGGGCTGGGCCCAAACCCACGCGGGAAGGCAGAGCCACAGGAAGGCCCAGGAAGGTCTTTCGGGAAGCTTATTAGTAACCATCAGATCTTTCTCTAAAGTGCTTCATAAAAAGCTTCCCTGCTAAGCCTGCCACTGCACACGAGACGTAAGTCCACAGACTCTCCATGATGGGGGCGTCCCGGCCTCTGAGCCTGCACCCCGGGGGGACACGGTGCTGGGTCGGCACAGAGGAAACCACAGCCTCGACTCTGTACGTGGTACATGGTCCGAGCTAATTAGTTTTGTGGAGGAAAACAGTTTTACACCAATGCAAGGATAAAACGGGAAAGTCACAATTTTGCTTAAGTAAAGAGGAGACTTCAAATACATTTCTACTTGCTGGGCTCAAAGGCCCTCAGGAGCCAAGACTTGCTGCTCAAGACTGTGCCCCCTCCCTGCCTCTACCCTGCCCCTGCTGTGCCCATGCCTGTACTCCCAGCCCCCATCTGTGTGCCTGCTCCCTGCCCTGCCCCTGCCCTGCCCCGTGCCCATGCCCCCTGCCTGTGCCTCCTGCCCCTGCCCTGAGCCGGGCTGCGGGGGAAACTGGGAGAAGCCTGGCTCTAAGGCTCTGTTTGTTCAGGTCCCTGTGCCTTACTCTCTTTCCGGCAATTTAGTAAAATATTGTTTGACTAGTTAGTGAAGGGAAAAACACTTTTCATTTTATTTTTTGAAAAACCACTTTTTAACAACAAATGTGTCACTCTGCCGGCCAAAACACCAGACCCACAGGTAAGAGGAAACCGGTTTACAAAACTGAATGAAGCCCAGAGCTCCAGTACAAGGAGCCTGCAACTGAGAGGGCAAATTTAAAAATCTGCATCAACAGACTCTTGAGCAGGATTTGGAAAAGCATCAAGAATCCTGAACTCAGCAGCATACCCCCCTCCGACAGTCAAAGTGGAGAGGGGGGCCTGACCAGGGCACGTGGCAGCCAGCATCCAGCGGGGACCTGCAGTGCCAGCTGGACCCACAGCCAGCCGTGGGCCGGGGATCCCCGCACATCACAGGGTCACTTCGTCCCCTGCCGCCATCCTGCCAGCAGGCTCCAGGAGCCGATGCCCCAGGCCATGGGAGCAGGAGCCGGTCCGAGTGCTGCACCATGGCAGGCACCAGGGCCTGGAGGAGCTGTGGGGCCCAGGAGGCCCACAGAGGGCAGGCAGGGAGGGAAGCGGCTTGCCTGAGGTCGGGCACGCCTGCGCCGGAGCCCACGGCCGACGGGCAGCACCTGTCCCGCCCTGCCTTCCCACGTGCCGCAGGTGGTGGGGCTCAGGGGTCCAGGGCACGTCCCCTCACCGGTGCCTTCCTCGCCGGCCCACACGCTGGCATGGAGGCCTGGCCACAGGACATACGTCAACCACTCCCAGGGCACCAGCGGCCCGAAATCTGGGACAGTCTGTCAGAGGGGAGAAGACCCAGCACAGCACCCGGACCCTCGCCGCGGGAACCCTGGCTTCTGAGCTGCACGTCGGGCACGGACTCGGCCCCACAGTCACAGCTGGGGTCCTGCCAAGCAGGAAACACCACAGAAGCTCCTCGTGTGAGTTTCAAAGTTGACGGGGATGGCAGCTGCGTCCCTGAAGACGGAGCAGCGCTCTGCGACTCTTCATACGGAACAGATGAGAGCACACGGACGCTACCGAAACCTGCGACATTGCCGGGGGACGGGCGCCCCGTGTCCGCGCGGGCTGGCGAGCCGGGCGCGCCTGCCGTAGGAGCCTGACCGCTTCCATCGGTCTGGACACACGGACCTTCGGTCGTGACCAACAACAATCCACTGAGAATTATTTACTAAGACAAATGATGAAAAATGCCGCGCTTCACTCATTTCAATCCCCGCCCCCCGCCAGAACTGCCCATTAGCCTCAGTGACGCGGGTGAGCGTCTCGCAGCCGGACAGAGAGCTCTCCTGGCCGTGTGGTCTGACGGGGTCTGACGGGGTGCTGCTTGGCCCCCAAGGCCACCCCTGGGCGTCTGGCAAGGCCCCCGCGTGCTCATGCACCTCATCCTGCTAATGGCACGTGCTCGCCACCGGGGAACGTTCTAGCACTTCAGGCACCAACCAGTCCTGCGTGCCAAGGTCACGAAGGAGGAAGGACGGAGGCGGGCAGGCGCCCACAATGAAATGTCAGTGCTTAAAACCGTTATGACTTGGGAGCCTTCAGCTTAAATATGTCATGGCAGAAAATAACCCTGTTCTTCATCGGCCTCTCCAGACGGGCAAAGTTTAACTGACTCCTGAGAGCACGAGCAGCACATGAGAACACGCAGGCAAGTCCGAGTGCAGGACAGGACAGGCTGCTACCCGGGGTCGGGGCAGAGCTCGGGAGAACGCAGCACTCCTGGACTAGCCGGGCCCGGCAGTGACGGGAAAACATCTCCGATGTCCTGACACGAGGGGTGACTCAAGCTCATCCTCTCCCAAATGTGGGAAAACAAACAAACCACAAACTCATCCTGTCCCAGCAACTGCCCCACGCGCATGCCTGCACTCAACCTATGAGAAAAGGTTCAACATTCGCAAACCAATCAATGCGATGGAGCAAATCAATGAGAGGAGAGAAGAACCACAGGGTCCTCTCAACTGATGCAGAAAAAGCATCTGACAAGATACAGCATCCGTTCCTGACTAAAACGCATCAAAGTATAGGGATAGAGGGAGCATTCCTGAACCTCATCAAATCTATCTATGAAAGACCCACAGCAAATATCATCCTCGTGGGAAAAAGCTTGCGTCCTTCCCGTTGAGATCAGGAACACGACAAGGATGCCCACTCTCACCACTCTTGTTCAGCATAGTATTAGGAGTCCTAGAACCAGCAATCAGACAACAAAGAGAAATAAAAGGTATCCAAATTGGCAATGAAGAAGTCCAACTCTCTCTCTTCGCAGATGACATAATTCTTTATATGGAAAACCCAAAAGACTCCACCCCCAAACTACTAGAACTCATACAGCAATTTAGTAATGTGGCAGGATACAAAGTCAATGTACAGAAATCAGTGGCTTTCTTATACACTAACAATGAAGATACAGAAAGGGAAATTAGAGAATCGATTCCATTTACTATAGCACCAAGAGCCATAAGATACCTGGGAATAAACCTAACCAAAGACGTAAAGGATCTGTACTTGAGGAACTACAGAACACTCATGAAAGAAATTGAAGAAGACACAAAAAGTCATGAACAGTTAGTAACATTTCCCACCTGTGCACAGAGAGAACTTGCGTGTTAAAAACGTGCTTTTTGTGTCAGCGCTAACAATTAGCTCACACCGCGATTCACTGTCGTGCTGTCTCCGGGTTCAGGACCCAATTCCTTATCTGCACTGATTCCTACTGTACCGTGAGTACCGCTAGATGGAGACCCCAACACGGGATGCACGGAGATCCTCAAAACCAGCTCCGGCAAACGGCCAGCGGGGTCATGCCGACATCTGGGATGCGAATCCAGTGTCATTTTTGTGGAAGCCCACAGAAGTGTCTTGCCGCCTGAAGCGGAGAGGCTGCCAGTGCCCACTGCTTCTCCCTCTGCCCACCCCCTCCCAATCTCTGTGGGGCCCTAACACCTCTCAGTGGCATTTCCCTGGATGCGTTCTGCAAAATCAGCAAGTATGCTGTGCTGAGATCTGAGGGGGAACAGCAGGGAGACCCGGGGGTGAGCGGGGCACCCGGGGGTGGGGCGCACGGGACACCGGCGGGTGAGCAGGGGCACCTGAGCATCTGAGGCCCACCCGCAGCTGGCGGGGTAGAGGGCAAGCCGGACTCACCACGGAGGCCTCTGTGGAGCCAATGGGCCCAGAAGGGTTTCTACATTTTAACGTGATTGAAAAAAGTCCAAATAAAAAGATTTCATGACATGTGAAGATACGAAATTCAAACTGCAGAGCCCGTGAGTACGTTTTCACTGGAAGGCGACCAGCCTCGTTCTGGACTGAGTCTGGCAGCTTCTATGAGGAGCGGTGAGGAGACTGTGCAGCCCCCAAGGCCGGGGGGGACTTCCCAGCGGCCCGTTTCAGGGGTCTGCGGCGCTCCGAGGGGAAGGCGCATGTCCGTGCTCACCCGAGGCTTCTCTGTCTCCCTCAATCCAGTCCTTCCCCCACCCACCGGGGAACACATCCCACTCTGACCCCCACACACTTACTCCTGGTCAGTGCCACCACAACGTCCACCAAGATGTGGCGACAGACGTTTTCTGGAATTTTCTTACTTACTTAGAAAGGCCTGTCAACAGTCCACGCCCAAGTGCTAAACCTGGGCCCCACGGAGGACCACAGAATTAAGTCCTCTTTATCCCCAATAAAGAAGCGGTTTCGCAATGTTTCTGTGGCGAAGGATGATTTATGACTCAGTGTCCCTGACGGAAGAGCTTCTGTTCCAGACACGCTCTGGCGGCGAGGCACGTGGCTCGGAGCGGGACGGACGCCATCCCCACAGCAAGGCCACGCTGCAGCCGGGATGCGAGCTGCCTCTGAGCGATTAACCCCAAGGCAGGAAGTTTTATGTCCTAAATTAGTTACATTATGCCCGAAACCTATCAGTGGCCTGAGAGCTTGAACATATAATTCTATACCTTTTACTCTTTAAACAATAATTCAGTCTAATCCTGCAGCTGAAGCCAAGATTTCCAGACCCAAAGTGCACTTTCCATTTGATTAAATACTAATAAATGCAGGAATAAAATACCAGTCTTTTATCTTACAGTAAATTCTTCAAAAACCATATACTCTAAGAATTAATCATGACTCTAGAGAAGGGGACAGGTTCTCCCCCTCAAAGACAGCTTAGTAGTCTCAAAGTCTTAATGACAACAGCTCACGCATAATTTCTTCCAGTCCGGGGCTTAACAGAAATGACATCACAGTCCAGGTCCGGGGACTCTCTGAGTGACGGTCGGCACGGCGGCGGTCGGGCGCGTGGGCAGGCGGTGAGGGTGCGGAGAGGCGGGGCGGGTCTGGCCACAGAAGAGACCTCACACGGAGCTATGACCCTCCCCAAAGCACCAAGCAAACAGAACACAAACTGGAAAATACGACCCTTTGCCTTCATCTCATGTGGTATTTTCACATATTTCATCCCCTAACAAGGAAACGAAGTAAAACGCCACCCCAAGAACATGGTAAAACTCCCCGAGTAGGAGCTGTGATTCGTTCTCTGTTAGTCTCGAGCCAAGGCATGTTCAAGCCTCTGAGATGTGTGTCCTGCACCACGGGCCGCATGAGTGACCACAAGTCCTGGGACTCTGGAGAAGAGTCTGATAATTGCCCTGGCCTTGGCCGGGAGAAGGGAGGCGGCGCCCCCTCCAATGGGAGACTCAAGAGACGGTGAGCCCCAGAGAGGCCAGCCACCTCCACACAAAGGGGGCTGTGCGTGCTGGAATCAGGGGCTATCTGCTTCGGCCTCCCCTGGACGCGGGCCCAGCCTCCCTGTAGGCGATGAAGAAGCTGGCCGTGCTAGTAGAAGCCCGGAGGGACGTTCTGCGGGAAGCCCATGGGGAGAGGGGCAATGGTGGGACAGAGTCTGGAACTGCAGAGGAAAGCCAAGTCGGTGTTCGAGCGACCTTGAGCAGATGGGGACCTCTCTGGGCCCACGTCCTCCTCTGTAACTGGGGCCCCGCGTGGCTGAGACGGCAGAACTGCCTGTCCCAGGCTGTCCAAACATCAGGGAACATTATCCGTGGTACTTTGAGAAAATCAATCCCGTCAGCTGGCCTGGGAGGCAGACACACTCATGTGCGCGCCCACACCTGCCGCTCCGGTCTCTCGCATGAATTTCCAGTCCACATGGTGATCGGGCACTCAGCAGCCAAAAGGTAAAAAGGAGGTAGAGAAAGTTGTGGAAGCAGGCCAGGTGTCAGCACTGAGGCAGGGCAGAGGGGCCACAGGGCCGAGGCAGGCCCATGGGAGGTGGATACTGAGTAGGCAAGTGAGCAAATTTATGACACCCCGAGAGCCCTTTCGGAGACTGGGTGTCTGGCTTTCCAGGGTCCCAGATAGGCATTTCCTTAAAACGATGCCCTTTCCCCCATTACTGGAGCAAAGTGGCACCAGGGACATCGAAAGGAGATGCTCAAGAGTCCACTCAGAAACAGCCTCTTGCTGTCCGGGAGCCCAGGGATAAGGGACGCTGGGAAACATCCCCGGTTGGGACCCAGGTAAGAAGCCATTGAGACACACTGGTGGCTCCGAGCCACCATGAGCTCCCATGAGACCCATGAGCTCCGAGTACAGCCACACTCCCCCAGCACAGAGCACAAGCAAGCCTCCGGCCTTGTGACTGGTCACATGACTGGTGACCAGACACAAGTCTGCCTTCCCCGAAGTTCTGCTGCCAGCCCACATGGGGCACAACTGTGTCACTTTCTAGACCCAATGTTCTACCACATTGGTATTTACATTGTGATGCTCTGTAAATTCCGGAAGGACTCCACGGTCACTGACGGCGTATATCATTTTTGCTCTGGACGTACGTGATGTTAGTGACCCATCAAGATAATTGTAAAAATCTGGCTGAGTTTCCAAAAAGGCAGAAAATAAGTAAGTGCCACAGAAGTCACTGCTTCACCTCATTACAAGCAAGACATATGGGACCTGAAGTCATAAAACATTACTTAAGGGGATGGCGGTTGTTTTCCCAAGCAGCTTTGTATCGATTAAAGCTTTTTATTAAAATTAATCCGATAAAGTTTTAAGTAGTGGATTTCCATTTTAGAGGCATTCTTGACCACATCTGGAAAGAGAGCGCAGTCTGTCGGGTGACGTCACAGCGGCTCCCGCAGTGACTCAGCCCGGGGCAGCTGGGGCTCACCTACGGATCACACCGCTAACCACATCCGGCTCCCGAGTGCCACCGCAGCCGGCAAGGAAGGAGGCACCTGCCCCATTTGCAGGTTCCCCCTCGCAGGAAGGACCCCAGGAGGACCCCAGCATGCCCACCGCCCCTACTCACTCCCAACCCCACTCAGCAAGCCTCATCCCGCCGCGGCGACCTTGGCCTGTGGGATTCCCCATTACAGCACTTCAGCAGAACGCGCTCCCTCGGGCCCCACGTTTCCAACAGCAAAACCAGACATCAGTTGTGATGCGACAGACGCTCACCCTCTGCAGGGCAGCGGAGCCTGGGCCACGGGCCAGGACGTCCCGCGCTGGGGTGGAAGCAGCAGGGCTGGGAAGGAGGAGCGAGCGACCCAGTGAAGAAATGAGAGCGAGAGCAGACGGGGCGGCCGGGAGCAGACGGTGCCCCAGCCCCGCCCGACGTGCAGCCGCCCTGCCCACTCACCGGCTCGCACTTGGGGGTAAGAAGAGGCCCTTCAAGGAACATCTGCTCTGCTTTCTTCACTTAGGATGCGTTTCTTAGCAGTAGGCATTCAACTGCATATTTGGGGAGAAAATGTTCTTCTTTTAGCGGTTCTGGTCAATGCAGGCATAGCCCTTCTCGCAGAGCGCCGTCTCGTAAGTACGCCTGCTCTGACCATCCATAGACCCATTCTTACGTTGGATTTTGTACCCACCGATGTCAAACCCCTTACAAAATAGTTGAGGATGTCAAGGTCTCCACCTCTAGCCCACATGCCGGCTGTCTCTGAAGATACCTCATACTGAGCCAGATGCCCCGGATGTATACGGAACATTCCATCTAGGAGGCTGTCATTACTACGAAAGCACCCATTGTCCCTTTAACTGGCCATCTTAGGACTGCCCTGACGCGTCGCTAAAATGTCCTGGGACAGGCTTCCCTCCCTGCCCAGGCACGCTGCAGGGCTTACCCAGTGGAGCACCGTCTCTTGGAGCGGCTCTGGATGGGAAGCCCCTGCCTGGAATGGACGTGGGCCCAGTAACAATGTCACAGACACAGAATCAGGTCCCTGATTTTGTCTGCTCTGCGGAGTACGGGTCTTACTGTGTTGCAGCCCTGTCCCTGGACTCGACTGAGCTTCCAGAGTGCTCCCCACACTGGCCTACCCCTCTGCCCCAGGCTTCAGCAACATGCGCCATGCGGTCGCCCTGCATATGCGTCCTCTCAGAAAAGACAGCAGGCCAGTCACACCCATAGGTGGCCACGCTGGTAGGCAGTTAGCACATGTCTCTGACTTTCCTGAATGCTCTGGCCCAAGCTGTCCCCCTCGCCATCCCCTGATGCTAGCAGGAGTGGAGCAGTAGAGAAGGGGCTGATCCAAGCTTGTCTCTTGCAGGCCATGCCAGTCTGCAGGGGACAGGTCAGAGTCAGACGCCACCACCCAGTGTGCCAGACCCATCCCCAGCTGCTGGCTAAGGGTCAGGGCGGCCCTGGGTCCCAGGTGGGCTCACTGTCTAACAAAGTGGGGGGAAAGCCATCACATCAAGCCAGGAGGAACTGGAACAGTTTAAATGAAAACTGAATGTATAATACAGAAAAGTTATTTTTGCTAAGTTATTTGGTTGAGGCATCTGTGACACACATGCAGAAAAGGTACACCTAAAACCCACACTTACGCACAGAAGCTTGTTTCAATAAAAACAGAGACTAACTGGTAACCAATTTATCTACAAATGACACAGAGCCTAAGCATCGTGCATAGACTTTTCCTTGGAAATAGGCATTATTACAAAGTCATATGTAAGCCAGTCCCAATCTTTGTTCAAATAATTGATTGATGTAATCATATCTCCCTCATATGTTCCCACTACCATGAGGAACACTTCTACAGTGTATTTCGAAAACTAGCAAAAATGTAAAATTATAAAATTTAACTGGTACATTTTATCTCAATTACAACAGAGCGAGTTCTTCAAACAATATTCACAGATGAAAATCTTATGGATCTGCAATGTTAATTTCAAAGGTACCTTGAATTAGAAGGAAAATTCAGACTGTCACAGAATGAAAAGCTTTGATAATTAACTGCTTCTTTAAACTCTAAGACCTAGCCTATTAGCAAGCAAACTAACATTAAATATCTTTTCTTTCATGTTTTTTTCAACAAAAGGATACTGCCATTTTCTCCATTTCTACAAGATTCTCCGTGGGGTTTGAAACGTACCGCTGGGAACGAGTCACTGGGGGTAGGGGGAGTTGAGCAGCACCTGTCCAGAGGGCAGCGAACACGCAAACTTGGGGAAGTCACAACACGTCTCCTGATGAAACCCTAGATGGTCTCTGCCCTGGTCTCACCAGTCCCTCAGGTGCCGGTCTGGAGACTCAGCAAGAGGCAAGCTGAACTGATGACCAGGTGCCTTAGATACAACATCCCAGATGATCCTTCTGTTTAAAAATGATCAAATACACCTCTTTTTATTGTGCTAAAATTAAGATAGTGTTGATCGCGTTAAGCATTTGTCAATGTACTATTCCGCGTCACCACATACATTCAAAATGCACCTCTGCCCAAAACGTTCTTATCATGCCCAGCAGAAATGGTACCCCATCGCACACCAGCTCCCCCGACGGAAACGGTACCCCACCGCACACCAGCTCCCCACTCCCTGCCAAACCCTGCCACCCACCCTCCCACTCTGTCTCCATGTGGAGCCTCAGGGAGCTGGGATCAGACAGCGTTCTTCTGCGGCTGACTCACGTCACGGAGCACAGTGTCCTCGAGGGTCCTGCGTGTGGTAGCAAGCGTTAGTTTCTTTCCTTTTGAAGGATGACTAACATCCCACCGTGTGGACGGACCATCCTTGTGGCTTACCCATTTGATCCTCAATGGACATCCGGGTTGTTTCCGACATTTGATACTGGGAATAGTGCGGTGAACTTGGCTTTACAAACACCCGGGTACAACTCTGCTTTCCATTCTTTTGGGTGTATACTCAGAAGCGGAACTGCTGGATCCTACAGCTAGCCTGTGCCTAGCATTCCGAGGACCGGCTCACGACTTTCCACAGCAACCGCCCCCCTCACACCCCCAGCCACAGCATACGAGGGTTCCAATTTCTCCATATGCTCACTAACACTTGCTAGAAACGCTGTCAAATACACTTCTTGCATTCAGGACACCGCACACTGCAGACTCTAATTCAATAATTGTTTTTTGCATCACTAGCCCACAACTCAATCTAATAACAGGACTCGCTGTTTCCTGACCTCGCCTGCATTTCCTGTGTGCCGGGCATCTGTATAGCTCTCTAATTCTTAGAAGAGTCTGCAAATTAGGCGCATCCATTTCTCTGATGACAAAAAACCCAAAGCTCAAACAAGAAAGCGACTTTTCCGGAGCCCCGGGTGGGTCACAGGGACGAGGATGTCTGACTCCAGAGTGCGGAATGCGCACTGGGGGAGGCTGGCATAGGCACTCTCTTAATTGTGGATTAAATTACCATGCAACAGAAAAAAAAAAAAACAAAATGAATATATCAACACTCGTCTTCGCTGGGATTCCTATGGAAAAGGCTAAAGCAGGTGTTTAAATCAGAACTGGGTTAATATGGAGAAGCATGACGGGAGCGACCCTCCGCGCAGCCCACAAGAAAGCGCAATTGTGAGCCAGCGCAAATGACAGCTCCAGGGACTGAACTCTGGGGACCTGCTGGCACCTGGCTGGCCCTCTTGTGTAGGACTGGGAGCGCCAAACCGACGCCTGTTTCGTTCTGCCTCCCCCGAGGCCCTGGTTACCGTATCTGCAGAGCAGATACTCGGTAAATTGAATTTGTGGCCCTTTCTCACCAGCCACATGCCCAGGGCCTAGCCCCGCTCTAAACCCTTGACCTGCGAAGATAACAGCCGACCCAGACCCAGCAACAGAGAAGAGACGTCCTCGGAAGGAAAGAAGCCCGAGAGCTGGTCCACTCTGGGGCAGGCCATCATGCGTCTCGGGGAATGCAGAATTGGCAGGAGTTGGGGGGTTCAGGTTCTGCAGCCCTACCGGCCCCCAGGTGGTGCAGGGGTGCCTGCAGCTCCAGAACCAGACAGATATAGCCGAGTCGGGGTGCTGAGGCCCCCATGGCCATCTAGACGTCTGTGGCCCTTTGTATATACTAATGTACCCAAATATCCCTAAGAAGGTCTCCATCTCACTCTAAAAAACTGAGAGCCAGGTGTACATGGTTTTTGTGACATAAAATACACTTATAATGCTTACAACAATTCATTTGGACCCCATCATTGCTTTGGACACTAAGAAACTCCCTGCTTAATTCTCATCCTATGCTGAGCCATTTTACAAAAAAAAAAAAAAAAAAAGTGTGCCCCATATTTAGAATACCAGCCTCATTTTTTAAAAAAATTTCTTTTCAGCGTAACAGTATTCATTATTTTTGCACCACACCCAGGGCTCCATGCACTCCGTGCCCTCTATAATACCCACCACCTGGTTCCCCCAACCTCCCACCCCCGCCCCTTCAAAACCCTCAGATTGTTTTTCAGAGTCCATAGTCTCTCACGGTTCACCTCCACTTCCAGCCTTTTTTTAATCCCCTGCACTGTTTCCCTGTGCCTGATTCCCTCCTCTATGTCATAAGTATTTTTCATTTTTGTAAGTATATATGCTTCTCTAAGCATCCTAAAATTCTTCCTTGGCACACAACTGATACAGATCTATAAAAATTACAAAACTACCTGAAATGACCAGCGAGCCTGTGATTTACGACAGCTTTAGACCTGTCAGACGTGGTTCCCATATGACCTGCATCTCACCCATTCTCCTACCTCTGTTCCAAGAGTCTTCCCCAAGATCTGTGGCTCCCACCATACTACTCATCTGCCGAGCTGAGTCTCTAAGGGCCACGGCCACCGGCCCCATCACGGCTCACGGCCACACAGAAGGTGCAGCGCGATAAACCGAACCCCATGCCGAGCCGCCGTGAGCTGACCACGAGCTGACCATGAGTTCAGGCCCTGAGGGATGGGGGATAAGCATAAGCTGATACACGAGGCCTTAGGGAGGTGCTCCCCAGCTCTCCAGCCAGCACGTGCCCCCGACCCTGCTGCGAGGGGCCCCAAGGAGCACAACGCAGAACCTCACGCCAGCACTTCGCCCAGTCTTACCTGCCATTCCAGTATTTCTCCCAAAACCACATATTTTTGACAACTGTATTATACGTTAGCCTCTATGAAATGTCCGATAAATATTCTCCGGGGCATCACAATATCTCCTTTTCTTAGCGGGCTACCCCCTAGTAACGGTGGGTGTCCTTCTGGGCCCTGTGGTCTTCCAAGGAGACAGAGAAGGGGGTTCCTTGGGCAGAAGTGCAGCCTGCTAATGGGGGCTGCCTGGGTCAGAGACGAGCAGGAGGGCAGAGCAGAGACGTCTGCTCTGCTACTTCCCGGATGTGCACGGAGCAGGGCCGAGCACCTCTGATTTCCCTTCCAGCACGAAGCCTGATGATTATGCCCATTGCCTGTGTAGGGACCAGTCTGGGCCTGCACTCAGACCTTAGGCTCTTCTTCCTCTTAAATGTTGGCTCTGGAACAATTTCATGTCACTCTTTTATCCAAAGCTAGTAGACAGGAGAAGCTCTTTAATATTTAACAGTTAATTTTAAAAAATGTAAATATTATATACACAGATTTCAAAGAAATAAGCAGACTTTATATTCTAGTATCATATATAACCAGGGGAAAGCTAAATAGATAACAGAGAAATAAACTATCTGGCAGAGTAGAATTACTTGTCTAAAGTCACCTCTGGATAAACAGGAAAACATAACATAGCAATTATAGCATCTCTAAATCATTCTACCGTAGAATTTTCACTGAAGATTTAGTCATTCTATCAATTTTCAACAACTTGGAACTAAAATAATTAACCACTATTATAGTTAAATATTTTCTACTTGGGAAAGCACAACTTTTTCTACAGGAATAACATGAGAGCACAAAGAAATGTGAACGTGGCAGGCAAACACCGAGAGGAAGAGCCACAGAAATGAGTACGGGAGCCGCAGGTTTGTACAGTTCTCCAGCATGCGGTGCGGACGGGAGATGCAATTTTGAATGTGGTCTCGCGGGGCAGGACGCGCCATGTGTGTCGTCTGAACGACAGCTCACACACGATGGGAACGCAATAAAAATTAAACCATCATGAGAGTAAACTTTATCCCGCAGCTTAAAGCAATATATATTCCAGACACTTTTGGATAGCAATAATAAACATCTCATATAGGAAAGGCAAAAATTTCAACCCAAAAGGAAAAAGCAAACAGAACCCTTGCAAATCCCAACAACGGACAAGGACGCGGCTTCACGCAGAAATTACACCAACAGCTTCCGCACATCAAGCCTGCCAGGGCTACTTTCTTGAAACAAGTGGCCAAACGATCTGATTTCATTAAATTCCATTTTATTGATTGGTTCTTTGAAATAAGTGATTAGCTATATCCAGAAGCCTCTTCATGACAGAAAATATTGCCTTTGTTTTCAAGCAGGTAAACAATCGGGCCTAAGCTTGGTTTTCCAAATGAACTAAATCTGTCTTATATGGGAGAGGTCAGCAGCCTCTCACTGAGACACGCCGAACCTCCTCCCAGCCTCCTGGTCTACACCGCGTTCAACTGCAGACAACTTTCCCGGAGCTCTCCAGACCCCACGGTGCCACCCCCTTCCTCTGGCACACCCGTCCCCTTCGGGCCCTCGGGAGCACCAGACCCCGACGCTTCCCACACCCCGTCACGTAGGAGGGCACCTGTCTCCACGCAGGTCCTCCTGAAGTAGGGGCTGGTAAGGGGAGGGTGAGCTCAAGAGGGTATGGCCCTTAGAATGTCCTAAAGGAGGGTTTTCACACTACAATCTAACCCCCCCTTGCTGGCCATCAGTTGTGAAAAAACCTGTGTGACCAAGGGGCTGGAGATGGACATGGGCTGAGACGTCCTACAGGGCCCTCTCACGGGCCTCTGAAAACCTGGGGCCTCTCCCAGGACAGAAGGAAGCAGGGGACCCCCCAAACCCATAATTCGGAGAAGAGAAGGTATCACTGCCCTGCAAAGGACTTACACTACCTGGAACCTAGTGGTTTAGCAAATGTTGTCTCTCTCATCCAAACCCTCAAACGTGCTGCAGAACAGAAGGGAAAGCTCCAGGCTGCTTCCTGGCCGCTGAAACTTAACAGCCAAAACGTACTGAAAGCAGATCCATATTTACTTTGTGCGACTGAACGGTCTCTGCGTCTCACACGTAACTAATACCATCAAACCACCAGCAAGCGCAGCGCAGCTGAAAGGAATCGAGTGTGAGGCTGACAGCGGGGGCCACACGCGGGACCCGTCGTTCCGGCCGCTCACCGGGGCCCCTGCCAGCCAGCTCCCGGCAGCTCGGGCCGCAGACGCCCGGAGGCAGGACACTGTCGTTGACTGGAAAGGCTCATCTGGGGCCCCCACGTCCCCAGCACAGACGTATCCTCTTCAGATCCTGACCGAGAACCCCATCCCCTCCGGGAACCCGTGTTCGAGCCAGGCCTTCCGTGGCGTGGGCTCCACGCGGACTGGGCACTCTGGCCGGGCAGCCTTCGTGCATGTGCGAACCGTGTCCCGGGCGTCCTTCAAGAAGGACCTGGCGCATCTCCACCTGCCCCTTCCTCCCCTTGTTACCGGCACGGACGCGCCGTCAGGGCGATCTTACACCAACGCCCAAGGGCGAGTGGACAGAACAGGCTCGGGGCTCCCCCTCCAGGGAGTCTGCACTCAAGCCCTGGAGTCAGCGCAGACTGGAGCCCAGCAAAGCCAACCCGGGGCAGGAGCGGGCGGGGTGGGGGTGCCGGCAGCAAGGGTGTCCGTGCCGACACCCACTCCTGGTCCTCATAGCCCCATCTTGCCCAATTCTCCACTATTAAAACCTCATTTTAGAGAGAGGAGAACTGAGGCTTGTGGTGATCTTACATAAGCTGTTCAAGCACACAGAGTGGCCGCGAGGCAGAGCCTGGCCCGGAATCCTGACTCAGTCTGTTCTCAGGATCGGCTCCCAGATCTGTATGTCACCCTAAAAAGGACCCAGAGAAAAATGCTCAAAGAAGATTCCTTGAAAAATAAGACGTCCAAGTTCAAGGACCAAGAAAATCTTTACGGAAGGAGGAGTTTTGAAGGATGCGTAGGAGTTCAAAGGGGCTGAGGGAGAAGGGACGTGTGCGGAGACACAGGAAAAGAAAACGAGGGGCACGACTTCCACAGAGTAAGCAGACGGCTGCTAGACGGACAGACTGCAAGCCGATGGATGGGTGAGCACCAGGACTGACTGAGGGCTCAGAGCAGCGTGAGGCCTGGGGACGTGGGTGTGTCTGGCAGCCGTGAGGGGACAGGACACACACATGGGAGCTCCGACATTCACCTGCAGGCTGGCAGTTGTCTCACCGACCCCGGCCGGGGAGGAGTCCCTGCCCCAGGAGGGCTGAGGAGTGAGTGGAGGGGCACAGGACTCTCAGGACCCCCACAGCACTGGGACACTCTCTGCTGTGCATGTGCAGGGGCTGGAGAAGGCCGAGGAAAGCCAGGGAGGAGACAAAGTTGGCAGCAGCGGACTCCTGCCTGAGAGCGTTGTGCCGCGGATAAGAGAGGAGCCAGAACACCACGGCGGTAGAGGAAACGCTTGGCTGTGGATCACAGCTGGGATCCCCCGTGGCACCACTGACAGTTGGGGCCAGACCCCCACAGCAGGGGTGGGACCTATGTGCTGTGGGGTATTTACCCATGTCCCTGGCCTTCACTCCCCAGATGCCAGCAGCACCTCATCAGCAGGGGCACCCAGAAATGTCTCAGGGACAAACACAACCTGGGCAGCGAATCATCCCCACTTATAACCAATAGGCTCACGAAGGGATATGAGAACAACTAGAAATTCCAAGCTGCCCAGGCCCAGAGGACTCCAGGGTGTCTGGCATACTCAGCACAGCCCCAAGAAAACACAAACCCAGAAGCGTCAGGGCAATCGTCTCAGGAGCCCTGTGATTATTGTGAGCAAATAATGAAGAATTTTCCAATGCGATCCAATGCAACTTCTGGTACAGCGCACTGGGAGCACAGGGAAGTCACACACCATGTGCACAGCCAGATGACAGCACACAGCAGCCTTCAAGGACCTGAGATGCGGAGCTTACCCGAGAGCAACGTGACCAGTTCTGAAGCAAAGGCCAGCTGGGATGAGCCCACACTAGGACCAAGAGCCACCACGTGACTGAGCTCGGTGATAACTTTACAGTCCCCAACTTCAGCTTTTAAGTCAAAATGCTAAAAAAATATAGGAGTACATTATTATTGTATATGATATTTACATGTGACATTGATATGTAATATTTTAGTTGGTCTACACTGTAACATATAAATGCACGCAGGGCTAATCACAAAGCCCTTTCTTGTCTGTTGTTTTCATCTTTGTCTAAACAGAGGGAGCCAGGAGGCTACTACAGCAGTGTGCAGCTCGCATCAGACTAGAGAACAGGAGAGGGCCCACAGGAGACGCCATCTACCACTCAATCTCCTTATTTCACTTACTTGAGCTTACACTTCCCCTTACTGTTCCTGGAAAAAAATCCCAGTGGTTTAGCTTCCTGGGGATATTCTACTCTATGTTCCCTAGGTGTATGTGCTCACAAGGAAAACATCAGACCAGTGTCTTCTTCCCAAAAGCAATAGCAGGAGGCACACACTGCTCGTTGCCATCTATGACACGTCCCAAAGTCGGCTGCACTGTCCAGATCTTCTGTGGTCTTCATTAGATGTCACACACATCACCTGCATTAGAAATTTTATCAGCAAGTGGGAAAAAAAACAAAGACCACACCCAGGCACCCAGACCTGGGTACAGATGGGCAGCTGGTGGAAGTGCACGCCCGTGGGGAGGCTAACCTGGCTGGAAACCTCACCTCCAGCTGCCCCTGTGGCATGCAATGGCCCAGGCCCCTCATTAAGAGGGCTCCTGGGAGGTCTCCACCTAACTGCAACCTGGCTGGGGTGTGATGCTCCAGAACTGGGGGTCCTTGCCTGTCTTTCTCAACGGGGGGTGTTGGGAATCTGAAGGCAGTTTCACTGGTCACAGTGACTGCCTGAGCTAGGAACATGCAGAAAGCAGGAGTCAGAAATGTAGCATGTTCTGGAAGATACGGGATCAGAGTCATCCTGCATCCTGTGACACTTTCCAAAGTTCTGCAGCACCCCCGAACAAAGCACAAGCACACTTACCCTATGTACACGCAGACCCGCTGGAGGTTCCCGCACACACAGGGCTTCGCAGCAATGCAAGCCGCCTACAACTCAGTGGGAAGGCGGGCTCTGTCTTCTTTGGAACTAAAGTCATCTACTGTTTCAGAAAAGCTATGCGGCTGATGTCAATGCTGATCAAATCAGGAGTGGCCACAAAGCAAACTGGGCTGGGCCCCCTCCTAGCTGCTGGGCTCAGGGTGCACACACGTGTTCACTTACCTGAGTTCCAGCCGAGTCCCGCCCCGCTACTACTGTTCTGTATACACAGAATCACCTTATAAATTACTGCCCTTTACTTGCATCTTACTTTTACTATTTAACACTAGTACACGTAGGTGGATATCATCTAAGAGTTTCATGTCAGGGTTGTGAAGGGCAGGTTACAAGCCACAGGGACCTAAAGTGGGGACCCTGGGTCTGCCCGATGGAAACCGTCACACCGTGATGGGAAATCCCCAGGACGCAAACAGACAGGAAGACAAAGCCCATTTATAAGAACGTTCCCTACACTTCAAAACCATAGCTGTGATACTTAACCTTTGATATCTAAGTGATTTAATAAAATAGTCTTTAAAAATCTGTTAATACCCCACCCCCAAACTACTAGAACTCATACAGCAATTCAGCAACGTGGCAGGATACAAAGTCAATGTACAGAAATCAGTGGCTTTCTTATACACTAACAATGAAAATACAGAAAGGGAAATTAGAGAATCGATTCCATTTACTATAGCACCAAGAACCATAAGATACCTGGGACTAAACCTAACCAAAGAGGTAAAGGATCTGTATTTGAGGAACTACAGAACACTCATGAAAGAAATTGAAGAAGACACAAAAAGACGGAAGACCATTCCACACTCCTGGATTGGAAGAATAAACATTGTTAACATGTCTATACTGCCCAGAGCAATCTATACTTTTAATGCCATTCTGATCAAAATTCCACTGGTATTCTTCAAAGAGCTGGAGCAAATAATCCAAAAATTTGTATGGAATCAGAAGAGACCCTGAATTGCTAAGGAAATGTTGAAAAACAAAAATAAAATGGGGGGCATCACGTTACCTGATTTCAAGCTTTACTACAAAGCTGTGATCACCAAGACGGCATGGTACTGGCATAAAAACAGACACATAGACCAGTGGAACAGAGTAGAGAGCCCAGATATGGACTCTCAACTCTATGGGCAAATAATCTTTGACAAAACAGGAAAAAATATACAGTGGAAAAAAGAGAGTCTCTTCAATAAATGGTGCTGGGAAAACTGGACAGCTATATGTAGAAGAATGAAACTCGACCATTCTCTTACACCGTACACAAAGATAAACTCAAAATGGATAAAAGATCTCAACATGAGACAGGAATCCATCAGAATCCTAGAGGAGAACATAGGCAGTAATCTCTTCGATATCAGCCACAGCAACTTCTTTCAAGATATGTCTCCTAAGGCAAAAGCGAAAATAAACTTTTGGGACTTCATCAAAATCAAAAGCTTCTGCACAGCAAAGGAAACAGTCAATAAAACAAAGAGGCAACCCACAGAATGGGAGAAGATATTTACAAATGACAGTACAGACAAAAGGCTGATATCCAGGATCTATAAAGAACTCCTCAAACTCAACACACACAAAACAGACAATCATATCAAAAAATGGGCAGAAGATATGAACAGACAATTCTCCAATGAAGACATACAAATGGCTATCAGACACATGAAAAAAAATGTTCATCATCACTAGCCCTCAGGGAGATTCAAATTAAAACCACATTGAGATACCACCTTACACCAGTTAGAATGGCCAAAATTAGCAAGACAGTAAACAACATGTGTTGGAGAGGATGTGGAGAAAGGGGAACCTTCTTACACTGTTGGTGGGAATGCAAGTTGGTGCAGCCACTTTGGAGAACAGTGTGGAGATTCCTCAAGAAATTAAAAATAGAGCTTCCCTATGATCCTGCAATTGCACTACTGGGTATTTACCCCAAAGACACAGATGTAGTGAGAAGAAGGGGCATCTGTACCCCAATGTTTATAGCAGCAATGGCCACGGTCGCCAAACTGTGGAAAGAACCAAGATGCCCTTCAACAGACAAATGGATAAGGAAGATGTGGTCCATATACACTATGGAGTATTATGCCTCCATCAGAAAGGATGAATACCCAACTTTTGTAGCAACATGGACGGGACTGGAAGAGATGATGCTGAGTGAAATAAGTCAAGCAGAGAGAGTCAATGATCATATGGTTTCACTTATTTGTGGAGTATATCAAATAGCATGGAGGACAAGGGGAGATGGAGAGGAGAAGGGAGTTGGGGGAAATTGGAAGGGGAGGTGAACCATGAGAGACTATGGACTCTGAAAAACAATCTGAGGGTTTTGAAGGGGTGGGGGGTGGGAGGTCGGGGTACTGGGTGGTGGGTATTACAGAGGACACGGATTGCATGGAGCACTGGGTGTGGTGAAAAAATAATGGATACTGTTATGCTGAAAATAAATAAAAAATAAATTATAAAAAAAAAATCTGTTAACATTCACTCCAGAGGAAATACCAAAAAGAGAGTAAAACATTCGATCCCCTGGACCCAAAACAATTCAAGACCGCCTCGACCCGACTTTTGGAAAAGCTGGTGTCAGAAACCGCTATCATGTAGCAGGTAATGCGCGGTATTGCAACTGGGCGTAACACAATAAAAGATATTACCTTCAAAATGCATTATTGTTGCCAATTATAAGAATCACTTCAACTTAATTTCAAAAGCACAATCATCCTCAACAGAAAGAGTCTCTTTTTTAAATTTCAAGGAGTATTACATTAAGGCGATAACTCACCTTCCAGCTATAATATTGTCCTCCCTTATTGCAACACTACATTTCATAAATACTTCTCATCGACATGTCAAGCTAATTCACGTTAATTTTATTGTATTTTGGTGCTATCTCATATTTGTGTGCAATTACCTTTATCATTTTATTGCCAAGGCAGAAAGTAATCAGAACAATTATTCGGAAACGGAGGTTTATAAATTCTAAATCACAGTTGCTGGCATTTTTGATAAAACAGCAGCTTTATCTCAGGAAGTGGCAGGGACATGGGATAAATCACGCATCAGTCAAGTGTAGCTGACCCCCAAGTGCATTGCACAATATCAGAAGTGCTTCCAAAGAAACTTTCCAGCATAATCCATCATCCTTCATAACACTAAAATAGCTACACACCTGAAGAACAGAAGCTAGAGGATAATAAACCAAAAAAAAAAAAAAGAAGAAGAAGGAGAAGGAGAAATCCCAAGCAGTGCGGGCAAAACCATTAACTGCTCTCCCTTTAAACTGTAAGATATGGTCCGTGCACACAAACCAATACGACGTTACAATAACTCTAAATATCTGTATTCATATTCGTCAAGCCAGTTTTAAATATAAATGAAATATGGAGCAGAGTCATAAACAGAAAAAGTGCATTTCTAGCCCACATACATTTTTATGTTGTCTGGGTACAGCTGCTTTTAAACCGGCCGTCTCCAGCAGGCCTGCGTGGGTAATGGCGCCGCCCTCGGTCAGCAGGTTACCCGGGCACAGCGTCTCTGAGAGCCCTCACTTCCTTCCGAAGTTTATTGCTTGAAAAAAAAAGGACGTAACTTGATTTTGAAGACGAGGATGAAGGGAGACGCTGAGCGCCCACACTGGTTTCTCGGTGAGTCAATGACAGGTGACAGAGAGGACTGCCATTGCACAGGCCGTCAGGAGGGTGGGGGGCCCGCTCCCCGGGCACACATCTTCCCATGGGGGAGACGGCCTTGGAGCTCAGCGGCAGCTTTCCTCGGGGAAACACAACCAGCGCTTCGTAGCACGCCTCTGGCACACGTTCTCCATGCCCTGTTTTGACTGCCTTTCATGAGACAGATGAAACAGCCACCGGTCATCTATTTCCTTTGCTGTCAACAAGCAAACATCCCAGGAAAGAATGTTTCCGCAGCTGTACCGCGGTGACCTCATGCCAATGGACTACTGGAAGGCCTAGCTGGTAGGAGCGAAATTGATTAGCGGCATATGCCTGGCACGGCGCCAGGTGCTTTACATACATTATCTCATTTACTCCTCCCAGCAAACCGAAGGTAGAACAAATTACTTGTAGATGCGAAAACAGATTGAGAGGTTAAGTAACCAGCCCAAGGGCACAGCACGCAAGTAGTAGGTGGGTATTCAAGGTCAAATCAACACACTTCAAAGCCCACACTTTTGCCAGATTCATAACTGTCTCCAAGACACAGACACAGTCCTCACTGCACCCATCAGAACGGGCTCCGTTATTCTGCAGTAACAAATGCCACCAAACACCCAGTGCGGGTCATCTCCAAGACGCTGCACACTAGCCTGACCGCCACAGCCAGGAAAGGAATGTGAGGAACCACGCACAGACATCTGAATGCTCAGCCCTCCCCACGCCAAGATCCAGACCCTTCCTAAAGACGTCCAACAAGTTCCAATCCTCATCTGATGAAAACGAACA
This sequence comes from Mustela erminea, assembly GCF_009829155.1. NCBI lineage: Eukaryota > Metazoa > Chordata > Mammalia > Carnivora > Mustelidae > Mustela > Mustela erminea. The sequence continues at coordinate 89,044,829 of NC_045627.1, read as the reverse complement.
GTGGTAAGTTTGTACTTCTGTCTGCTAAGTTTTATGGTCCTTTGCCATCAGTAGACACAATTCCAGTAAGAAAGCTTCCTGAAGGAGGAGTCAAGTGTAAGCTCTCACACACTACAGTGTCTGTGAAGACACAGACACTGTAAAACTCTTGCCTTCCATTCCTCTCAGTATGAACACGGTATAACCCCTGCTGTACTAAAGTACAACCAGAATGTGTAGAGGGCTGCAAGTTCATGTCATGAGATTTTAATATATGTGTTTATAACAAACTGAAGTAAGATTCATAATGAATTACATGTAGGTAAAAAGAACCAATCCAACAAAAAATGGGAATCAAAAGAAAATGGGCTAACAGCACAAAATAAACTCAAATTAATAGAGAATGCTATGAAATTATTATTCACATGAAATTAATAGGAGAGTACCCTCAATATTTATTTTAATTTCTTCTCAACATGCAATATTTGCGTATTTGGAAAACAAGCAAATTAGCAAAATTTCCCTATTTGGAAACATGCCATCTATTTTTGAAACAAAGGTAGTTCATTTTCTACCTATCCTGGTCCCACCTCAACCCCAAATTCCTTACCACACTTACATGAGTAATTAGAAGAATTCTGCAGGCTACTTTTTTGCCAAGGAAGCGCAAGTATGCTCTCCTTCACAAACAGGATTTTGCGGCGCAGACCCTTTCTGCGCCTGTGACGGCAAGCAGTGACAGACACACGCTTACCCCAGTCCGCTCACTTCCCGTCACGCAGAGAGGGTGCTGTGGATCCCGAGGGTCTGGGCTCGCACCGTCAGACAAGGTCAGAGGCTCCAAGGAGACCTGCTGTGTCGGACCGGAGCTGGAGGTGTCAGGACAAACAGGGCTGACTTCTGCGTGCCGATGACGGAGAAGCGCTGCCTGTGCAACACGACACCAGGCAGGGTTCAGGGTCCGTATGGAGACCCCCAGCCCAGCCCGCCGAGAAGGGTCACAGCCACAGCACGTCAGCACCAACAAGCACACCAGTGCCCAGACCTGGGATCCTAAGACCATCTTCCAGGAAATGGGACCTGGGCTTCCTGTGGAAGCGCCTGAATCCAGGACGGGACAAGGAAAGTTAAAGGTAAGTGTGGAAGTGCTGGCGGCAGGATGGGCGAGTCACGGAGATGCAGGCGTCAAACTCAAGGACTTCCCAAGAGCCAAAGTCGAAGCTGGCTGAGCGACACAAGCCGAGATGGTACCGCCTAAAGCCCGCAGTCCGGAAGCACAGCCATGAGTCCCAGTAACTCATCATGGAAAATACGTGGGAGAAACAACGGCTCTCCCTTAGGAATCCGCAGCAAGGGGGCGCCTGGGGGGCTCAGTGGGCTGGGGTCTCTGCCTTCGGCTCAGGTCATGACCCCAGAGTGCTGGGATCGAGCTCCGCATCGGGCTCTCTGCTCGACGGGAAGCCTGCTTCCTCCTCTCTCTCTCTGCCTGCCTCTCGGCCTGCTTGTGATCTCTCTCTGTCAAATAAATAAATAAAATCTTTAAAAAAAAAAAAAAAAGAATCCGAAGCAGGAAACGAAGAAAGAAGGCAGGAAACACGCAGCATCGGGCGAACCACACGGCAAGCACTGCTGCAGGCAAGATACACGAGCGGCACAAATGTCCATGGGCGGACGTCTGAGAACCAACGAGTGTGCGTGGTTCCGAACCGCCCCCCGGGACTCCCCACCTCCAGGGGGAACAGCAACCCGATGCCGGAGAGCCACAGCAGATCCCGCCTGCTCCGAAACCCGACACCACGGCCGGTGCCTGCCGTGAGCATGTCCTACGCCTCACGCGGGACGCCGTGGGAGGGAACGTCGCCTCTGTGCTCTTTTTAACAAAAACGTGCGACTCCATCCGATCAGGAGACAACACCACGAAGCCAAGCCAGTGACATCCCACTGAGTCCCTGCCCGGCGTTCAGCAACAGCAGCCAGGTCACGGAAAGCAAGGAGAGAGGAACTGTCACAGCAGCGAAGGATGGACGGTCACTAAATGCCCTGCGGGGTCCTGGGCTGCACAGCAGAACAGAAAACGGACAGGAGTGGGACTCGCGGGCAGCCGTGAGCCAGGCCTGGGGCCGAACCCGACACTGAAGAGTGCGCTGGGGCGTCACACCTCGTTCCCTGGTAACCGCGCGGGGCTGAGCAAGGGCACAGAAGGTGTCGACACTGGGCGACCCCAGACGGATGGCGCAGAGAAACGCCTGTGCTATTTAGGCAACTCTTCTACCGGTGTAAAATTGTTCAAAACAACAAGTCAAAAAACCCCATTCCAGCAGCATCCATGTACATGCAGGGTCGACCCTGACCCCGAAGATCGACCACTGACCTTCCTGATGGGCCCCAGGAAGACAAGAAACATCTGCAGGGCCTTCATCAGCCGCCTCTGTGGAGGCCCACGGCCTGCAGACCGGGGAAGGCCGCAGACGGGCGTTCACATTCTCAATGAAACCCCTTCCTGCAGCCTCTGGGATTCAGAGCCTCAACGCTGCATGTTCGCGGGGGACACGCACCGTTGGTACAGAGACTGGTCCGGGTGGGGAGTGTGAGCTGGGGCTGGGCAGTGAAAAGGTGACACAGATCGTAAATGGAGATTCGTGTCAGCGGGCCAGCAGCTGTCACATTATAAATCACACGGAGGAAGGAGTCTCCTTCTCAAAACGAGGAGCCGCTCGGAACACTTGCTCCCCAGCTTCCACCCTAACGGGCTTCTCTTGTCAGAAAAGGAAAAGAAAAAAACCAAACAGCACCAAGACTACTACACGAAGATGTAGTAATTAAAAGGGGAAAAGACTCTGTCTGAGTTTATTTAAAACCACACAAAACACTACTTCTTTCCAGAAGCATCTAAGCCTGGAGATGGGCGGAGAAACGTCCGTGCTAACGGGAGCACCAAAGACAAGGTGCGTGGTGCATCCACGTCCCACGGTCACATCGGCTGCTGTGACGGGCGCTGGGAGACCCCGGCCCGGACGTCACACCCCGAGCAGGCTCCAGGTGGGTCCCCAGAACGCAGATGGGACTCAGAGCCAGACACGGACACCGGTATTTTATTTAGACATTTTGAGAAGGAAGCCAGAGGTTGAAAGCACAGCTAGGAGAACTACACAAAGTTTGATTTTACTAAAATGTTATGTCCCTTGAGCCAAGGTATTAATCTTGTTATAAAAGTGGTCTCTCTTCTCAGTGGGCATTCATTAAACATGCATAAATTTTAAATGTGCTTTTGCTACCAGATCACACAAGAAGAGCAAACAAACACGGTGCAGGACTAAGGTGCATCGAAGCGGCTTCTGGGGGGTGGGGCGTGCTGTGCTGGGGGCGAGTCAGAGTGATGGAAAATTCCAGACCCTGGTGCTTCCCGCAAATACTTACAAAATACAGCTTTCCGTGTGTAACCATGTTTGATCCCCAAAACACAAATCATCAATTTTCTTTTCTTAAAAATGGGGAGGGTAACATTAAAAGGAAGCGTCCAGATGGCAAATACTACAACCCCACTGTCCCCGTCGCTATGTGCTCAGTAAACGCAGCCACGCACACAGGCAGGTGCGCTAGTGCCTTCCCCCAAGTGGGCTGGCACTCCTGGAGTAGACAATGCCCCATCCGTCTTGTGGGTGCCACCCCGCTGGACAAGGGAAGACATCAAACTGGCCGGTGACAGCACTGGGAATGTCATTACATTCCTGTGCCTCTGTGACCAGACACAGGGATGCGTCTGCAGGAACCCTCATCCCCGTGAAGTCCTGATGCCATTTTAACTACATGAAGAAGCCCTGCCTAGAAACAAAGGAAGAAGAACCGTGGTAGAAAGAGATCAGCAGGACGGACCGCGTCCCATCCGCTCCGGGCAGACCGCGTGTTCATGTTGCCACTTCTCCCTTTGCACGACGTACCGCAGCACCAGGCTCTATGATATAAAATGGATCCAGAATTCGGGAATATGCTCGACCAGAAGAGATGAGAATTTGTGTTCCACACGCAAACGGGAATCTAAAGGTTGAGCAGACCATCTATCATCTGTAAGGAGTCATAATCAGAAAGTGAGATGTAGAAAATGCGTCTATCACTTGGCCTATAAAAGCTTCTGATCCATGGGGTAAAAACGCACAGAACTTTAATAAGCACTCCGTTATAACAAATAAACCCAAACACCTAATTACCAAGTGACTATTTATAGTTTCTAAAATGACTTAACCCACTTTTACGAAGCAGATATTTTAAGATTCACAGAAAAATCCTGCCCGATTCCAACATCAGATACTACATTTATTTTGCCTGGACCCAAAGGATCGAGAGATCTGTAACTATAAATCATGTTATTTGCATCATAAATTCAAAGAGAAACGAGTGTCCTTTACAAACAGCAATTATGTGCAAGAGGAAACTGAATCCTAAGTTTACATTGTTAATTTTGACGAAAATCTGGAAGCCCGTCCAAGGGAGACCGCAGAGCTAATGGCAGGTGCTGCGAGTGCGGCCGGGAAGGCGGCCGCTTACTTCAATGGTTTTGCAACACAGGCTACTTTCCAGCAAAATCCCTTCTTCCCTAATTCGGCCTACTTTATATTTTTAGCGTCCTGTGCAGGCAAATTACTCTCCCCACGGAGAAGCTGCCCCTGTTCGAAGAGCGCAGAGAAGGAAGGGTACCTGATCTGCTCGCACGCAGAAAGGAACACCTAATACTCAGAGCACGAATGACCACATAAATACAATAAAGACGAGCGGGGACACCAAATGTCAGAACGAGAGTGTGGATGAAGACCCCTGAAGGCCAGCAAGTGAACACCGGCCCCTCCAGACGGGGCTGCCCGGCACGGCAGCTGCCAGCCACACGGGGCAACTTGTTTCAATGCAGATTAATTAAAATGTAAGAAAGTTAAAAATCCCATTGCTATGCCACCCTCGTGCCTCCGTTCTGGATGGCACGGACAAACGTTTCCATTGCTGCCAGAGGCTGGGACTGCTGACGACGCTGTCACTTCACAGAGGAGGGAAACGGAGCCCAGGAGGTAATGAGTGGAGGTCACTGAGAAACCAAGCGCCCAGAGCTCATGGGGATCCCAGAACAAGCGGAGGGCCACTCAGCATGTCATTCACTTCCACCACAGCGAGCCAAAATCCACGTGGTCGGGGCCTTGTTCAAAGTCAGACAGAAGTCCTAGCGCGCTTCCCACCCGCAAGCGCCCTGCGAGCAGCCGGTGGACGAGGGTCGACATGACAGGCATCAATGGCCCAAACACTACTGGGGATCCCAAACCCCAGTTGCTGGGGATCCAAAGCACCGCTGCTGAACTCAAGAAGCTGGGAGGCTGGTGAGTACTTTCTCAACCCAAGACTTCAAATATCTTTTCTACTTGGCTTAGTTCTCAAAAACACCAGAACACAACATCTTTGTGACAAAATTTTAATTCTTTAGGACAGAGTGTGAGATATAGAAATGCTGTAAATATTCAATAATGAAAGAATGTTATGTATGGTGTGGTGTGGCGTGGTGTGGTGTGCTATGGTGTGGTGTGGTGTGCTGTGCTGTGCTATGGTGAGGTGTGGCGTGGTGTGGTGTGGTGTGGCGGGATGCTATGGCATCTCTAGGAATAATGTTGGCCAAAGTTCAATCACTTGGATAAATACTTATATAAAAGGTCAGGTGAAAAGGCCAAACACAAAACTGTGATTGTGCCATGTACAGAAATTATCCCGTGTGTGTGCATGCATGTGCACGTCGTATGTGTGCACAGGTGTGTAAGTACCACACAATGAAGAAAAGGAAAAATGTCAGAAAACACCAACAGAAGAGTGGATGTCCAAGATACGGGTGTCAGCATACAAAACCTTTGAAATAATTATAATGAGTAAGTTCAAAACTAAGAGGAAAAGACAGAGAAAACGAATGAGAATCATGGGAAACTGGAAGGCTCTGAATAGGGAACAAACACACACGCTACCAACGAAACGGGCGCTTCGCAGCGTGGGCAAATGTAAGCTCTGCAACGGGGACCCCCAGGGGAAGAAAGACGGCGCTGGGCGGGGCCGAGCGCAGGTCTGCGGACGGCACGACGGTCCACAGAAAATGTCCGAGCCGAGAAAAGAAAAACAAAAAAACAAACAAAAAAACCCAAAACAAAACAAAACCAAAGACGCAAACGTCTAAGCCAGGGCACAGACGCGAGGGCAAAGGGAAGGGGAACAGGAGCCACGAAGACGGGAGACAGCCCGCAGGTGAGGACCGGTCTTCTCAGAAACGAGTCAGGAATTTTCCGAAACAGAGAACACCAACCCGGAGGGTCACGGGGCTCAGCAAACTCCAGGCGGAATAAACCTGAAGAAAAAATCCCAGCAACAGGGAGCACAGAGTCCGCTTCACGCCACGGAGAAACCGTAGCAGCAGCCCGGGGCAGAGACGCACAGTAGCTTCCACGGAGCAGCCGCAGGACTGACAGCGGACTCCGCAACAGAAACCCCCGGAAGCCAGGAGACAGTGGAGGGCACACCTGGAATAAAGTAACTCGGGAAGCGACAACTGTCCCCTCCTCTCCCACGGGGATGGAAGACAGCGGGTTCAGGACCCATTCTGTCCACTGCCAACTGACCAGCCCAAAGGAAGGAAGCATGGATGGAAGGGAGGGAGGAAACTTAGCAGACCTTCAAGCAGAAGGAAATCATCCACAGGGAAGCACAGTAATGAAGACAGGAACAAAACCCACAATCAATCAATCAATCAATCAATCAGATAAATCTGCATGCTCAAAAACAACAACAGTGATGGTGATGATAGTTCTTAGTGTATTCATAGAATCAAACAGCAGGCTAAAAGCTGGGTTGGAGTTAAACAAAAGAACGTTTTATGAAGTGCCTCCTTGTTCAGGAAGTGGTAAAGGGGCAGTTTTCGGGGAGCGTTAGCGAGGCAAGCATGTGTGCTGTGGTGTCTAGGTGAATCACTACCAGAGAAAGTACGTGTGTGCAATGAGGAAGTTAACAGATGAGGAAAATGAAGAATAAAAATATTTTATTAATCTAAAAGAGGGAAAAATAATGTAGAAATAAAGGAACAAGAGATATAGATCAGTTAGAAGACAAATAGCAAACTGAAAGAATTAAACTCAACTACGTCTATAATCACTATGACTTTGAGAGAGAGCAGCCGCGTGTGCACGAGCAAGCCGCGGCAGGTGGGCAGGTGGCAGAGGGACAGAGGAACGTCAGCAGACTGCACACCCAGCGCAGGCTCGATCTCACGACCCTGATATCACGATCTGTGCCGAAATCAAGAGTCGGACTCTTAATGGACTGAGTCACCCAGACACCCCTATAATTTTAATATGACTGGCCTAAAAAAATGAAGCTTATCATACCAAGTATTTTAAAAATCCCTGTGCTATTTACACACTTTAAATATGAGGTCAAAGGCTGAACATAAAGGATAGAAAAAGATACACCATTCAAGCCTGACCCAAAGAAGGCCCACATGATAACAGTAATGCCAGGTAATGCACATTTTGCACTTGTCAGGACATTACTATTAAAAAAAGACAGAATAACAAATGTTGGCCAGGATGGGGAAAACACGGAGCCCTCATGCACTATTGGGGGCCGTGGAAAATGATGTATTTGCTACAGACAGTCAGGAGTTTCCTCAAAAATTCAGAACTACACATATAGGATCTAGCAAGTCCGCACAGGTTGTCTGTCCTGGAAGCGAAAGCAGGGACTTGCGATTCGCAGCCCCGTGTTCATGGCAGTGTTATTCACAACAGTCAAGATGGGGAGCCACTCAAGCGTCTGTCAGTGGGTGAGCGGGTGGACAGAACGTGGTGGGTGCGTATACGATACGGAATTTCATGTGTCCACGTGACTGCGCCGGGCGGGCCAGCAATTTGGTGAAACAGTACCTCTGGGTACATCTGTGAGGGTTTTCAGACCGAGATAAGCATTTAAATCCATATATAAAGCAAAGCAGACACTCTCCTCAACACAGGTGGGTCACATCTAATCCGTTGAGGGTCTAAACAGAAGAAAAAACGAGGTGAAGGCAGGGAGAAATCTGCTCTCAGCCAGACTATCTTCCAGCCGGGACGTACAGCCGAGCCTCTGTCTGGCTGCAGAGCCCTAACAGGACACACAGGGGAGTGCGACGCAGCCTTCTAACAGAGGCCGCGAGCACGCACGCGGCATGAGGACACCACGCCCAGTGAGGTGAGCCAGTGACGAAAAGACAGATGCTGCGGGAGCCCACGTCTGTGAGGCACCTAGAGGAGTCGAATTCGCAAAAACAGAGAGTAGAATTGTGCTGCCAGGGGCTGGGGGAGGGCGAAACGGGGAGCTCCCGCACGGGCAATGATTTCAGCGTCGCAAGATGAGAACGTCCTGGAGGCTTAGGCACAACACCGAGCACGCCTATCCCTACTGCGCTATCCACTTAGAGACGGGTAAGATGGTGAGGTTTACATTGTGTTTTACCCCAATAAAAATAATCCTAGCCAACGCAGGTGCTCAGGCGGGAAGAGTTCATTGCAGTATAAAGGTGCATTTCACAGCCATCGACAAGTCAGTTCAAAAGGAAGACCTCTCGTGCGAAATCCGCAGCCGCCTAACATCACAGTCTAAATACAGATCAGGCAAAGGACAGAGCGGAAGAAGCAGGAAAATCAAAAGTACAATTTGAGGTTTTAAAGCAACTGATGTGAGCACCCGGAGAAGAGCTCAGGCAGCGGACGGGAGCCGCGCACCGTGCCCCACCTGCTGGGGTCTCCGCTGGGACGTCGCCGCCACCGCGGAGTGCACAGCACGTGGACAGCACGAGCCTCGGCACACGCAGGGACCGACGTCACACCGCGGGGCTCACCACCTGTAACAGTAACAAAAAGATGAGCGCAAGAAACAACAAACGTCTGGAAAACCACAGCTAAATGCCCCAGAGCTGAGCACGGAACCGGGGCGGACTCGGACGCTCTGAACGGCGCGGGCACAGCGCGGGCACAGCGCGGCCGGCAGTGGCCACATTCGCACTGCAGGAGCCCGGCTGCACGGGAGGAGCGCTCGGTCCTGCGCCCGCACGGGAGGGAGGCGGCTGGGAATCTAGCGAGCGTCCGCCCCCAGAGCCTGGAGAATGAAAGCATCAGCATCAAATTAAATCCCAAGGAAACGTGTGGAAGGAAAGAAGCGCAGAAACCCCGAAACAGGATCAAGCACAAAGGAGCAAAACAAGAAGCGCAACAGCAAAACCCAGCGGCCGCGGAAGCCAGGGACTGACAGACGGCGCGGGAGAGGAGGGCAGCGTCCGGCAGCAGGAGCTCGGGCACTGAACGAGGCAGAGACCCAGGAACGCTGGCACAGGCTACGACACCACGACCCAGCGGCTGGCGCGGTGGGGAGCACCCGTGTCCTGAACGAGACACACACCCCCCTCCCGCACACGCGCCCGGACGCAGTCGCCCACGGACCAGGCCCTCATGTAAGGCTGATGAGGGCGGCAGCCTCTGGGCCCCACACACGCACCGGGACGTAACTGGAAGTGTATCAATCTGCTCCGGTGGTGAGTACAATTCACTGCACACACTGTGGTCCGAACACCCCCATCTGTCCTCTGATGGTCCTCTGGCTCGGAAGGGCCACTAGTCCGGCCAGGCCTCTACTCAGGGTCTCAGAGACCAGTCCCGGTGTCAGCCGGGTCAGGCAGATGCTACTGCTTGGCCAGCACGTGTGGTCACTGTGGAGGCCGTTCCCCCAGCTGGAGGGCTCGGGCCAAAGCAACCGCCCTCGGCACCTTGTCCCACCACCCAGCACCTCAGCCACAGAGCCACAGAGAGCACCACGCTGGCCTCCGACCGATGTCCCCTTCCACCACCAGCCGGGCAAACCCACTGCTGCGAAGGAGCCCACGTGATTACTGGTCAGGACCACTCCCAAACTCTCCCGATCTTGAGGTCAACTGACGCGTGACCTCAACCACATTTGAAAAGTCCCTTCTTCCACGAAATGCAGCCATTGCAGGAGTAACGTCAGACAAAGGTCAGGGGTGCCCCCTTAGTATTAACCTACCACCAACATTGATAATGAAGCCATAAATAAAAATCTCCATGTTTTGAAATTTTAAAATACTTACAAATAACTCATTTTCAAGAAGGAAATCATAATGAAAGTTAAAAGTTCTCTGAAAAGGCTGACGAGCGAAAACAGACCTACTACAAGGATGGATGCTGTGGGAAATCGGCAAAGCGAGAGAGGAGACGGTGTAAGGGAAGCCTTTAATTTGGGAGACAGAAACAGGACAGAGAATAAGAAACAGGAGGAAACAGTGGGAGAAACTTATGAACTATTCGATCATCTAAGACACGATATGTGGCCCCACAGTCAAATCTGGTCCTAAGGACTACAAAGACAGGCGGACTCCCTGAGGCCAGACAAGGAAAGAACGTGAAAATGAGCGACCGTGAGAAATGAAAACAGGGACATATTTCTGGAGATTTAAGACTCGAGAGAACACCAGGAACTATTCTCCCCCCCCCACCAAAATTGAAATCTGGCTTAATATAATTAACCCAACTATAGCTTCAAAAAACAAATAATCTTATAACTAAAAAAGCAACTAAATCACTAATTAAAAGGTCTTCCCACAAATACCAGGCAGGCTACAAAGGCAAAATGTACCAAATTTTGCAAGGAAAGATCATTGTGATCTAAGCTCTTCTAGAGAACAGAAAATAGAGAGTGGCAAACCCAGTCATGAGTCAGGTTATCTTTGAAAGCGAGACCAGACAGGGATGCTCTAAGAAAGGAAAAGACTGGGCAATCTCATTCATAAACACAGATGCAAAAACCCTAAACCAAGAATCAGTAAGCCCCCTCCAGATGATGCTTAGTGGACAAGTTCATCCCAGAATGCAAAAGTGATTTAACATGAATAAATCTAGAGAAGTAATTACCAACATCAACAGAAATAGGAGGTGGGAATCACATAATCATTTTGATGGGTGCAGAAAAATAATTCAGTAAAATTCAGAGCCTATTCATTATTTTTAAAAATTTCTCAAACAACCAAAAAAAAAAAAAAAAAAAGGAAGCTTGCTTTCCACCAAAAGTCTATAACAAACTTCATTTTTGATGGTGAAAACTGACAGCTTTCTCTTTAAAATAGATAACAAATATGTAAATTCTGACAATACTTTTACTGACCACGGTTGTGGAGGTCCTAGCGAGGACAACATGGCAAGATGAAGAAGTAAACGTCATTTGTAACAGCAACACAAACAGTAAGGATCTGGGGAGCACATCACAGAGATGCACAAGTGGTTTAGGAAAGAAACTATTAACAATGGCAGACACCAAAGAAGACCCGAATAAATGCACGGGGAAGACACAGCCTATTGTGAGGAGGAAGAGTCACCCGGTAACACCATGTCAGTCTCCCCACATTAATTAATTTATCATAGATGGAAGCGGCTCCCATCAAAACACCAAGGGCTTCTTTCTAAGACTCTGACAAGCTGATCTGAAATGTGTATGGACGAGCAAGACGGGCAGACTGAGGCCACCAACGTTAGGAGCTAGGCTGAGGCTGCGGTAATTAACACAAGGCGGTATCAGTACAGAAATGGACTGTAAAGGGAAAGAATCACAAACTCAATCGTGTTCAGCTCCATAAAAATAAGAACCCTGTGCACCGAAAGGCAGTAGAAGGGAAACGGAGAGGTACGGCACACACGGAGGCACAGTAACAGCTGCCCGTGTGACAAAGCCCTCGGATCCAGAAGGTAAAATTCTCCTGTCAATCAGTAAGAAACAGAGACCTTGGTAGAAACACAGGCAAAAGGGTATGAGCAGGCATTCTGCAGGAGGAATCATGAGTGGCGACGCGAAAAGCTGCTCAAACTCCCTGGTAATCAGAGAGACGCATATGAGGGTCACAACGAGATCGTTATTTTCTAGCCGGTAGCTTAGCAAGGACCAAGGAACTTCCGAGTTTGGGTTAAGGATGAGCATCAGCTGATAGGAGCCCAGTCTGCTTCAACCGTTTTCACAAAACATTATTGTCCTGTAACACCAAACAGTGACGGCACAGGAATTATGCCCTTGAGGGTACAGCGAGGAAGCCGTCCGAGATGTGCGCTGGAAGCCGCGTGCGAGTGGGAGCGTAGCTGCCGTGGGTGACGGGCAAACACTGGGAAGAATCCAAGTGCCCGGGGACTAAACACCGACAAGGACACGAGAGAATAGCCGCGCAGTCCCACGGGAGATGGGGGGATGCGAATACGGCGTATGCACCACGCACGGTGCAGACGGAATCCGGCGCGGAAGAAAGCAAGCTCGGAACACTCAGACCACATCATATGCTCTTTGTGAAAGTCAAAACGAGCCACACTAAATGTGGCTCCTTGAAAAGCAGCCCAGGAGACGGGAAAACGATACACATCTAAAAAGCAAGGTAATGATAAACACAAACTTGGGAACAGGCCTCACTGCCGGTCAGGGCAGGACGGAAGAGGTGCAGGTGCCCTCCCCGGGACGGGGTCGGTGCTTCTGAAACCAGAGAGAAGCTGGCCGGGGCCCTGAGCATCGTCCGTGCTTCATAGCGCATAGACCCCTCACGCACTCGTTGGTGTGTCTCAAACAACACAAAATTTTAAAAGGAAACAAGAAGGGAGGCGAGAGGAGAGGAGGGCGGGAGAGGAGAAAGAGAGCAGAAGAAAAGCGTGCCGGGAAACCCTTACGATCGCATCACTACGGCAAACAACGTTGAAGCCAAAATCCCGTAGGCTGGGTAAGTGACAGAACCTGCTGCGGTCTGTCTGGAGACGGGAGAGAGCTGAGGCCTCTCCGCAGGGTAGGTGCCGTGCGAAGACAAACCTGCGTGACCTGCTCACCGCGGCCGGAAACGGGTTCATTTCTGCCGCACGCCAGTGCGCTGTGCTGGTCCACGTGTGTGACGTTCACGTGTAACCCAGAGCGAGGTCCTTAACGCACTTGCCCCTACTTCTCCTACAGCCCTGAGACGTGGGGTCGCTGAAGTGATCTGGCCGTTCATATAAGGCAGGAGGCGCTGTGCTTGTTTCAGGGAGTACCCCGCAAGCATCGCGCAGTCGTGACCGTGTGCGGTTCTCACACTCGCAGGCACACGGGGAGCGCACAGGCGGACCCTCCACCCAAACTGCGTGTCCCGCTGCAGGGCACGCGGTGAGTGTGCACGTGGCTGTGGGAGGGCACAGCTCAAACCGTGAGGCTGGCTGTGTGCACTGAGCGGTTCACACTCCCTACCCGAGAAATCGGTGACAAAGGACAACCTCCACTGATGGACGTCTCCAACGCAGCATAGCCAAGAGCTCTCTAGACGGTCAGGAAGACAGCAATGTGGGGGGTTCGTGTTATCGCTGCTACTAAACTGAACTGACGAAGGTCTGCGCTGGCGACTATCAACAGCTGTGCCGTGTGAGTCGGGCAGGGGCACAGCTCCTTTCCCGTCCGGTCTCCTCTTCCCCAGCATGAAAATGCCGAAATGACGGCCTTCAGCAGAGCAGAAGTGTCTAGTGAGCCCACGTATTAAAAGCTGCAACAGTGACAAGGAAAACATAACCTGAGTTCAAAAGGCCCCTGATTTCCTCTGATTTTCCAATTCTGGTCCTCTCGGTATGGAGGTGAAATGGTCCTCCGTTGGAGTAAAAATACAGATAAACTTCTTTAAATTTCTTAACAGGGAGTCAACCCGCTTCTACCAGCTTAACCCAACACCTGGCACCTGGGACTCCCCTATGCGTCATTCTCTCCACCCACCAGGATCTGGTGTGAGCAGAAAACAGTGCCAAGGGTCAGAGGGCACGGGGACCAGCAGGCAGAGCATCAACACGAGGGACAGCTCCGGCAGCCGCTGGCAGCCGACCCCCATCCTCTCCTGGCGCTCCTCCGCGGACTCGCACCGGACTCGTGGGCAGCACCCCCCCCCCCGAGAAGGCCCCTCCCTCTATGCATTCCTCTCTGACCCTCTTCCACCCCTACCCGGTCAGGGAAGAGCACGGACGGCCCAGCCGGACTGTCACTCTCAGTCCCCCAAACAACATGATCGCTTCAGTTTAAACTGAGGAGCCACAAGAAAACAAAGGAAAAGAACGTCATGTAGAAGCCAAGCCTGCATCCGAACATTCGAAAAAGCCAACATCAAGTTGTCACTGTCCCTTACTTAAGACTTGGTGACGAGTCCCTCCCACAGGTCAAGGTTTTCCTGCCCTCTCACGTCCTAATTACACAGTGAGCGCGGGGCGGCTCCACTCCCTTTCGCCACGGCCGCCCGTGTGCGCGCTGACGGGGCTCACCTGCGCTTGCGTGAGCTGGCCTCAGCCGAGCTTTCCTGGCATAGTTGACCTTCCTAGTGCATGGCTTTCTGGCAACCACAACTAACCAAATATAGCCAAGAAACAGAAAACAAACAGAAAGCCTCTGACAGAAGGCACAAGAGCTGACACAAAATCCATGTGCGAAAGTCACGGGCCCTGAACCAGCCGGCCTGGGCTAAAACCGTTGTCATCAATGTGTCCCCATGTTCAAGATAGAAGAAAACAAAAACCTGCTAAGGGAAGATATAAAAAAGGACCCCAATGGAACTTAGATGTGAAATACAGTATCTAAAAGGAGAAATAACACCCAGTGTGATTAACAGATTGACACGACAGTAGGGAGAAGCTTGTGACAATGAAGAAAAAATAGTTTAAAAAATTATCCAGGAAGGGAAAAAAAGACTGCAGGGTAATGAACAGAGCATCAGTAAGACAAGGAACAATATTAAGCAATCTGACACACATTAGAGTCACCCCAGAAAAAAGAAAAGGGCAGAAAAATATTTGAAAAAATATGAACTATTTCTTCAAGTTGAATGAAAAAGTTACACTCACAGATGCAAGAAACTCATTGAAACCAAAGCATGAGAACATAAAGAGAAGTAAATGAGGCACGTCGTTACCAAATTGTTGAAAAAAGGTGATAAAGAAAAACCCTGCAAGTGGTCAGAGGGGGAAACAGGACAGTTTGCCAAAACCAGTAAAATAGAACGAGTGGAAGGACACTTTCCACAGAAACATGAAGGAAAGCAACCTGGAGTGCCATCTTAGTATCGAGCAAGGAATTTCAGAACGGAACTAGTGTTATGACGAAAGGCAGCCGTTTCATAAGGGTAAGTGGGTTAATTCACCAAGAGGAAGAAAAATTTCAAATATGCACAAACCTAATGAAAACTCTGAGGCAGAGGAAGCACAGCTGAGCCTTGAAGGGGAAACTGAGAAATTCTACGCTATTGCTAACAAGTTACAGAACAAGGAGACAGAGGACCCGAGCTACACGGTCAGCCCACCGGACCCGACGGACACGTAGAAGAACACTCTCCCCAACACCACAGAACATTCACCAACATAGGTCATGTTCCGGGCCATGAAACAATTCTCAATAAATTTAGGGCTGAAATCATAAAAAGTTATGTCCTCTGAGCATGAGGTTAAAAAAAACGGAAGATCAGCAACAGATACCAGAAAAATCCCTGACTATTTGGAAGTGAAAAGACAGACTTCTAACTAAGCCTCGCGTTACAGAAGGAATCACAAAAAAACGGGAACACGCAGGGCACTCAATGAAAGTAAGACAACGAGGCAGCCGTCTGCGGGACGCGGCTGCAGCGAGCTCACGCTATGAGGAAACACGCTGCGCTGCGGGCCAACAGGACACCAGACCAAGGGCTCAAGTCAATGATCCAAGCTCCACCTGGGCCGAGGACAGAGAGAAAGCAAACTAAAAGCAAAGGAAGCAGAAGAAAGGAACAATAAAGGGAAGAGATCAGTAAAGAAGAAAAGAGAGCGGAAATCTATTAAATCAGGTTAGTTCTCTGAAACGGACAAACCACTAACCAGACCATTAGAAAAGCAGAGAGACACACAAATGACCAGGATCGGTAATAAAAGCAAGGACCTGACATAAATCCCACAGACACTCAAAGGACAATAAGAGAATATTCAAATAACGTTGAGCCAATAAATTCAAACAACTGGGATGAAATGGCCAAATTCCTCGAAAACCACAAATAACCAAAAAGTCACTGAGGAAGAAAGAAAGGACTTGAATAGCACTCTGCCTGTGCATCGTTAACATCCTTCCCGCAAACCTGCAGGCCAGCGCGGCCTCACTGGCAAACCGGTCACACGGTCAAAGACGAAATGATATCAACAGCACGCGGACCGTTCCAGGAAGTAAGAGATGCCTGATCTCCCGCGCTAGGGCTGCTCCAACTCCAAACCGGAAAGACCCTCCCAGAGAAGAAAGCTACGGGTCAGTATCCCCAGGAATCACGGACACACAAATCCTCAAACACGAAACAAACTGAGCCCAGCCAGCATGACGGTACCGATGCCGAGACATTCAAGCGGGAGCCTCCCGGAATGCGGGGCTGGTTTAACTCATGAAGGTCAAACCGTGTGTTCGGCACGTGAACGGCACAAGGGAGACAACGTCCCCAAGGCGACAAGAGGCACCCGTGGAAAAGCTCAGCAAACACCACACTTCAGCGTGGAGAGGACGGCAGAAACAGCCGTGAACACAGCTGGTCAAGAGGAAGCGGCAGTCCCCCTCCCCGCCCACTCCGCAAAGTCAGGGTCAAGGGAAAAAAGCCAGGTTCACGCCAGAATGTCTGGATGAAGCAATCAAGCTTGGGGTCTTTATTCCACAATCTCGACTGTTTTGGGTATTCCGGGCACAGGCGGGCAGTGCGTGGGAGCACTCCAGCAGCAAGGTGGGGACCGTGGCTGGTCTGCAGGAACACACTGCGTGGCTGGGGAGCTCTTTGCACGAACCCGCCGACTTATCCGTGGAACACGAATTTACTTGTAGGAATGAGTAACGACCAACAGGTACTCAAACGTGGGTATCCGGCAGACATTTTCTCAAAGATAAACAAAGGGAGCATGTCACCGTAAGCGACGTATCGACAGTCCCTGCTGCTAGTGGTAAGTGGAGAGCTTTAAGTGATGATCACAGCTGTGGGAGACTGGCACCCACCACCCAGACTTAGCCTCCCCATCCGAAGGGTGTTCTAAGGAGAAAGGCAGTGGTAGCAGCAGGCATGGGTTTCAATACTGCATCATGAGACCGGCCAGCGTTTGGAAGATGTGCGTAAATCAGCAGACCGGTATTTTCCAAAGACCAAAGAACGATGTAACAAAATCATTCAAGGTGCAAGACACTCCAATCAACTTCCACGTACGGGAGTACAAAAACCTCACTAAGGGCTCAGATGCTGCCCAGCGAAGATCCTTCAAGAAACTAGTACTTGTTGAGTTCTGACACCATCTTACAGGATAGCCACGTGACCTGAAAAAGCTATGGAAATGCCCTTCCTTACCAGTTACTTATTGTATGAAGCCAGACTCTCTTGATAAGCTTCAGCCCCAACACACCACAGCAGACAGGGCCAGGAGCAGGGGTGAGACCCCTCCCTTCTATTAATCCAGGCATTGCGAAGATGTGGGACAAAAGTAAATCAATACTGCTCATTTCACTGTTTTTATGGAAAAGTTACTTTTCATTTAAAAATGTGTTATTTACATTAAAATGTAGCAGGTTTATTATTGCCTGAATGAATTAATAAATAGTTTTAAATTTTTCAACATTAACTTCTAATGTGGTGACTCACAGAAGTTCTCTGGGATCTCCAGTAAGTTTTAGGACTGCAGAAAGTCTCTGGAACCAGATCCCATGAGCCCACTGGTGTGGAGGGAAGAGTCCAGACACCCGGTAGGTCCTACCCCACCTGCTGTCTTGACCCCCTGCAACCCAAGGGCCTTTGAGGCCCTAATGCCTCCATTTGCAAATAGGAGGAAAAACAGAGGAAAACCCCGTATTCTCTGACATCCAGAGCACAACCAGAGGAACACCAGAGGAAAATAACCACTTTCCCAGCTTTCTCAATGCTTTCTACTACCTCTACCTCTCCCACCACCTGTACAAACTTTTCCATAAAAATTTGATTAAATCTCTCCAGGAGACTTCCTTACAAAGCTGCACTAGAGAATGTATCATTATTTCAGCTTAGAGCTGGAAACAAGTGTAGCAAGTCAGTGTATGAATACAATTCCATATGAAAACATTTAAAATACATTAGATTTTTGGTCAAGATGAAAGACCAAAAAAAAAAAAAAAAATCAAGCAATCTATTCTAATTGGGTTCCCATGGTAACTGTACAATTGGGTTTTTCAATATAACATCCCAAAGGCCCAATGCACACTTGTAAAATATACTTCAAACAGCCTGAATTGTTTTTACATCACGGCACTCCCAGGAAGATCAATTACTGTCCGTCCCCGCCCTGACTATTAGTGGCAGGACACGTCAACCACGTTAACACTGCCTGCCGCATTAACGAAAGTCATATAAGGAGCCCCACATACCACAATCACTGTGCAAAACTAATCACACGCTTCAGATTCATCACACCCGGCCCGGGTAATAATCCCGTACCACTCTCACAGAACCATGTTTACGAAATGTACAAAATTGAGCCCAGCTACATGCCGCACCATTATGCCTCTCTTATTGATTTCCAGGATAAACAGAATCAATCATTAATAATTACATTATAAGATGGCCCTCAAGGTTAATCATATTCTTAGAGACTCTCACTATGGAATTAAACAACAAACATAGCTGTGCTAATAAATAAATAAATAAAACATAACTGAGAATTCAAATCCACATTTTAAATATTAACAGGACGATAAGAAGCGCAACACACTCCATCAGCCGGGATTCCAGCTTCTCCCACGTGGACCGCAGTGGTCTCTCCCTGCCCAGCAGCATTCTGGGGGCACGGTGCTGGGTGCTGGCCCATGTGGCAAGGGCACGGGGGCAAAATTCATTACGTAAAAGTTTGCAACTTGAGTTTTCTTTGCAACCGGCATAAAAATCTGTCCATATTTGATGCCTTCTGCAGATCTACACCCCATAGCACAATCTGCTCGGGGAGAAGTAAATTTAACAATGTCCTACCTTTCTAGGTCCCCCCATCAATGTCCACAGATGTAACACAGGCCAATCTGATGCAAGTGCAGGCCAGCAACTGTCAGTGAGAAATGCCTTGCTAGGCCCCCAACTCAACAGAGGCCTCCAAAAACCCTGTAAGACAACTGACATGAAAAGTAGCAAACCGAATGATTCTTAGAATTCTAGCTGGTGTCCAACAGGATGGCCCCACGCTGCTCCTTGATCTGGGCAGGACCAGAGACTGAACTGACCAATGTCAAGAAACAAACAAACAAACAACCTGTACAAAATCCCAAATGGCAAATCTAGGCTAGTTCCCCAACCCTATCAGGCCTAAGAATCCCGGTCGCCCCGCACTTACACCAGACTCTCCTGACACCTGCCCCTTGCATCCGAGGTTGGGAGCCTTGACAGCATCCCAGAACACAGGCACCCAGGGCCACAGCGTTCCCAGGCCTGCCAACAGTCCACCAGCGCTCTCGGCATGTCTTGCCTAACCTGCCACTCCCCGTTCTGCAACATGTGGGGTCCCTGGTAGTAAGATGAATATCTTGTTTCTGTTTATTCTGTTTTCTGCTACTTTATACACACTCACACCTTTGGGGATGCCAGGAGCTAAACCTGAGAACCATCCTACGCGACTGTCTCATTACAAGCTTGCTCTCATCCCCAAATCCGAATTTATACACAAGCCCCCAGTAAGTTTTGTGCTTTTGAAGTAACCAGTCTGCTCTTTACCCATGTATTAGCCATAATACAATACCATAGGCTACATGGCTTAAATTGAGATTTATTATCTCACGGTTCTGGAGGCTGTGAAGTCCACGATCAAGGTTCTGTGACTTTATGTCTGGTGAGGGCTCGTTTCCCAGCCTGCAGATGGCTGCCTTCTCCCCTATGCCCTCAAATGGTAGGGATCAGAATGGGTTGGGGGGCGCAGAGGGGGAGGGCCCGGGAGGAGGGAGGAGGGAGAGAGAGCACTGTCTCCACGACCCTGCTGAAGGACGGCCCCACCTTATGACCCTCTTTCATCTTCATTACCTCCTAAAGGCCCTTCTCCAAATACAGTCACGGGGGTTAAGTGTCAGCATGTGAATTCAGGGAGGACACACTCAACCCTTGGCTGGGCCTTCCATCAAGTACAAGCCCACACGGGCCTTGGAGGGCTTCTCATATAGAACTCCAGCATCGAGAGATGAAATCACCGCTAGGAAAACAGACATCTGAGTGAGTGTGTGGGCCTGAGGCACTGGAAGGACTCAGAGAGCAGCTGTGTTTGGGCTGGGTCAGCAGAGGGGGCTCTGGGAAGAGGGGCTGGCGTCTCCCACCCACCCACTCGCACAGCAAGGCCTGGTGCACAGGCTTCCAGACACAGTGCCAGAACAGATGTGCATGGCCATTGGGCTGAAAGTGGATTCGAGATGGTCCCACAGGCTCATTCCATCCGGGATCTGGGCGGGCAGGAGGACTGACCCGGGAGCATCTGTAGACCCTTGCCTTCAGCAGAAGGAGGAAGACACAGTCAGCGGCTGACTCTCCCTGGTCTTATGCCTGGTGTGGAGCTTCTATTGTCTGGGATCTGCCTAAGCCAATACCCTGTGTCAGGCACCTGGCCTCGTTCTGTGTGGGGTGAGGCATTCCCCAGAAGCTTCCCTGGTGCCCTCAGGAACTAGGGGACTATGTCGGGCCTGGGAGGCCAAGCAAATGAGGTCACAGCAACAAGCCAGGCAGCTTCTGCCTCAGTGGTGCAGGAAGGGAGGTCTGAAAATCCCCACCATCGAAACCCAGAGCCCTTGAGCACTTTGTTCCAAACCTCAGGAGGCAGCTTTGAGTCTGAGAGCCGGACAGAGGGGCCAGTGCTCACCTGGCTTCCCAGAGATGACGCTCTGGTCTAGGTAAACTCCACGTGGCCTGGGGCCAGTGCTCTATTAGCGAAGAACCCGGGCGGCTCAGTCAGTTAAGCATCCGGCTCTTGATCTCAGCTCGGGTCATGATCTCAGGGTCATGAGTTCAAGCCCCATGTTTAGCTCCAAAAAAAACAAAACAAACAAAAAACCAAAAAATCCAGACCAGAAACACAAGCACCCAACAATCAAAACAGACCAGCAACCCGGGTGGCCACGAGCTGGCTTCTCAGTGAGCAAGTGGGACTTCCTACAGGAATGCCGGTCACCACCGAGGCACAACACATGCTCACTGCTAACACGAAATCTGCCGGAAACACTTATTCTGGCCATCACAAAAGAAGATTTAACTAACCCATCCAGGAATCCAGCCTGTCTTAATTGTCCTGATACGCGCTGGCTGGTAGGAGAGCTGCCCTGAGCTCGGAGAAGGCGTCCTGGCAAGAAACCTCACCAGGCAGAAAAGGAAAATCACTCAGGATATCAGAACCAAAAGCTCCACAAGTCCTTCTGGAGAGACCAACAGTCCAGACGATTCCGCAAGAACTGCAATGGTGATCTCAGTCCAGAAGGAAATGTTCTGATTACACGCATGGCAAAAAAACAAAACAAAACAACAACAACCACAAAACAAGCAAAAAAAAACCCCAAACAAAAAGCAAAAAAACCCCACCAAAAACAAATTAAAAAAAAAAAAAAAAAGCTAAGAGGACATTTTCAAAGCCCATATTTTTTTGGTAGGAAAAACAAAAGCAACATGAAGTACTGATCATAGCACAAGCCCCACATGAATTCAAGCTATTAGGAGAGCAGCAGCAGCGACGTCACCAAGGCTCCTCTCCAACCCCCACCACCCCAGCTCACCCAGGACCTCCCAGGTTTAGCCCGGAAAGTGGGTGTCCCAGGAAGCCACTGGTCATCCAGGACAGACAGTACACAGAGCTCTCCAAGAGCCCGCCCTGCTGGTGGGCAGAAGATGACCTTTCCAGGGGTTGACTACAGCCAAAAGGGTGAATAATGCTGAACCTTAAGAATATTTACTCCATTTCAGAACCTGCGTATTTGTCCTGACAGTTCTTGGAACAAATTTCAAGAGCAGTATCAGAGGAGCAGCGCCCCGCCAGCTCCCTGTTGGCGCGGTGGGGACCGCGCCCCGCCAGCGCGGGAGACGGATGGGCCGGGGCAGGCGCGCCAGGCGCTCTTCAGCAGACACGCCGGCGCAAGGCTCCGCATCCATCTGACTCGACAGCTTAATCTGATGATAACACAACGGTGACAGAAACAAATTTTTCTGCACAATAAAGAATAGCACACATGGGCTTTTCTTGGGATAGCTAGCTAAATTCAGTAACTTTTGGAAATAGATCATTTCTTTTCTTTGCCCATTATTCTAGGAACTTCCACTTGAGTGTGAAAAGCCTTACTAACAAGAGCAGCTGCAAACAGAACACGGTTCTGATCAGCGCTGTGCTCGGGACCTGTGCACCCTGGCCCCCAACCCCAGCACCCGGCAGGAGCAGAGCCCAGTGACGTCACTACACAGAACACGGTTCTGATCAGGTGCTGTGCTGAGGACCGCTGGTTCCCCGCCCCCGCCCCCCGATGTCACTTTGTAACCATGACAACTTCAGGCCATGGAGGCTTCACGGCCGCATTTCTAGGACCTCGGCCTGGTGGTTGTCGCCAGTGTGGAGTACACAGCCGGCGCAGCCAGGCGGCCTCGACGCACCTCGTCCTTGACTCCAGGCAAACCACTGGTGCCTTTCCGTCTGTGCCTACAGCACGCCAGCGGGTGGCCTTCCCGAACCCCCCCGGCGGCGCAGCCCAGGCCTCCCTTCACAAAGCCACCTGCCTCTCATGGCTCACGGCCCCCTCACAAGTCCCTGTCCCTGGGGGGCCTTCTCCAACCTCCTTCAACCACTGGCTCCCCCCAACCAGGGCCGCCCGGGTGAGAACCGGGGCCGCCAGAAGCACTGAGAACCTAAAACAGAGCCCCGTGGCGGGCAGGCCGGCTCCCCGCCTGAAGCCCCAGCAGGTGACCCCCACGGGGGCTCAGACGGGGGCACACCCTGAGGACACCAGCAGGCAGAAGGCTGTGGGGTCTTTACTGAAGACCAGGCGCACGCCGTCCCCTCGGTCCGCATCCTGGAGTGACTGCCCACCCGGACCCGACAGGTGGCTTCAAGCTCCCACCAGCACTTGCGGGCACGTACTGGTCCCCCCGCGGAGAACGGGCCGGGGCGGCTGTGCCGTGAATGAGCCCCCCGCGCCCCGCTGACATTTCTGCCCGGGCGAGGTTACAGAAGGCAGCCCCCACTCTAGAACCCAAATGCCAGCACGACAGAAAGGGTTTATTTATCCTTCCAAGGCCAGATCGTTTCCTCTAACGTCCCCGAGACGTTAGAGTCTGTAGGAAGCATACACACCACACGTTTTTCCTTTCTCACTAAAAAGTTCATTCTAACAGTCATCTTCCAAGGACCCTCCTCCCTCACCGCAGGGCGCTCCGTCAGAAAGCCCCACAGGACCCCTAGGCTTCCCACAAACGGTCCCCACACCACCTCGGACATGACGCCACCCTGACCTTTCCCCCCTCCTCCCTGTCATTCCTTCCTCCCCAGCAGAGGACTCAGTGGCCCCCACTCACAAAGGTCCCAGGGCCAAGGCTCAGAGAAAACAGTCCCCTTCCTGGCGGGCCTCCTGCTCACTCTGGGTCTCCTCTCTAGCCCCGACTGCCCCCCTCCTCCCGCCGAGCCGCCCACAGGCCCGCCTTCATCCCGGAGTCCACGCTCCTACGGCTCAGCCCGCAAAGTCCTGCCCATGGGCCACTTGGACAGACCTTACGAGTCTCTGCACAAACGCTGGAATCGGGAGCAAGTCCATGGCCCGTCGGGACCGGGGGAGGCACGTGGCTGAAGTCCGGAACACAGCCTGGCCCTCAGGGAGCTCACCTCCCTTCTCCGACACCCACACGACTGTGCTCCCGCTCTCAAACAACGTACAGGGTGTACAGGGACGCCTTCGACGTGGTCTCGCCGTGTCCTGTGTTCAGCCCTGTACCAGGGGTGTGCGTACTGGGAGGTTCAGAACATGTAAGTTCGGACACATGGGTATGCACTGATTTATGCCACATCTCGCCCCCAGAAGGACTTGTGCCATTCCTCTGCCTCACCCCTGCAAAGGCAGCACGGCACAGCGTGGGGCTAATACGGAGCTCCGCTCCTACCCTGCAAGCCCTCGGCAGGCCACTCAGCCTCCCCCAGAGCCCGTCTCCTCATACACAAAACAAACTGACAGTGTCTCTGTCGTCCTGGGAGCCTGAGGACGGAGAAGTCCATCTGTGCTAAGCCGCCGGCTCAGTAAGCCCTCAGGAAGCGCTGTCGTCAGCAACAGCATTACCGCGTGGGCCGGAACCTTCTGGAACTTGACTACCTAACTCTACCGGGCTAAACCAGAAGAGAGTAAAGAGACGCGCACACAAATTACTGTGGATTTTCTATTTTTGACAGAGCCGACCTCACGGATTGCCTCACCCCCTGCTACTGTGGTTGGAACAGTCACACACGGGAAAATGCTGTCCTGTGCTGGTGTTCCTACTGGGTCCTGAGCCCTGCCAGTGTCAGACTTGGTGTGTCGTCCTTCAGCACATTCTTACAGACTGACAGATGACTCTGGGGCCGCAAGAGCCTGGCAAGCCCACCAAGCACACACCTGCCGAGCCCACCGGCCTGCTCCCAGCCCACGTGGCACAAGCCTGCCATGGGCATGGCACACGGAAGCCCACAGTGCTGCCAACTGAGTGGGAAACGCCTCGAGATCAGCCACCTCCATAGCTCGCACAGTGTCAGTGGGGAGAAAATGGAAACTGGCCGCAGAGGGAACCACCTCCTACAGACGACAAGAATTGGAGAAACCTAGCTGATGAGCTCTGGGCCGCATCCCGCGCCAGACCAGACAGAAGGCCACGAGCCCCTGGAATCACAGACACGTGAGGTGGAACCCTGCAGCCAAGACTCCGGCACCAGCCCTGCCTCCTCCGAAAATCAGCTGGTGGCTCCGAGCAAACAGACGTCAACTGTCGCTGTCATTCGGGGCTCACCAGGGCCCGGTGTGGTCTGCAGACAGGACTCCCTCCGAACAGGCGATAGCGGCCCTATGGATGGCAGCATCCTTTTCCCTATCTGAGGGGAAACCGCGATTCAGAAAAATAGAGTAAGTTTACTCAAGGTCATATAACCACGTCCAAAGAGGCCGTCTTGTTACTGGAGGCGGCACGCTTACCCCTGTGCGTGCTGCCCACAGGGGAGCCGGGGTCATCTGTGCATCTAGAAAACAAGGATGCCGGCTGGGCTGGAGGGAAACCAGGACTTCTGTTTGGCTCCTTCCTCCCCCTCTTCCAAGTACAATCTCATTCCCACATGGGACTGTGGTTCAGACTAAGACTCCTCCCCAGGCAGTGCTTCATGATTTTTGATTCATGCGCTTATACTCAGCAGGTAGACAGTCTAGGTGTGATACTGCCATCAGCCCGATGGGGAGGCAGCTTGGGGTTTAACCTTTGCTTTAAGTCACCCAACTAGTTGGAGCACCGGGGTGGCTGGGTCAGTTAAGCACTTGACTCTTCATGCTCTCAGGGTGATGAGATCAAGCCCCACTTTGGGCTCCGCACTGGGCACAGAGCCTGCTTGAGATTCTCCCTCTCTCCCTCTCTCCCCTGCTCTCTGTTTCTCTCTCTCTCTCTTGCTCTATAAAACTCCAAAACAAACAAACAAACAAAAAATAAAGTCACCTAACTAGCTAACGGAACCACCCAAGTCCCTCCCCTTATTCTGACACCACTCAGGCCCCGTTGAAATAAAACTCAACTCAGTTCCACAGAAACACACTCAGTTGTGTATTTGAAAATGAACCCTCACCTGAAACCGTGAAAATGCTTCTACCCACACGGGGAGAAAAGCAACACCAGCCAGTCAGAAGGAAAGCCGGGAGTGAAATATAATAGGGCCGTCCATGCTTAACGTTTGTTTGTTAAAAGTAATGCCAAAGTTTTGGTAACATCTGCATCTTCTGTCATAACCACAAGACCGAAAACTGTACGCTACGATAACATGTTCGGTTTGCAATCTGAAGAGATTCACATGTCCCTCAGGAGTTACAAAGCCGTACACAGATCCATAAGCACAGGCGACGGAGAACAACGTTGGCGCAAACGGATCCTTCTGGAAAGAGAGCTCCGGAACTCGCCTGGGCTAGAGCATCATTATCCTCAGCCGTCCCAAAGATTTCTCAAGAGATGCTCAAACATTAGGGTCCCTAGAATACCCTGGGAAGCTTGCAAATACACAGGTCCCCAGGTTCTGACCCCATAGGTCTGACAAGGAGCCCTGTAATCTGCCCTTTTATATATATATATTATTATTATTTGTCAGAAAGAGAGAGAGAGGGAGAGAGAGCGAGCACAGGCAGACAGAATGGCAGGCAGAGACAGAGGGAGAAGCAGGCTCCCTGCCAAGCAAGGAGCCCGACGTGGAACTCGATCCCAGGACTTTGGGACCATGACCTGAGCCGAAGGCAGCCGCCCAACCAACTGAGCCACCCAGGCGTCCCATAATCTGCCGTTTTTAACCAGCACCTTCAGTAATTCTGAGAGCAGCAGGGCTCAGACCACTGTCAGAGAAAGCTGATCTGCTACGGCTTATGCAGAGCCCGCTCCAAGGACAGCAACGGATCCCACACTCCAGTGGGAGCTCCTACTAATGACCCCAAACAAGCGGGTCAAAATCTGAAGGTAACACCTTTGGTCCCAACTTTTAGCCCTTTTGACAGGGGAGTAAACTGTAGTGGCTAGCAATTTAAAAACAAATGAGAATTAACCACCAGTTACTTAATAAATTCCAACATTTCTCCGTCCCATCCCGTGTTCTGCCACGATTCAATTCTCTCTCCTCACTCATGCTGGTACCTCTCACCACACAGGGCTGGAGTAGCCCGTCTGTCAGTAAGGTAAGAGTTTTCTAAACTACTCTCCATATGACTCAATTTGTCAGTAAAAACTGCCACCAGCGCTATGCTTGCAGAAAAATGTCCATACACGCGTTATTGCGACCGGCAGATCGATGTCTCTAATAAAAACAAATAGATTTAACAAGTGCCTGCTTTTACGAGGGGTGCCATTGGCGGACTGCGCGCTCAGTGTCACCCCCAGACTTCTGGGAACGGGCCAGAGAGCTCGGCCCGGATCCCCTGCTGACTTCACAAGTGCTGCCGGTAGGAAATTATTCTAACAAGACAATCTTCGAAGTAGCAGAGTGAACACACGAGGCATTTCTAACTCTCTCTCAATCCCTTTCATGGTGCTGCACATACACGGACAACAAGTTTAGCGTCTGTAAGGAAATGTTTCTGTGGAACTTTTAACTGGTTTTACTACCGCTGTATCACAAGCCTAAGTTTACTCCAGGAGCGGGGGACAGGGACAGGAGGCCTGCCTCCCTGGAGAACATGAAAACAACTTGTATCGAGAATGAGTTTCAGCATTTAAAACGTAGCCAGTGGTGTCACTGCTGTGTCAGTGGCCCCTGGGGCTGCCTCCTTATTTAGTTAGCTCACTAAGGCAGACGTCAGGCGCACGGCTGCCCCACACGGGCTTCGCTGCCAGGGAGAGTCTGAGCACCTTGGCGAGACACTGTGACCAATTTACATGGAAGCCCCATCTGCCAAAACCACTCGGATTCCTTCAAAGGTTACAAAAGGTCACAAAATGATTTATTCTTCTTCTTGGATGATTCATTTTCATAGCCACACACAGGAATAAGTCATTCACTACATTGCTATATTCACTCTATGGTTTTCCCCAAACCTTGCACCCTACCCCCTGCCCCCATCTAAGCTCTTTATTATGAAACTTTTTTATATCAAAAGGAAATGACTCTTGCACTGACCAGCAAATATGCACTTGTCACCCAAAGGCCACAGAACACACACCTGGCGGTACTTTGTCTACAACACTGGGTCTCAACCTTCCATGTACCTTTGCCCAAGACAGCCCTCCAGAGCTAACAGAAGGGAAAAATGCATCCTGGGACCCACAGGAAAACCAGCTCTCCTGCACAGCTCAAACTCCTGCTCCCATGCAGACGAGCACACATACCTTCACTTTAAACCGGGAATGGGGTGCTGTTGTGTGTGCTCGCTCGTCTGCGTAAATGAGAAGGTTGACAGGGAATCCACTCACGCCCAGTGGGAATGTTATAATTTACATGTTCCCGATTTTTACAGCTTCAGGTTTGGGGTGACATTCTGAGATAAGTCCAAAGCTCTTTCAGAAAGCATCTGCACCAGAAGCTACCTACCCCAGGAACAAGAAACCTATCAGGAAGGACTAGGACAGTAGCCAAATGAGCTCAGGGCCTTTCAGAGACTGGGACCCCAACCTACATGTCTGCAGGGACCAGAGACATGCTAGGAAGTCAAAACCCTCAGGGTAACTTGACCTACAAGAGGAATTTGATAGTTAAGTAGTTCGGTAAGGTCCGAATGGAGTATAAAAACAAACCTGACAATAACCTTAACACGTGACTACAGCAAACGAGTATTCAGAAAATACTGTTTTGCTTCCATGTTTTTTCTATTAAGGAGACTG
Organism: Mustela erminea; assembly: GCF_009829155.1. NCBI lineage: Eukaryota > Metazoa > Chordata > Mammalia > Carnivora > Mustelidae > Mustela > Mustela erminea. The sequence goes on along the minus strand of NC_045627.1, from coordinate 89,016,259 downwards.
TACTACAAACTGAAAAGAGCCTTGAGGCCGAAAACAGGGAGGTGGAATAGAACCGCATTGGTGGTCTGAATCCGTGGCTTCCAGGTGTCCTCGGCAAAACGAGAAAACTCAAGGCAGCTGAGGAAGTTTACTGAGCAGCACACTGTCGGGTTCCTGGGACGGGAGGAGCGGAGGGGCAGAGGAAACTGCAGAACGCCGGGGAGGCCCCCTTCTCCCTCGGGCCCCACCACCCTCCCCTCCCGCACGGACAGACGAGGCCCGCGTCCATACCCCGGCAAAGGAGACTGTGGGGACAGAAGGCCCAGGTGAAGGGTCCAAGTGAGACCCCAGAGGACAAGAAAGGTCTGAGAATCTCCGCTGAACAGGAGTGAGACGGTCCTAGCGTGTCCACATCTAGCGCTTTGCTCTCTAAACCTCCCTCGCCGGCAGGGGAGGCGTCTTAGAGCAGGGTCTCGTAGCTCCAGAATCTGGCTGTGACAGTACCGGTTTGCTTTAATGAAACGTGCATTCACGTGGAAAAGCTGCCGTACTCTACAGCTCTGTACTGGAGGCCCAGCTGACCCCACCCGCGTACCGAACCGGACTCTACTACTCAAATCCCAGCTCAAGACAAGAACCCAGGAGGAAATGCGACACTTGCCAGAACAAGGCCAGCTCTCCTTTGCTACCAGCAGACTCTGGACCTCCCCAAGTGTGGACATGGTGTGACCTGCCTTCAGGACGATGTGTCTGAGCTAACACAGTCTGAACTCACTGCTGCGGGGGGGTGGCAGGGCTGGGGAGGAGAGCTCTGACACTGTTTCCTTAAAGTTGTGTTGCCCCCTGCATGCTTTTGTTTCTGTGTCTTCCGCACCTCTGTGTTTTACCCATTGAAGGACTTGGAAACAACAAAGCTATCTCTTCATCATGTGTCTTTCGGAGATGGAGAGGACGGCCTGCCTTGGACACTCTCCAGACTCCTATTTAAAAAGTCCAATTCTCCGTTCCTTATGTGCAACAGTGTCTTGTTCGGCCACAACAGAGGTGACCCCTCCTGGACAAAGCAGCGTCCTTCTGCATGATGGCTGCCCACCGAACCCACCGCTATGCTCGCATCTACAGAATGGGCCTCCAGGCACAAAGCCAAGTACCGAGCAGAGGTCTTGGGAGCCAAGACCATTCCGAGGTCTCGGGAAATGCAGAGGCCAGGCTGGGAGGGAGCGATGTGCCGTCTCCAACACTGCTCTGCTGCAGGATCCACACGTGGGGATTATGGCGCCCAGCGCAGTAAATGGCTCTCAGACTCCCACTTGTTCACCCTAAGTGTTTACAGAGGCAATTAGGGCGAAACGAACACAAACACCAGCTATGATAATGAGGCCCCAGAATGGGGTCCTCCTCCGGCGCTGCCTTAAGCACGGGGAGGACGGGTGGATTTCTGCACAAGAAGTGGGCTAAAGGCTGGTGACTGCAAGGAAGGGCCGGCGGAGGCCCTCGGGAAGCTTCCTGCGAACAGAAGGCAGAGGGCGGCCCCAGGCGCTGGTCAGCAGGGCAGAGCCTTGCGCAGGGACAAGGTGGAAGGTGTTGGGCAACCGGAGGTGCGGTGCGGCGGCCAGCAGCCCACAGTGGGCCGCGGTCACCGCAGCGCGACGTGGTCCAGGGGCCCCAGGCCAGGGGTAGGCGGGCCAAGCCTGGGCGCACCTGGGCGCACCTGGGCGCACCTGGGCGCACCTGGGCGCACCTGGGGCCTGGGCGGAGCGGGCAGGCGGGGGGCAGGCCCCACAGCTACGGCGGTGCCCACAGAACCACAGGCTTCAGACGGCGGCTCATCCTAGGAAAGGCCCCGACGTCTGCGGGAGGGCAGCAACCCAGACACTCACCGCGTCGCCCAGGCCGCAGACCCCGAGGAGCTGAGAGCGCGGAAAACCCAAGCGCCACAGGAGCCCGCGCGCGCCTGGGCACGTCCGGGGCGCGGGGGCGGGGCCGGGACGGCCGGGGGCGGGACCGGGACGCTCTGGGGGCGGGACCGGGACGCTCTGGGGGCGGGGCCGCGGGGGGCGTGGCCTGGGCGTGACGGAAGCGCGGCCGGGGCGCGGGAAGCCGAAGCGCGCAGGGGCGGGGCCCAGATGGGGCGTGGCCAGGAAGTGCGGGAAGCGGGGCCGGGGCGGAGGCGGGGCCGAAAGGGCGGGGTGGGGCTGGGCCCGCGAGCGTTCCCCGGGGCCGGAGCATGCCCAGTGCGGCGGCGCCCGGGCGGACCCTGATCCGCGCAGCCTCGCTGGCCGCGTGGCGCCGCCCAGGGCGGTTTTGCGGCGGGCGGTGGGGCCTGGGGGGCGCCGTGCGGGGTGAGCCCACTAATCCTGTTGCTGGTTCTGCCCTGCGGGGCCGCGGTCCGGAGCGCGGACTGCCTGCCGGGGCCTCCCAGAGGGCAGGGCCCGACAGGACTCCAGGCACCGTCCGGGTGATGCTCCAGCAGAGGGGCCTGGGGTTAGTCTCCAGTGCCTGTGGTCAGAGGCGGCCGTGCAGGGCCCTTCAGGTCCTGGGGATCACCGGGACACACCCAGATTCCCGAGCCCTGGCAGCCAGGCCAGTCTCAGATGCTGTTGAGCGAGCACACGGGTGCCAGGCCCTGCTTGGGGCTGTGTGGACGCTATTGTGGTTGAATTGTGCTCCCGCAGAAAGATGTGTTGGAGTCCTAACCCCCAGTACTCAGAAAGTGACCTTATTTGGAGACAGGATCTTTACAGAGGTAACAAATAACCAAGAGTCATTAGGCTGGGCCCCTAATCCCAGTACGACTGGTGTCCTTGTAAGCAGAAGGCCAGGTGAAGGCGGACGCAGGGAGAATTCTGAGATGCAGGGTGCCAAGCGATGCATCCCCTCCGAGGAGCGCCTGGGATAAGAGAGGCGTGGCCAGCATCCGTCCCTAGAACCTTCGGTGGGAGCAAGGCCCTCTCCACACCAGACTCCAGGGCTCCAGAGCTATTAGATAGTATGTGTGTCTTATTTCTGGACACCCATTTTGTAGCACCTTTTATGGCAGCCCCAGGAAATACCATAGACACATTGTATCTAGCTTGATGGGCATAAGGACCTCTGGGAGTATCTCCCAAAGCTTAAGGGAGGTCACACACTCATTGGTCCCATCTCAGGACTACATGCTTTAAACCATCTATGGGGTTCCTGGGTTCTCTTTTCTTAGTGGGAAAGAAATCTTAAACAACCTGTGTGTACAACTCCTCTATTGGGACATTTGTTACTTACAAAGCTCAACATATTAACATTGTTAATAAAAATCTGTTCAAAGAACCAACACAGGGTTGCTTTGTGATACGCCCCAGTGACTTTCTCGGTGTGTCATGGATCTTCTTAACGGCCTCACCCAGGACCACAGCTTGGCCAGGACCTGTTCAGGATGGCTGCTTGTGGAAAGTGGGCCCAGGTACACACTGGTGATCAAATCAAGGTACTTTTTCTCCAGTGAGACTGACACACCTCAGAATCCTCAACGTGGCTCCAGGTAGCCATAAGCACTTCAGCTAAGAAGGCAAGAGAAATCAACATCTTTGCCATTGGTTCTGGCCTCTTCTATTGGCTCTCTGTGAAACTTCAGGAAACTTCTTCAAATTCTCTAATCCTCAATGTTCTGATCTGTAAAGGATTTTTTAAGACGATCTGCTCTGTGCAAGGCATGCAAGTAGGAGTAAGAAACATCAGCGACAAGAAGCCTGTCTTCTTTTTTTAATATAATTTTTTATTTTTTATTAACATATATTTTTATCCCCAGAGGTACAGGTCTATGAATCGTCAGGTTTACACACTTCACAGCACTCACCATAGCACATACCCTCCCCAATGTCTATAACCCCACCCTCCTTCTCCCAAACCCCCTCCCCCCAGCAACCCTCAGTTTGTTTTGTGAGATTAAGAGTCACTTATGGTTTGTCTCCCTCCCAATCCCATCTTGTTTCATTCATTCTTCTGCTACCCCCTTAACCCCCCATGTTGCATCTCCACTTCCTCATATCAGGGACATCATATGATAGTTGTCTTTCTCCGATTGACTTATTTCGCTAAGCATGATACGCTCTAGTTCCATCCACGTCGTTGCAAATGGCAAGATTTCATTTCTTTTGATGGCTGCATAGTATTCCATTGTGTATATATACCACATCTTCTTGATCCATTCATCTGTTGATGGACATCTAGGTTCTTTCCATAGTTTGGCTATTGTGGACATTGCTGCTATAAACATTCAGGTGCGCGTGCCCCTTTGGATCACTATGTTTGTATCTTTAGGGTAAATACCCAGTAGTGCAATTGCTGGGTCATAGGGTAGTTCTATTTTCAACATTTTGAGGAACCTCCACGCTGTTTTCCAGAGTGGTTGCACCAGAGAAGCCTGTCTTCTTATGGTCTGTTATAATCTACAGACTCAGAACTGTGATCCGAACAGAACTGAAAAGGAAAAATAACACCAAAATTGAATTAGGGTGCCTTCTAGTATCTTAGCAAGTGTACTGTGATATAATTTTATAAAAAATAACTAAATCCTACTTTGCTTTTTTTCTGAATAGTATTTGAATATGATTTCCCAAGTTATTAGTAGAAAGACTTTAGCTGGTGTTAACATCTTTGATTGCCATCCCGGGAAAGAAAGTTCATCGTGGTGATCCTAAGGCCCTTTAAGGAGATTGTGTGGCCTTGGGGAGAGATAGGCAAGAGAGACAGAGTACGGCACCCACGGGCAATACAAGTACCTGGATCTGTGGGCAGGACCCAGTCGACCTTGCTGGGGAGGCTGGGGATGCTGTAACTGCCTTCACAAGGGGATTCAGGGTCAGGAGCCAAATCGGGGCCTTAGAGCCAAGGGGGCGGGGAGAAGGCCACCTCTCCTGTCAAGGCCTGGCCCTCCCAAAGTCTGAACTCAGACTCTCCAGTGAACAGCACTAAAATCCTCACTCCCTGCACATGCTGGCAAATTCTTCTCCTCTTGATGTTAATGTTTGAAAACTCAAAGCATTTCTCAAAAGCTCCTGTATGCCTCATTCCTTTGTCCCATTATACGAGCACCCTCACCTACAAGCACTTTCTATTGTTAAAGCAACACAAGGATAGCCCCAAATCTAGGAGATGGCCTGGTGTGTAAGGAGCACACGGTCAGATTTGGGATGCTGTCCTGCCAGCCTCTCGCTGTATAAATACCTGATTTCTCTGTTTGTAGGATGACAGCATTGGACTAGGTGGACAAGGTTCCTTTGGGGTTTCCCATCGGTGGACTCATAAATCATATCCCATTCTTCTTCAGATTTCCATGAATGACTTTTTTTGCAAAAGAGGTGTAAAAACACAGGAGTATATGCTCAATGTCAGTCTGACTTCTTCAAGGGGCCTCCCTGAATGTCCTTTAAGACCAGCCAGCTTTCTTGCGGGCACTGGGAACAATGTTAATTTGCATCGTTTCTTTAAACATCCAAATGGATACCTTTCAGGTTAAACAAATGAACATGACATGTGATTGCTTCCAATGATTTGTAACCCAAGAAATTTGTTTAATAAGCCTTTCTTTCCAAGCTACTTTAGTGACATTAGAGACCATTTACAACAAAGCTGTCTTCAGTAGTCAAACTTAATCCTTACTACCCTGCCTTTGGGAAAAGAAGGGATTTTATAATGATCACATAAAACCTTGTGTGGTTTGAAAGCCCCAAACTCCGGACAGACGTGCGAGGGTCGTATAACAAAAGAAACATATTACAGAGTTCCCCTCTTTACGTGTTTTACATGTGGTTTTCTTTTAGGACAGCATCTCCAGTGGAGAGTTTTGCCGATTAACACAATTGATTTTCCCACCCCTAGTATTCCTATAAGGGTTGGAGCCAAGGGCTGGCACCTAGGATCTGGGTAGTTCAGCCAATCAGCGATTGCCGTTGTGGTGGGGGGGGTGCATTCTGGAGGAATGGAGGTGGGGGGCGTGAGGGCCAAAGGTCCCCACAGTTGGGTGATATAGACAGAAAAGGAAATGGGTTTTGCAATCAAGATTGGTGAGCATCTGCCTGGAAGATGTCCTAGGGATTGTGGGGGTGCAAATTCAGGACCCTTTCAACAAGCCGTTGCTGAAAGCTGCTGTGTGCCTAGCTTTGTGCTATGGATGGCCTCACACTGAGCGGTCAGGAGATCTGCTGGTGCTGAAGGGGTGATGTGAGGAAAGTCCTGAAAGAGAAAATGAATAGCACCTGCTTTCTTTTAGGAGAAACAGCCATCAGGTATAGGACCACTGGCATTTGTGGCATTGGGATCCATTATCCAGTAGTTGTTGGGCAAAGATGATCCCAAATCTTATACAGCTCTTCCTTTGGAAATACGGTGACCAGATAAACTACCTGGGGAATGTATATAATACATACAAACCAGTGAACCAAAGACAATTGGTGTGTGTGTGTGTGTGTGTAGACTGGCACAGAGAGCTACTTCTTCAAATGCAGAAGCCGGGGGAGGCCTTCCCAAACTGTGCTGGGCTCTTTGAGTGTTGATCATTCAGGACCGGGGATTTTGTCAGACGTTGGCCCTTTGGAAAGCCGCTCCTACACTTATTACAAAGTGTTTTTGATCCATTTTCGGGCAGGGTTTTGTTTGTAACACATTGTTGTCAGTTTGGGCAGAATCCTTTAAGTGGTGTGAAGTGCTGGGGAGTGTGCACCTGGGCCGCCAGGAGGAAGGGGGTCTCCCCCTCCTCTGCCCTTCTGGGATGAGCCAGAAGTGCGTGCATTTTTGTGACTTGGAAATTAAATCAAGAGATGTGGGGATTGGGATGCTGAGATTGTGATTTTTCCTCGTTCGCCTCTACCTGGGCATCTACAAATGAAAATCAAGGCAGGAAAACCAGCCACATGCCAGACGTTCTGTCTCAACCTCCAAAAATATTAATCTGAAAAAGAAAAAGCGGTTGTGATCCCCCCGGGGGACACTTCTTCACTCCAGCCCATGTGCACTGAACCATTGATTTAAAGGAAGATGAGGCAAAGTGAGAAGAAAGGTCATCACAGAAGCCAAAATTGGTGGTGAGGGTGGTGTGGTGGCTGTCTGTCTGACCATTCAGTCGTCTGTCTGTTCCCAGAGATAACCCACTTCTGTCTGGAGAGTCAGGAACCACAGAGTGAAGTCTGGGGAGTGTCCCTCCACTGTCACATTAGCAGCCTACCTTGGTCTACGAGGCCTCTGGAAAGGAGCATCACAGAGCCCTCATCCCTGGTGGGGAGGGGAAGAGTCCTAGGCACCTGAGTGTGGCCTCTCCCCAGGGAGCAGCCCTGCGGGATGGGCTCTTCCTGCTGCCCATGAAGGAAGCCAGCCCAAAGCCCGGCCTTTTTTAGGAAGTGGGCTGGTCTGGGTCAGGGTAGGAAAGGAAGGAGGCTCCAGGACATCAGAGACGGGGGCCAGCTCTCCTCTCTTCTTCGGACGTAGGCACGACCCACATTTCTCCCCGTGACCTCAGCACACATCCTTTTAGCAGCGTGTCCCCAGAGTCGAAACAAACTCTATCTCTAGCTTCCCCTGGCAAAACATCCCAGGGAAGGGCTCTGATTGGCCCATACAGGTGACTATGCTGGACTCTGGACCAGTCACAGTGGCCCACGGAATGAAGGGCCATCTAGCCAGTCACATGTACCCAAGTGGCCAGGAGCACAGGCATGATAAGGGAAAGAAGGGGGGTGGTTAGGACAGGGTGACAGTAAGGTATGGGGTCACCGCATGGTACTACACCTACTCACAGGGACGGATCACCTGCCGTGTGCCGGACTCAGGCTCCGGGCCCCCTACTCACGTGCTGTGTCCTCAGGCTTCACTGGTGATTCACCACCAGTGCGCGGCGGGGGCGGCGGGGCTGGCAGGAGGGCAGGACTCTGCTGCTGGCTGCCCCGTCTTCCCCACAGCAGTAGAGATGGTGGGACTGACTGCCATTAAGTAAGTGTCCAGGTGGATGTGGCTGTGGGCAGTGGTGACTTTCGCGAAGTCTGTGGACACAGGACTTGTTTCATGGGGCTGGCTCGAGGATACAGCTCAGTAGCAGCTCCGGACACCGGCCCTCCAAGGCCAAGCAAAGCATTGTCAGATCTGCACGTTGCTTCTTTGTCTTAGGGATTAATCTTAACTAGGATATTTATTGGAAGTTCACTAAGTTACTGAGGCACTGGAAAGATAAGGCTTCTACAAATTAGTAATAAAAATAGCCAAAAATTTTCCATTGCTGTGGCAGGCCCTAGGCTTAACGTGCGATGCTCATTGGCTTTCGGAATTTTCACAGCAGTATATGAGGTAGGGAAGATCATTATCACAGTTTTACAAATGAGGAAACAGAGTGGTTGAGTAACTTGGGAAGGTCACACAGCAACGAGAGTTAGAATGTTTACACCAGGTTTACTGTGTCTGACTCGTAGAAGGCACCGGAAAGTGAAACTGCTCTTCCTGAGACTCAGGGAGGACATTTGTGACTCTGGCCCACAAGCTCTACTCCCTCCTTTGTGTATGGGGAATCTTCCGGAGGTCGCTGTGCTGGGCCAGTCAGGCTCTTGCCTACACACGTTCAGTTACTTCCTGCCGAGTCACCCCGCAGAGTTCTGCAGTCTGCATCGTCACCATCTTTGCTGGGAGGGAATCCCACAGAGTGGAGAGAACCGCCCAGACTTCACTGTTGAGCCTCTGGATCCAGCCAGATCTGAAGGCAGCCGCCTCGGAACTTCTTATACTTGTGTGAAAATGAAATCTTTTGTTTGAGTAAACAAGATTGAGGGGTTCCTGCCATTTGTTACCAAGAATCTCGAGCACCGTGAGTGTCCCCTGAACACTGTGCTTCTTGATTTTACATGCGTTATCCTTTTAAAAACTCGCAAGTGTGTGAGGTGGGGGTCAGGACACCCATTTTGTAAGTAAGAAAAGGGAGGTTGAAAGAACAAGTTACTTGTCCGGCTGTGAAATAGCAGAGCAGCACTCACCTGCCTGGACTTATTGGTCCCCAAGGGCCAATATTCCTGAGAACATTCCCACTTCCTGGGCATATAGGATTGGGGCAGGCCCGGGGGAGAAGCACAGAGGAGAGAGAGAGTGCGAGGGAAGAAGGGAGCGACCGCGCGAGCGAGACAGAAACAGAGACTCGACTGTGTTAGCATTTTTGAATCGAGGAATTTAAAATCTTTTGGTGGCAAGTTACGATGGTGTATTTCCAGGGCTTAGGAATTTTATCCTGCTATTTGTTCTTCAAATAAAAGAATCAGAGTTGCTGACTTAGTTTAAACCAACTCTGAAGACTCTAGAGTTGACTGCTGATTAAAAACTTGTCTTTCTTGGTCTGAGGAGGAAACAGGGGAGATGCCTGCATGTGTCTCCCCTTTGCAAATCTGATTTCCATTTGGAACACATGAGAGCGCTGGTGATTGGGAAACTATACCTTGGTTATTAACAAGCTAGAAATTGTAACTGAGCATTTGCTTTGGTATCTACCCATGCTTGCGTGGTAAGAACAAACGGGAAGAAGTCTAAGTATGAAATTAAAGGGGATGGTGGACTCATTCGTCCTGTGGGTTTGCTGGCCGCCCCCTGCTAGTCTGTCCGAAGGCTAATTCTGGAGTACAACCAGCGCCTAGGTTAATAGACTCTCCGGAGGCTCGTGGTGCAGAAGCCCACTTTCGATTCAATGTGCCTTGATGTTTGTGACCTGAACCTGAATCTTGTAAGAAATGCAGAAATGGGGACACCTGGGTGGCTTGATCAGTTAAGCGTCTGCCTTCAGCTCAGGTCATGAGCCTGGGGTCCTGGGATCGAGCCCTGCATCTGGCTTTCTGCTCACTGGGGCGTCTGCTTCTGCCTCTCCCTCTGCTCCTCCTCCTGTTTGTGCTCGTTCTCTTGCTCTCTCGAATAAATAACGTCTTAAAAACAAACAAACAAACAAACAAGTAAAAAAGTGCACCAGTGGCAGCATTTCATTGCGGTTTTCTATCCACGCTGAGCGACCCGCGCGTGGTGCCCCCTGCCTCCCGTCCCATTCCTACCCCCACTGTCTCCTTTGCTTTCAGTTCTGCCATCAAAACTTTTTTCCAACTCATCGTTCCTGATTGTTCCTTGCTTCCCACATGTTCTACAGGCAACGCCCTGTGCTTGCTGAGCCCCGGGAGGTGGTTGATGGCCGGGGTGGGGGCTGATGGCAGGAAGGAGCCGGCCTCTCCGAATCTTCTTACGCACAGCAAGATTTTCAGATTCCCATCGACTTAGAAATGAAGCTGTTGGGATTGGGCTGGAGCCTGCATCTTGCATCAGTGGAGATGGGTATTGTGATTACGCTGTTGAAATGTGTGCTCAGATGCATTGGGAGTTTTATACTATTTTTCAAACTTCCAAATAGATAATGTCAGAACATTTCTGAAATGGGAAACTAACATCAAGATATACTGCGCCAATCAGCGAGCGTCAGGCCGAGCGGATGCAGAAGGAGGGTCTTGCGTGCTGCTAGAGAATTTCCATCTCCGCTCTCTGTGTCAACAGCTTGGCAACTTACCTCCCAGATTGCTTTATGGCTTCAGGAGAAATTCTCAGTCGGCTCCCTGCGCTGTACTCAGCTCCGTGTTCAAAAGCCAAGGAATTAGATAGGCTGTCATTTATGAAACTGTATATGAAAGTATCTTTTTTGAATTGTTCAAAAATCCAAAAGGAGCCAAACTTTGACAGTTTAAGACAACGGCACGAGGGCCCTGGCGATCTCCCGCACGCAGCCACGGCCAGGGAGGCTCTCTTGTTGAAAATGCAATTTCTTTTCGGAGAATTTCTTCCAGCCTGTGATGCTTCGTCAGAAACTTTGCCTTTTTGAAAGGATTTCTTCACTGTGAAGCAGCTGACAAAGGTCATATTACAAATATGTTTCTGGGGTGATAACATTTTGATTAGATATGCAAGAATCCTCTCCCCTTCCCTGGGATGTCATATTCTAACGTTTCCCATTATTTTAAGAAAATCATGTAAGTTGAGACTATTCTGCAATAAGAACTTGAATTTTGTGGCTTATTTTCTTTGCTGTAATGTGCCGGCACCGTGGGCATCGTTGCAGGGAATAAATGACTCTTTCCCCAATAAACCAAATGCCTGGAGAAGCCCCTGGAGGAGGCAAGGATGTCCATAAAAGTTGAAATGGATTTGATAATATGGTATTCAATTTAGTATATAAGTAGAATTCAAAAATAATCTAATTCTCCAAACGAAAATACCTCTGCTACGAACCAAGGGACATTGACTTTATCCCAGAACCAAGCAGACATGGTTTCATACGTGCCAAAATACGCTCGTGAAATCGTCTGCTTTCCTCCGTTAAGTCATTAGGTTCCCGAAAAATTAGAAACCTCCTTTGCTTCCTGTCTCTCTTTCTCTCCCCCTCAGCTTGAAAGATTAGCTCCTTAAAGACAACTACCAGAAAGCATTTATCAAAAGGCCCATTCTGGTTCTGCGGCTCATCGAGAAAAGGTCCGTGTGTGCACTTTTCCGAGGCCTTCCTCAAAGATTCTCAGCAAGAGAAAATAGTTGGGAACTGCGAGGAGGAAGCTGGCATCCTCAATTGTTCTCTGGAACTGGTATTGCTGTGAACACAACAAGGCACCAGTGTTCAGCGTTTGAAGACAAAGAAAGAAGCCGGTTAGAATTTTGACAGATGACATCACTGGCGCAGAGGAGCGTGCGGGCCCTCCGAGGGGCGCGGAAAATGCCCCGAGAACAACAGAAATGGGCTCTGGGCTCCTGTCCCACTGGGTCTGATGAAAACTCGACGCACGGACAAGAAAGCAGGGAAAACGAAGAAGAATGAGGGACTCCTCGGTCCACAAAGGTGTTCAGACTCGTAGTTTCGACAAATGCCTCTAAGTGATGTCCCCAGAAATCAGGATGATCTAATAAACACAGCAAAGTTCACATTTACCAACATCAGACTTATAAATCTCATTTTGGAAACTGAAGGGTTGGGAGTTTATTTTAAATTCTCTTTTTTTTATTTCATCCCTAAACTTTTAATAACCTAGAAATGAAAATAATTGGCACATAATCTGATGCTGTGTAATGATTATGCTTTCGTAAAACGTTCGTGCATCCACATTTTATTTTGTTCTTAAGCAAAATGATCCTTAAGCAGGAGGTAAAAATTATTGGAATGTCTAATTCAAAAGATATTTAGTGATAAGATTATTATTTTTTGAATCGCAACTAAATGCCACATTCTCTAGGTGTATTCCCACCTCCTCCCCACTGAGGGTCAATGGCTACACCTAGTGTTTTCAAGGCGTCCCTGAGCTCTTCGTCCAGTGGTGAGAACTGATGAATTTTCACTCCCTGTGAGCCCAACTCTGCCAACAGAGATTTCTACCTCGTGTTTGTTACAGAGCCAAAAACGACCTTTCAATAATTAAATGCCTTCATTTGTTCTGGTGTCACAAGGAGGCAAAAGCGGCAGCATCGTAATCCAGGACGAACTTCAGGGTGGGGAAGCCCGCTGACATGGCCGTTCATCCCAGCACAGGGTACCTTGGCTCTCTTGCCCCCTGTTCGTTCCCCAACTGCACAAAACCTCGGTCTTACTGTCTGTGAAATGAAGACAGTCAAGTCACTGAAGGTTTGCCAGCATGTGGGACCGAGTGAGTGGAAATGCCTGCTACGGTCACCCCCTGACCGCGGCAGGGGCTGGAATCAGAAAGGATCGCACGGAGACGCTTCTAGAACCTTGTGACACATAAAACATAGGGACTTTATCAACCTTCAGATGCCTTCACATCCGTCATCGGTTCTTCTCACAGAAACTTCAAGAGCCAGTTGTCACCTCGCTCCTGACTCCAACCCTGGCCCCCAGGGGCCTCTTGTGTGTCTCAGCGACACTCGCTTGCGTCGGCGCTCGGCTGTTCGCAGAAAGCCCCCAGCGGCCGCCCGGCTCCGCGTGGTTCCCTCCTTGGCCCACCGGCAGCGATTCCTCTACAGCTGGACTGTGAGCTCACTGGCGGCAGTACTGGTCCTGTTGCTGTCTGGGTCTCTAGCCCAGGCATGTACTCTGTGGCTTTAACGGTCAGAATGAATTAATTGCATAAAAGAACAAAAAGAGTTAGACAAAACTGAAATAGTAACTCTGGGGGAAATCCACTTTCTGATGCCACTGGTGGTTTTGTCCTAAACACACACACTAAGAAGGAGTACTCGGTCTGTGTTTTAGTTCCTGTCCTTCCACTGGGGCTTTCATCGAAGCCTATACCACTTCCAAGCTGGGTAATTTCAAGAGACTGTACCTCGTCTCTGCCCTCCGGGTCTCCTTTATGGACCAGGTTGCACGTGCCTAAGGTCAAGCAGGGGACCTAGGCCTTGCCCAACCTCACCCTACTCTTCTTCTGCAAGTTTACCTCCAGGCCCCCCTGCAGAGCTCAGGGTTCCAGCCAAACCCCGAAGCATGGCCAGGATAGTGTGTGCCCTCCCGTGTCTCCTCAGCACCCGGCACAGTGTCTGACACATGAGGGGCTTAAAAAGCCCTTGATGAACCAACAAACACACAAATGAACAAATGAACCCATGAGACAAGTTAAGACCTAATGCTATAGGCCAAACTCCATGGGTTGAGAAGCCAGAAAAGCCTCAGTACAGAGTCGGGACCCAAAAGAGCGGACAGGGGAATGAGGCTGGGCCTCAGGGAGGAGTAGAGAGGGGAAAATTGGTCTAGGATGAGAGTGGGGTTGCTCGGGTGTCTGTGGGGACCGGGAATTCAGGGAGTGTTGGACTGGATGCAGCAGCCAGAGGGAGCCCGCACAGGTTCTAGCCAGAGAAGGTCGTGGACGGTCAGTCCTAGGGTTTCTGGCTGGGAGCGCTGGTCACCCATATATTCCACCTGGGACATGACTGGCTCTCCAAAGCACAAGGGACAGGGACAGTGGCCAACTCCTGCCAGTGAGCAAGGGAGACCCCCAGGAAAAAGGCCTCAAATACTGACTAGGGTTTTAAAGTCTTTTTTTTTTTTTTCTTATCAAATCTTTGAGAAAGATACATATGCAAAAGTTATGATAATACAGTATTTATTGGCCCTTTTCAATTTATTTTTCTATTTAATTGTGTGTGTGCGTGTGTGCGTGTGAAATCAGGACTCCCCATGAAAACGGCACCCGCACCATGCCACGGGGGGATTTTCACGGGGCCGGTCTCTGCTCTCACTCCACTGTGTGGAACCCCAATGCTGATTACAAGCTGGCATTTACAGAAGAGAATTCCTTGGCAAGACCTCTCTAAGCGGCTGACAATGTCACAGAAACAGGCTTTCCACCTCTGGGTCCAATGTTTTGACTTCATCTAATTCTTCATAAACTGGACAAGCTCATTAATATGAAGACCATGGCCCTTTCTGAATGCACAATTAGAATCCCCTGCCTTAAAAAAAAAAAAAAAGAAAAGAAATCTATGTGCAATCTTTCCCAACCATAAAATCGTTTCCTTTCTCTGCCCATCAGGTTTTCAAATGGATTTTGTAGATGTGCAAAAACTCAAAGCAAATCTATTTAAAAAAAAAAAAAAAAAGATGTCAGGCTGAAAATAAGGAAAATCAGAACAGGAGAAGAGAACACAATCTGTCAATGCCCCTTGGCCTGCACAGCAGCCCCGTTCTTATGATTAACCTACACTACTCCCCATAAACTCTAAATCATTCTCACCTTCCCAGGAGTTTGCAAGGCAGACAATTGTTAAGGGGAGCAACTCATACTATTACTGCAAAATTTCACAGCTGAAAGTCAAATAACAATGCTTTTGCTCTGCCAGCCTGACACCCCCTTGACCATGTGGATAAAAGTCCCTGGGCAGGAAACATGGGAAGCAATGTTGATGCCAGCAGCTCTTTAGCTTAAAACATGTCACGATGTGGTCACGGGAGCATCCATGCACTTTTTCTCGATGCAAGTCTAACACTGTAATAACTAGAACGTTAATGTCAACAGTAACATAAAACTCCCGTGAATTACGCTGTGTATGATCGATCGATCTATCTGTCTGTCCGTCTGTCTGTCTATACACACACACACACATCACGTCTATCTATACATTCAGCTGGCTCATGAGATCATAGAGGCCGAGGAGTCCCACAATCTGTAGTTGGCGAGCTGGGGACTTGGCAGAAGAGCCAACGGTGTAGTCCTAGCCTGAGTCTGAGTCCAAAGCAGGAGGAGACCATTGTCCCAGCTCCAAGACAGTCAGGCTGAGTTAATTTTCCCTTACTGTGCCTTTTTGTTCTATTCAGGCCTTCACTGAGTTGGATGAATCCCACCCACAATGGGGAAGGCAATTTGTGTTACTCAGTGTACTGATTCAAATGCTTATCTCATCCAGAAACACCCTCACTGACACCCGGGAAAAATATTTAACTCAGCATCTGGGCATCTGTGGCCAGTTGACATGCACCGTCAACTGGTATGTAAAGGCATTCAGGGTCATTTAACCGACGGGCTGGTGTTTTAACTCACTTCTGCACCGTCTGTAACTCAGACCACACCACCTGCGATCCTGTGTTGAAACTTAGTTCTGAGCTATTTCCTTCTCTCTCTCTTTTTAAAAAGATTTATTTATTTATTTGAGAGAGATTGAGAGAGAGAGAACGTGCACGTGAGTGGAAGAGAGGCAGAGGGAGAGGGAGAGAGAGAAACTTCAAGCAGATTCCCCACGGAGCATGGAGCCCAGTGCAGAACCCGATCCCAGGGCCCGAGATCATGACTTCAGCTGAAATCAGGAGTTGGATGCTCCACGGACGGAGGCACCCAGGCCCCCCTTCTTGGGATCTGTCTTAAAGAGGTGTCCATGGGTATGTAGGTGCTGGAGGTATGTTCACTGACATTCTCTAAAGAGAACTAAGGAACACGTTCCCGTTCCTTGCATCGACAGCCTTCAATTAAGAGCTACTGTTGGGATACTGAAACGGGTAGAGCATCAGCCACTTACATACTTGTTGTGCTTCTTCTGACGTCTAGCGAGAAGCCCACGTCTCCTGATTCTGACTTGTAGCGAGAAGCCCACGTCTCCTGATTGACTTGTAGCGAGAAGCCCACGTCTCCTGATTCTGACGTCTAGCGAGAAGCCCACGTCTCCTGATTCTGACTTGTAGCGAGAAGCCCACGTCTCCTGATTCTGACTTGTAGCGAGAAGCCCACGTCTCCTGATTCTGACGTCTAGCGAGAAGCCCACGTCTCCTGATTCTGACGTCTAGCGAGAAGCCCACGTCTCCTGATTGACTTGTAGCGAGAAGCCCACGTCTCCTGATTCTGACGTCTAGCGAGAAGCCCACGTCTCCTGATTCTGACGTCTAGCGAGAAGCCCACGTCTCCTGATTCTGACGTCTAGCGAGAAGCCCACGTCTCCTGATTGACTTGTAGCGAGAAGCCCACGTCTCCTGATTCTGACGTCTAGCGAGAAGCCCACGTCTCCTGATTGACTTGTAGCGAGAAGCCCACGTCTCCTGATTCTGACTTGTAGCGAGAAGCCCACGTCTCCTGATTCTGACTTGTAGCGAGAAGCCCACGTCTCCTGATTCTGACTTGTAGCGAGAAGCCCACGTCTCCTGATTCTGACTTGTAGCGAGAAGCCCACGTCTCCTGATTCTGACGTCTAGCGAGAAGCCCACGTCTCCTGATTGACTTGTAGCGAGAAGCCCACGTCTCCTGATTCTGACGTCTAGCGAGAAGCCCACGTCTCCTGATTCTGACGTCTAGCGAGAAGCCCACGTCTCCTGATTCTGACGTCTAGCGAGAAGCCCACGTCTCCTGATTCTGACGTCTAGCGAGAAGCCCACGTCTCCTGATTGACTTGTAGCGAGAAGCCCACGTCTCCTGATTCTGACGTCTAGCGAGAAGCCCACGTCTCCTGATTCTGACTTGTAGCGAGAAGCCCACGTCTCCTGATTCTGACGTCTAGCGAGAAGCCCACGTCTCCTGACCGGCACTCTTGCCCTCTTCTTCCTGGTCCTTCCTTTCTTCCCTCCTCTTTTTCACCCATAGGTTGTGCACCCACTGCGGGCGCAGTGAGAAGCAAGCAGACTCGGGATGAGTCAGAAAAACGAAGACACTCTCCTGTTTATCATCTGGTCCTTCAATTCATTCATTCCTCATTCATCTGAGAAAAATCACTTGTTGTTTGGCTGGCAAAGAGGAAGAGCCACATCTGAAACAATGACATTAAGGTGGCACAAGAGAAAGAGGTTTAGAATCATTTGGGCACAAGTATTGAAAAAGCAGGTGAGTGAGGTAGAGAGGAGGGTTGGGCCAGCTGTGTGTGTCTGGGCTGAGGGAGAGGTCGTGGGGGCAACAGACTGTGCCGTGGGAGCCAAAGTGGCGGAGCCACCTCAGGGAAGACAGGGACCAGCAACAGAGGAGTCGAGCATGGATCAACAGGGAGGAAACATCATTGCATTCAGGGAATCACGCCACCCGTGGAGACACTCTGGGCTGCAGAGATGCTGGCCCTGCCTCGGGGAGCCCCAGCCCATGGGAACTAGCCTAGCCTGAGCCAAAGGCAGACCGTGTCTTCCTCCTTCCCAGTCCCTGGACATGGTTCTTCGTCTTGTCCCCAGCTCCTCCTCCTCCTCCTCCTCCTCCTCCTCCTCCTCTCTTCACTTCTTTTTAGAGATTTTATTCATAGATATATTTGTCAGAAAGAGACAGAGAGCACACAAGCAGGGGGAGCAAAAGGCAGAGGGAGAAGCAGGCTTTCCGCTGAGCAGGGGGCCCGATGCAGGGCTCGATCCCCAGGCCCTGGGATCATGACTCGAGCCGAAGGCAGACGCTTAACTGACTGAGCCACTGAGGCAACCCTCAAATCTCCTTTTTTAAAAAAATATTTCTCTCTCTCTTGTTTTTAGTTCTTAAAATTTTGGTTAAATATACATAACATAAAAGTTACCACTTTGATCATTTTTCGGTGTATAGTTCAATAGTATTAAATATGTTCCCATTGTTGGCCGCCATCACAGGACTCTTCATCTTGCAAAACTGCAGCCTTGTCCCCACCAAGCAAAACCTCCTCCTTCCCCTCCTTCTTCCCTGAAAACCACCTTGCTACTTCCTGTCTCTGAATTTAACTATTCCAAGTAGCTTGTAATAAGTGAAATCATACAGTATTTGTCCTTTTGTGACAGACTCACTTTGCCGAGCATATGGCCTCAAGGTTCATCCGTGTCGTGGCAGGTGTCAGAATTTCCTTCCTGTTTAAGGCTGAATAATATTCTGGTGTATGAATTTCCCGTATTTGGTTTATTCATTCATCTGGTGATTGACACGTGTGTTGCTTCCACCTTCCTGGCTATTGTGGGTCGGGCTGCTGTGGAATAAATGATAAACATCTCTGAGACCCTGCTTTTGGCTTGGGGTACAAACCCGGAAGTGGTATTGCTGGATCATAAAGCAATTCTATTCTACCTTTTTTTGAGCGACTATCATGTCATTCTCCAGAGAGGCCACAGCATCTTGCATTCCCACCAACAGTGCACACGGTTCCAATTTCTCCACATCCTCACCAACCCTTGTTATTTCTGTTCTGTGTTTGTTTGTTTTGCTGATAGCATCCTAACATGCTTGTCCTCAACTCTAGACATTAGGTGCCCCAGGACTTGGTCCTTGGACTCTCTTCTATATCAGTTCCTTGCTGGTCCCTTGCAGTCGAGGGCACTACAGAACATACCTGTGCCAGGGGCTTGCCAATGCATGTCCAAGTCCAGCTCCCCCAACTTTTCTCTCTTACAAAGCACAGACCGTTCATGTTGCTGCCACCCTACTTTCCCCTGGAGAACCAGAAGACATCTCAAACTCAACATCTGCAAACCCAAGTTCCGATCTTTACACCCTCTACCCCCACCTGAAACTACTTCACCCACAGCTTCCCCATCTCAGATGACGGCAAGTCCAGCTCCCCAGGTGCTACTGCCCGTGGACCTGGGCCAAAGGGACACATCAGAGGGCTCCTTGCTTAGAGAGCCCCTCTCAATGAGCAAGACTGTGTGTGAGTGAACATATACACCGCACACCTATTCACCACTTTCTCAAGAGCATCTGTGATTTGGGGTTTGGCACTGGTCTCTCAAGCCTGACGCCATTTGGGGCCCAGGCCCTCCATGTCTGTCCTAGTCATCATCGTCTGAGAGCCATGGAGGCTTGTGCAGCTGGGGTCGGAGACACACATTGTTCTGAGAGGAGGGAGGGTTTGAGCACCAAGGAGCTTTGGTAAGAGCAAAGACAATGTATTACTTGCTAAATCCTCCTTTTAAGCAGGAATGCAATGGATTGCGCAATGAGGTACCATTCCGAGTAGTGATCTGTGCCCGTTTTCTCGCTTGCCTTCTTATGCTGCTTTGTAATTAATTCCGAAGGTACTCGCACAGGAGCGTGGCACTCATCACAGCGATACCTGGTTGCTAAGGAGCCATGCTTTGCAACATTAGACAATTCATTGTCTCAAAACTGCATACATGTACGTCTGGATAGAACTTTAGGACCCGAGATACTGTTTCTTTACATTGGCCACTGGGGGAACAATGCCCAAAGCCATGAGAGTTTCTTTGTATCAAAATATTTCATAATTTTTAATTCATCATTCAAAAATTTAAATACAAATTTCAGCTTTAACTAAATTTAATCCAATAACTAAAATATATTGCTTTTTTAACTTTAAGAGCTAATTTTGAGTTTTAGATGCAAAATCACTCTTGAAATCATGAAAAACAACTATTTTTTACATTTGATTTACATTTTTGACAAAAATACATTCAAATTTCATACACTTGACTGCAATTTAGTTTTTGGTTCTTTATATCACTAATGGTGCTAGAAGACACACTACATAAAAATCTTGATCATACAACCTAATTAAGGATTATACTGAAATGGGGCAAGAAAAGTAAATTTATGGACAAAGCACACACTAATTTATTAGCTATAGATGGCTTTTTTCCCCCTTTTTCAGACACTGTTGGCCGATGAATGGAGCCCTCAAACATGTGCAGTAGAATTAAATTCCGCCATTGACACTTTGCCCACCTTCCACCATAAAAAAACCCATGGCTTTCCCCTTATTTTTCTATGTCATCATCATGAAAGCAAGAGGGCGGCGAACATGTAATAGTTGCTAGCTTGATTTATATCCTAACATTCAGACTTGCGGTCTGGGGCCCTCCAACTGCATATGTGCTGGGGGTCCCCTGGAGTCCTCTGTTTCATGCCCTTCATTTGCTATGGTGACTACACCTGTTGGCCCACATTGTCCGTCTTCTCGGCCATCACATGTCACTCGGTGGCTTAGCACGGGCTGCATGGCCTGGACTCCTTCCTGCAGACCTGTCGCGGCACAGCCGTCAAACAGATCTTTCACCCAGCCGGCACACGTGGCTCCTGGGCTCGGCACCTGCCCTGTGTCCTCGGTTGGCGCCACTCCTCACCTTTCCCTTCCAGGCCCTGCCTCTACCCTTCTGCCACCATGGCCACGTCTCTGTCTCCCTCCACATGACTCCTGGGGACTGCCACAGGCCCCCGGCCCTGGCTGTCGCCTCTGTCCGAACAGGGCTCCTTCTACACCCCGCTCACTCGCACCTCCTTCGGGCCCCAGCTCCATGCCATCTGCTGACGGAGGCCCTGCCTGAGGACCCGACTCCTCTTTGGACTACCTTCACCCCTCCCTGGACTACCCAGCCTCCCAGACCGGCTCTCATTCTTCTCCTGAGCCCAAGTGCTCTCTAACTGACTGAGTCATTGCCTGTGTTTGCTGACCCTTCCCCCTTAAAGAGAAGCCCCTTGAGGGAAAAAGCGTTTTCAGCGTTATTCGTTGGGGTATGCTAGCACACGCTGATGTTGAGCAAGTATTTACTGAAGGAGCAAAACTGCAAAAAAAAAAAAAAAAATGTTCTCCATCTGGGATTTGAGGTCAACGCATGTGGCAGGGCTGAGGGGGAACTAGAGACCCCTTAGTCCAGCGGCCTCCAGCAGAACCCCGGGTGCAGGAGAAGCCCAACTTCAGATGGATTTTGAAATCCATCTCATAAGAAGACACAGGTATTGCTAGGCTGGTTACTAAAGAGGGTGGCACAAGTGTGCTGTGGCTGTGGTGTTTGCCAAGCCCTGAGTGGGCATAGACCCCTCCGTGGCAAATAGAGACTGGCCCACCTGGAGAACAGATGAGTCTTAACTTAGGCTCTGTGTGTTGCCAAGAAAGAGCCTGTGTAGGTGCTGGTCTGGCCAGACTGTTGCCCTCGCAATTCTGTCCTGTCTTTCTGGAAGGGCGACGAGCCTCCATTCTCCAGAAGGCAGCTTTAGCCTCTGAGAGGCAGGGAGCTGCTGCCCCAGAGCAATGGGACGGCCTGAGGAAGAAGACACTTTGGAACTTCTTGTCAGAAGACCTGGAGTAGAGGGAGACTAGCAGCTGGGCGACGGTTTGCCCGGGACATTCTGCTCCCAGCTCGGGTGAGGCCAAGGTGCTCAGGCGTAGCTCCAGGCAATCACCCCATCTCGGCTCCTGCTGTGGCCTCCGAGCCCTGCTAGGTTCAGCAAGAAGGGTTTTTGTTGTTGTTGTTGTTGTTGTTTTGTATAAATATGTTCCAAATACTGCCTGTGTAGTTTATCTGAAACGCACAATGGTCTGAACACCCCGACTCATCTGGCAATCCTACCTGCGGGCCACAGCGAGGGGACAGGGGCCGTCTGCGGCCCGCGCTGGGTCACCTCCCCCCAGGCCTCTAGGCACGGCACCTCCTCAGCTCCAGGGGACGGAAGCCCCTTCATCGTCTCTCCTCGGGACGCGCCTCTGACCCCACTGCGGGGCTCGTCCAGCCAGAGGGAGTACGGGGTTCAAATTCAGGGAACACCGTCACCTCAAAGAGAGCATTTTCTGTTTCCCTGGGCGGGGAAGCCTGATACCGGAGCAGCCTTACGGTTCCTCTGGGAGGGAGAGGGCGAACGGTGCGCTCCCTGTCTTTCTTTCTTTTTCTTTTTCTTTTTCTCTTCCTCTTTCTTCCTCTTTTCATCTCCCTTCCTTCCTCCCTTCCTTCTCTCTCTCTCTCTCTCTTTCTTTCTTTCTATTTTTCACGGAGACATTGATAGCAATGGAAAATACCAAATACCGTTGCTTTTGCCAACAGCTGACCCTATTACACGGTTAGAGAACTGGCCTATCATGGAACTTACTGACCATGAACTCTGAGCCGAGCGTACTGAGTCACGGATGACTCTGAACGTGCGGTGTGGTTGTGGCAGACCTGCCGTCAGCGTGCTCGCAGGGCAGGCAGCAAGAGGCGGCCGCCGGTCCCGCGGCGGACTGGGGGCAGGAGGCGCGGAGAGCCGGTCTGCAGGAAGGACCCGCGGCGGAATCGCGGCTATTCATCACCCCGAACGGGCTCGTGTCTAGAGTCCAGTGGGGGGAATGAGTGATTTCTATTTCTTTCTTTAGCAGCAGAAGAAATACATTTGGCTAATGAGAGAAAAGCCCATGGTGCTCAACAAAAGAAGGTTCTGTCTCCTTCCTGAGGGAGGCGGAGTGTGGGGGCCGCGGCAGAGCAGTCCCTGACCGCACTGTCTCTCCAGGTGTGGTCGAGGTAGCCCAACAAGCGAGTCTCATCTATAATTAGAATTATATGCAAAATGAGAAGACTCTTTAAGGAACATCTCTGGGTCCTCATCATCTTAAGCATCGGTTACCATGGAAGCCAGGGAA
Source organism: Mustela erminea (assembly GCF_009829155.1). Taxonomy (NCBI): domain Eukaryota; kingdom Metazoa; phylum Chordata; class Mammalia; order Carnivora; family Mustelidae; genus Mustela; species Mustela erminea. Next base: position 88,993,561 of record NC_045627.1, on the reverse strand, counting down.
GGGCTCCGGAACTCCGGAGCGGTGAACAGCGCTCGCCCACTTGCTGCGGAGGGCGCCTTTAAATAAAGTTGCCTTCCCCCCGCTCCCGCTGGCTTCTGAATAAACATAAACCTGGGTTTTTAGTGCAAAATCCTGATTTCAAGGTTATTGATGCCACACTAAATTAATACAGTCTGTGAGCCGAAGCACACCGCCCAGCAAAGCCAGGGATACTCCTGTCTTCTGAAAGCTTAACATTTGTTTTTCATCATGAACTTAAAGGTCAAGAGCTACAGACGGATCAGGTGCCTGCCCGACTTCACAGCTACGTGCATTTTATTTCATTCCCACACGCGGTCTTTATGAGATCCGCCACCGGAATAAAACAGTAGCACTCTCATCATCTCCGGGCTGGACCAACTAGGAGAGCTGTCAAGCTGCGATCTCTACACAATTTGAATTAAAATAAGAAATATATGCTGATTTGATATTTCAAAAGCAAATGCTTTAAGTTGAACATGGGTGAGAACCGGCCAGGGTAGAGGCGCGCCAATTTCTTGATGTTACTTGCTCCTTAGTGTAATTTGGCCGCTGGACTGCAGATTAGAACCCACCCTTACTACGCACCTGTTATTTAAAGCCATAGACCCTAAGCCTCCAGGTAACCCAAACACGATTAACCAGTGATTGATTGAGAATTGATGGGAAGAGGTGCTCACTCTTTTCCCCCACCAGTGACATCTGTTTGTTTGTTTGTGTCATTTCCTGTTCAAGGTAAGCACGCTCCCGAACGACGGTACCCTTTGTATGTGTGTGTGATACCAAATAACATTTTTTTTTTATTTTTACCAAAATACCTGTGGAGCTGACAGAGCATGGTGCATTCATTTTCCTTGATTTTGTAGTGAGGGAAAAGGCTAGCATGAATAATTCAAAAATAATGCTGAGACTGTTAAGATTTAGTATTGGAGAGGTCATCACAGTTGGGAGAAATGAGCTAGGAGACTATTACTATTCCACGATCTTTGAATCTCAAGGTGACATCATTATTATTTCTCTATATCTATAATGTGCTGCTGCAACCAGCTTATTGCTGTGTTTCTCATGTAGGGGAGAAAGATCAATTACATACAGACCTCAAAATGTGAACCATAAGCAGAGTGCCCAATAAAACTGTCATTAACAGTCCCCACAATTTTAGCAGCATGCTTCCAGGTCAAGCTGCTTTAAAAATGATAACTGACTTTGGAAGGTTGAAGAAAGAGCATTTGTTCTAAGGGGAGCCATTTCTTAGCCAAATCACTGAAACTCTATAATAACACTTGCTAATTTCGGTCTGAACTGCAAAACGTACCCTAATGATCAGCTTAGCACTGAGGGTGCTTGGGAGAATGAGCCCCACCCCTGGCACCCCCCCATTCGAAAAATATGTTTGTTCCAGATCGACATCAACCGCAAGCATTCTTGAGCAGGCATAAAGCAGTCCCGTGCAATCATATTTAATTTATTCCTATTTTCAACCAGAAGCGGAAAGACAGCACCAAAAAATAAAATGCGTGCTAGAGGAGTGTTTACAGCGCTTCGATACCATTTGTTACCGCCACATAATCAGCAATAAATCTTGCTTTCTCCAGAACGGGATTAAAACACACCTCTACGTTCAGAAATATTAAAATGGAATAGAGCTATTACTGCAGCAGAATCCTTTCCTTCCTGCCCTCAAAGGGTCCCTGTGTGTTTAAAACCTCTTTTTTGCTTCACAGGGTTTTACAAGTCTACCCACCAGCTTACTTTTTAATTAAAACGTTCCCGTTGGTGCCAGACCTCTGAAACATCACATTTAGCTTGCAGGTTTACCAATTTGTAGCAATTGAGGTTTTTGTGAGAGAGGGTGGACAAGGGCAGTAGGTTTCTTGTTTAAGCAGTGCAGAGAGTCTGGGCCAACGCTTGTCACTGCCAACTTTGCCCATTGCCTGGGACCCCGTTCAGCGCTCAGGTGCCCTCTGACTCGCGGCTGACGGTTGCTTACAAGATGCCCCCGAGTCCTACACCTGAAGTCATACTGAGGGCTTTTAAGGGAATTTGGATCATGATCAGTGATTTCTGCATCTGCTATATGAGTTCCGTTTTATTGTTATTATTATTCTATTATTATGGATAATGTTATTATTCTCCGCTTTGATTTTATTTAAAATTCTGTAATTTGGTGCTTCTTGAGAAATGATGATCTGTAAGTTAAAGTGAATTTGTCCGTGGCAGTCTCGCTGGTCGGCTCCCTAAAAGGCATTTCTTCCCGGCCCTCCTCCTCCTGCACCTTCCATGTCTACCTCTTTCCCTCCTCTCCCTCCGCCCTGGGGTGGCTGGGAGCCAAGCTGGGGTCCCCAGTCTGAGGAGGCTGAGTCGAAGGACAGGAGGACCCAGGTCCTTGTGCGTGTCACGGAGCTCCTGACTTAGCCCCTCCTAGACCTGCTCTCCGTTGGCTTCCTTCCGGGGACCCATCAGGCACGCGGTACCCAGCCTAAGCCTTAGGTCCCAGTGTGTCCTGAAGGCTTCGGTGCGGAACGAACCTGCGGAAGGCTCCACAGGGCAAGGTGTGGTGGAGACCACCAGCCCTCCGAGTGCGGTGCTGGAAGCCTGCATGACCTTGGGCAAGAAGGCGGTGACAATGGCCAAATCCCACATGCTCCGAAAATGTGCCATGGAATGGGCTGGATGCTTGCGGCTGGTAATGTGGAGCAGAGAGAAACGCAGAACTCATTCTTCTCAAAACATCGAAGGAAAATTAATGGTCTGGTGCACATGAGTCGAGGACAAAGGCATAAAACACAACAACATAAATACGCATTTGCAGCACACACTGCATGGGGGGGTTCCGTTGCGGAGAACTGCGTTTTAACCTCCTGTGTTCTGATGCCCAGATTCTCAGAGTCCTTCCACCTCTGAGCAGGATCCCCGGGGGGCAGACGGGCATCACCTGTCCTCCCAGCAAAGGGCCTCCCCTGGTGTGCGCCCAGTGCCCGGAGCAAGCACTTGGCCCCTGGATTCATTTCCCTTGCAGAGCAAAAACCCGCCAACTGAGCTCCTCAAAACGGAAATATACCCCCAACAGTTCTGGAGGCCAGAGTCCAAAATCAAGGTGTCAGCAGTGTTGGTTCCTTCAGGGGCTCAAAAGGAGGACTTGCTCCAGGCCCCTGTCCCAGCTTCTGACGGCTTCTGGCAAACGCCAGTGTCCTCAGGCTTGTGGACATGTCGCTCTAAGCTCTTGCTCCGACGCCAGGTGTGGGCCGTCCCTTCTGCGTCAGCGTGTCGCCATGTCCCACATCCTCTGCTTAGAGGGCCAACAGGGGTCGGATCCAGGCCCGCCCTGATCCCAAAGGACCTCATTGCAACTTGATTACACCTGCAAAGAGCCTATCTGCAAGTAAAGTCGAGTTCACAGGTGCCGGGGTGAGGACTTAAAGGTCCATTTTTCCTAGGACAGAGTTACACTCATAATAGTCACTGCTTGTCCCACAAACGCCCTACTCCTAGATCAATGAGATCCAAGGGCTGTGGAAAGTAGCTAGCATGGCTTCTCTTGTTTTTTAAGATTCTATTTATTTATTAGAGACAGAGAGAGAGCGCACAACCTGGTGGGGGGAAGGGGCAGAGGCAGAGGGAGGAGGGAGCAAGGAGCCCAGAGGAAATGGATCCCAGGATCCTGGGATCCTGAGCTGAACCGAAGGCAGCTGCTTAGCTGTGGAGCCGCCCAGGTGCACCCCGACACCCCCGGCCCTGACATGGTTTAGAGCGCCGCAGCCCTCCGGAGCTGTCCAACAACTTAGGGACGGTTTCTTCAGTGCTGTTCGCAGGCTGCCCTCTTCTCCTGCCCCTTCTTTCCAAAGCAGCCCGGGACGGCCGGGTCCGCTCTTCAGACTGTCTGGACCCGGCAACCGGTGGGGAAGCCGCAGGGGCTGGGAGCGCGGTGTGGGGGGAGCAGGCAGTGGCCCAGGAGCCGGGCCTGGTCGCACCCTGGGGGCCGCCTTTGAAGTTGGCGGGGAACCCTCACACCGCAGGGACGGAGCGGAGGAGGGAGACCCAGGTGGACTGTGTTCTCCCCACCGACACCCTGTTCAAAGAGAATAGTTTGGACAACGCCTGGCAAATAATGAATGAAGGGCGACGGGAGACGAGCGGGCCGCGCCCGGTGCTTCCTTGCTCTTTGCTGCTCCCGCCTGAGCCCTGCTGGGCTGGGGACGGAGCCGCAGAGGGAGGCGGCCGCTTGCCTTTTGTTTGGTTTTTAACATTTAATACACATCATGCTGTCCTGAAGACGCCCAGTACCGCCACGGGTGGCGCACTGACGGGAGGCGCCCGCCCGAGGCTTGCTTACTCGCCGGTGCCCGGGGAGAGAGCGGAGGCCGATCGCGCGCCCGGTTTCCACGGGCAGGGGCGGCTTTAACACTCTGCCGCCTCCCTCTCCAAGCTTTCAGTGGCTGTATCCCCTTTGGTCCATAATCACAGCTAATGGGCTGGCCACAGAGGCATCAGGGGCATAAAATGGTCTAACACTACATTGACTATAAATAGCAAAGCCATAAGTGACATTACTTTGCAGATAAGAAACAATCACATCATTAAGCAAAGGTGTTTAGTGTATCAGTCACCCTAACTTTGATTTATTGCAAAGCATTTGTCTGTCACCAGCACAATGGAAGCTATAATGCAACTCAACGGTTTAAAGAGAAAATTAAGATGAATATTGCTGCTAGCACTTTGGTTTGCACAGATGCAAAATGGGTGGGCTTCTCTCACTGCCTGCAGGGCTGGCCTCAGCCCAGCTTCCCAGGCCCAGAGGCTAAAGACTGCCTGCGGTGGCAGAGAAGTTAGCCCCGGGGGCTGGAGGCTGGCGCCGCCCAGGGCAGGAGGCGGTGACGACCAGGCGGCAATGGCACCTCACAACCTGGGTTTCTCCAAAGGGAATAACGGCCAGGGCTTTCCCTTTCATTTGGGACTCTACCTCAGAAATACAGAATGGAAACAACGATTAGAATTATTTTGATGAACACGATGTGTTCAAATGCTGTCTTATTAAATATAACCGTTCTCGTGTTCAATTCAATTTTAATCCAGAAAACAGTTTTGGAAAATCTACTGTAAGCAGGCACTGAGCCAGGTACGGGCAAGGATTGTGAGGGACAAGTCGCAGTTTTCTGTCCTCCAGAGGCTCACGACCCAATCAGATCAACTCATCACGCGTGGTGTGGGCAGGAGATGGAGGCAGGGAGGACCGCCATCCAGAGATGTGGCTGCCTGTTGGATGCAGAAGAGGGAGAACCTTCTTTCTGGTTGGGGAGATCGGGAAAGAGACAGGGAGGGAAGATTTTAAAGAGCCTTTGAAGGCTGTGGCAATGCGGGCTGAAGGAGAGGGGCAGGACATTTTCTAGGAAGATGCCATTGCTTGTCCAAGGACATGGTGTGTGGGGGGAGGCTGGATGCCAGTCGGGACACAGCATCCCAGTTTGATCGTACACGAGACTCAGTCGAGCAGACACGGAGGAAAAGACTAGAAACGCAGTCGGGGGATGAGGAAGGGTCTTGGGTGTGCGGACATTGGGGTCACCCTGGAGGAACTGTACGGTGTGCTGGGGAGTGCAGCATAGAAGAGAGGGGGAGATGGTGGCAGGCTCTGGCTCCTGGGCTGTGAGAAGTAATGAGGGGCTGGTGGGAGTGGCACCCCACGATGGACATGGACAGCAGCCGCTGGTGGGCAAGATGCTGAGCGAGTCCCTAGTACGGTTGAGGGGAGCACCCAGCTCATTCCTAGGTGTAGAGTCTCAGGTGCTGGTGCAGAAGATTTGCAGGACAGGTGGGTCTGGGAGTGACCTTTATAAGGGACCGAGACGCAGCAAGAGTTGCTTTATCAAGATGGTTAAAAACTTGACAAGACAATACAATTAATCTCCCTTCACACCTGTGGTTATTCAGTGTCTCCTTGGAAATGAACAAAACACTATTCAGTTATGAAAATATTAATCTAAGGATGACTTACAATCAGTCAATCACAAGTAGACATTAAGCACCTACTGTGTGCATCAGCGTGCTGGGTCTGGACGAGGGTGGGGTGTGGAGCTATGGAAACCAAGCTCCTCCTACGAAAGCCCCTGCCCTCAGCCCCCAAAGGACCCTGCGCCTCCCCCACCAGATGCACCTGCTGCCTGATCCTAGAGAAGGGAATCGTTCTCATTGTCAGGAGGCATCTCGGTACCACAGGTGCCACAGGCCTCCATACAGCTCAGGTTTAAGGACGGTGACACCATCTTGGGAAAGGGGAAAGAATTCTCATGTCCTCGGTGCTGTGCTTCGAAGTTTTGGGTTGGTAAGAAGGGATTTTGATGCTGCTACAAAGTCTTGTAGTCTTGTGCTCAGAAATTCTATGGAAATCTGAATGGTCTTCGTGGTTGTCTTTCTACGAGCAGCTGTTTCGAAATACTCAGCATTCATCCCAATGTTTCCGCCCCAACCAGTCCCTGCCAGATGGGCTCAAGAGGGGAGATAATTCTGCAAAGACAAGCTCAGTGTTTAAAAGATGGCATGTTGCTGTGCTCTCACGCAACCAAGAATAACCTGGGGACACCTGGCCCCTTCTGGATGCTGAAGTGACGAAGAAGCCAAAGCCCCCCTCTCATGGAGAGTGTCTGCTTCCTTAAAGTCTGGAATCATGCTGGTAGGTGCTGCAGGAGGGAGCAGGGGTGAGGCCCAGGGAGGCAGGCTGCCCAGATCATGGCCAGGCTTCAGTCCTTGCTGCTGGCCCCACAGCTGGAGGGAAGGTTTCTGGCCATCACACTTAGCTACCATGTATCTCTTCTTGGTTTTTAGGGCCATTTAGGTCAGCTTGTTGTATGCTCCAGCAGGACACCCATTTAACTCTAGTTAGATCTTGTTGATTTTTACTAGCATATGTCCCAAGAATATACTTATTTTAAATAAACTGAACATCGATTTTTACTATAAGTCACTGTTGGGGTTTAAAGAAAGCAACATGTGGGTAGATACTCTTCAAAATCTACGGACTCAGGACACATGGTAAGTGGGTCTGTTTTCTGTTGATTATTCTCCTTGCTCTTCAACCGCAGACCGTTTCTGGCGCCTTGCGCAGGTGACGCGATCAGATCCGCTCTGGTCTGCCAGCACTCAGCAAGCAGGGTCCTCCCTGGACTCAGGAAAGGTTGCCTTGAAATGCCTCCCTGGCATCCCCCTTCCCTTCCTCCGCTGCCGTGAGCTGCTGGCCAGGGCGCCCGAGCCAGCGTGGAAGGTGTGGGGGGCTTGATGTGGGTTTCACAGTCCCTGACAACAGCCTCCCCATCTTCTGCATCGGCCCTCCCTGCTCTAACCTGAAACAGCACCCCATCTGTCTCAAACATGGCAAGAGCCACCAGTTACCGGAATCTCAACCGGAGGCCGGTTCTCGGATCCCTTTTCCCTGAACTGGCCAGCCGAGAGTATAGGACTTTGTTTATTTATCATCTGGAAGCCTAGATGGCTCGTGGGCACCAGCGGGACCCACCTGGGAGTGGTGGCACCTGTAAGGATGATATGATAATGATATCAGGAACCCATTCCTGTCAAGTGCTCCTCATGTGTCTTTCAAGCGTTGTGCTAAGGGCTTACGTTCATCTCATGCGACTCTACTGACCTCTCCCTGCAGAGCAAGTCCTGTGATTATCCTCCTTGGCCAGACCAGGGTTAGGGAATGTCCCGTGGCCATGAGCTTAGTATGTGTCAGAGCTGGAATCCCAAGGCAGCTCTGGTTGACCTCAATGTCGCAGGAAGTGAAGATGGAAGGGCCCCAATTAAATTCCAGCCATGTCTCAGGGTGGTGCCCAACCTTGGCGGGCATCAGAGTCACCTCAACAGCTTGCCAAGAAGGCTGTTTCCTGGGCCCCACCTCCAGGGAGCCTGGCCCCATGGGTGCAATGGGGTGCGACCGAGAATCCGCCTCTTCTCTTTACAGTGCTGGGGCTTGTCCAGCTCCTTCCCTCCAGCCTCCGTCTGTGAGCAGTGCGGGCTCAGCGTGGGTCCAGCCTGGAGGCCCTCCCAGGACTCCTTCTCTTCCCTTCCAAGAGCTGTCCTTGAGGTCCTGCTCCTCCATGACTAGCGGGGGCATCCCCATGTTGATTCTCTACCAAGAGAATTCAGAGCATACCTTTCCAAGGCCTGGGACGGTGTTGGGCTGTGGTGTCTAGAGGCTCTGATGGGAACTAACTTGACGGTACTGCTGGTCCAACAGGCCTTCTCAAGAGCGGGGGGCAGGGTGTCTCACTACAGCTTGTGATGGGGTGTGGCGAGGATCCTGTCTTCTGGAGTGGCTCCTCATAGTCCCCTGGACGACCTCATGGAGTCAAGGCTGGGGATTAAAAGGGAGGACAGATAGGGACGGGAGAGCTCCTTAGACTGGCCCCTTGTCCTGGACAGAAGCTGTTCTATTATCCTTGTCCTCTGAATTTGGGGCTCAAGAACCATAGGTATTACCTGGAAAATGGCAGGCAGGCGAATAAATCCCGGGAGACACACAGTTGGCTCACATCACCCTGGCAGATGGGCTCCCCTCCACCCCTCTCCCTCACCCCCTCCCCCATCATTGAAGTTTGTGCTTCTCAGGGTGTTTTGCCTAAAATGGATCTGGGATGCTTGTTATACATGCTGACTTCTGGGCCCAGCTGTAAATGTAGTGAATGGGAATTTGTGGAGAGGTGGCCCTGGACATTGACATTTTAGCAAACATCCCATGTAACTCTGACGCTGTATCATAGGGACACATTTGCTACAAGAACAGAATGCTCACCTAATGATGTTCTGCTATAAATGATGAAGGTTTTGGTTTTCATGCAGTAATCTGTAGGAAGGCAAGGGCCAGTGTCGTTCCTGCTACCCAACAACACCATCATGGCCAGGCCACTTCTGTCTTTCAATCCCTTGCTCTCGGTTGCCAGGTTATTTCCTGAAGCTCTCATCCCCTCATGGTTCCAAGATGGCTGCCACAGCTCCAGACGGAGTCCAGGTTTAAGACAGAAAAATGAGGAAGGTGTTGGGGTCTGTTATCAAAGGAATGAGACTGAGACAAAGTGAAAGTTATGTGAAGCTTTATTCTATGTCAAGCATTAGAAGTCAGGCTGACCAGCCAGGGCGGCCTCCGAAGAGAGCGACCCCCTCCTGATCTCACAGGCTGGTTTTATAGGGCATAGCTGCACACCCAAGGTACGTGGCTTCTATCATTAAGGCGTTTACTCCCGGAATCGATACCCAGAACCATACCAGGAACTATGGGGGCGTTTATTCTCAGAATGAAGTCCGCGGGTGTAAACTACAATATGGCTACCTAGGCAAGATGGAGTTGCTCTGGCTAAGCAGGCCCTAATAGTTAAACAGGTTTTAACATTAAATCGGCCCTGACAAAGGAGGGAATGAAGTGTCTCTTTCTACTAAAAAAGGGCAAGGAGGAGCAACCCCTTTTCCACCCACAGTACACTTTTGCTCAAGTCTCTTTGGACAGAACTAGATTTCATGGCTGCATTTAGCCACAGGGAGGCTGGGAAAATGGGGGTGAACATTGAAATGGCTGGCTTAGGCCTATCACGACCCATGACCTGGAACTAGACAAAAAAGCTGGAGTCTGTCAACAGGTAAGAGGGGGCTTGGCAACCCACAGTGTGCGCACACGGAGACCGGCTGAAGCCGAAAGGGCAGCTTCCCAACAGGGATCAACAAAGGGCAGGGTAATGATTCACACACAACGGAGGCATGGGAAGGGCCTCACAGGAACACAGTCCCCCACCCCACCCCGCTTTAAATCACCTCTGTTCTCATCCTAACAAGGCTAAATAACAACTTTCCATCAATGCCTGAAAAAAAAAAAATGGAAAATTCATGATTAAGAGGACCATGTCTTGGGGAAAACGAGAGGACGGAATGGGAAACAAAGTGGTTCAGCGGCTGCGACACCAGAACGAAGCAGCGGAGGAAAGCTGGGTGTCCTCCCGCTGCTCCCAGAGTGGGGTCCTTCTGCAGGCATGCTGGTCCCTCCGGCCCTCTCAAATGCGCCTACCAGACTTTGCTCCCCTCACCAGGGGACCTTCACGGGATTGCCTGGCACTCCTGGCAGGTGAGGCGGTGACAGGAAAAGAATGCACAGAGAAGGAACTCGGAAGGCGGGCAAAAATGATGCAGAGGCATGAGCAACGCCACGGCTCAGCACAAAGACTTCTTCTTGGAGGGTTTTCTGGGAAAACTTTCATGTGAACGGAATGTCAATTTTCCAACTTCTGTATATAAGCAGGTGACAAGAAACGTCCGTTGGTGTTTCATATCACCAGTGATTCAAATTAATGTTTGCCTTCCTTCAGTCGTTTCTCTCCTAATTCTACAAGCTCGGCTTCATATCCAGTGGAACTTACATTTATTTGTAATCTCGCTGCTTACACTCCACTGAACAATAAAAGAACAATAAACTTAATAAAAAGCCCAAGTGATTGGAAATTGCTCTGGGAATGGCAGTCCAGTATGAAAGCTATAAATTTCCTTGTGTACTCATGACAATGTCAGCTAATTTTTATGAAAAGCCCATCACAGAACATGGCACCAAAACATTGCGATCACTTGCGTGTCAGCCATCAGACTTCCCCTGATAACAAAATAGGAAATGCATCATAAAATGATGTTTCAAGCCACAAATTTATCTTGAAATGCTCACTCTATCCAGGAACATTTCTTTTCTGACCCTGTCTTGCACCTGAACTTTGAATTAATCATTCCTTTTCTATACTGTTACACAATACCCACTGGTACCATTGTGGGAGGAAAAATCTAGGAAAACAACCACCAGAAATATCATCCCATATGACGAACTTGATTGGCCTACATTAGCGCATCTAAGGTAGACACAATTAGTCCACGGAACAATAGCAGAAATCAAGGAGCCTAAAAACTTAATCTGAAGCCATTACCTCCGACAATACACTTTTAAATAAACCACTGGGGGCCCATTTCTCATCGCATGCAACCCGACGGGAGTACACAGTTACTCGGTCGTCCCATGGGATTAGGAAGGAGAAGAAATTGGGCTTCCCTTTAGTGTTCGAAAATATACCTTGTGCCTAATCATTGATGACAGTTTCTGACCTGCTCTTCAGATTCCGAAATATTCTGCATGTTCCAGAAAATCAAGTTGGCGAACAGAAAACTAATTTAGCCAGATGACTGGAAGGAAAAATAGCCATCTTGAAGAAAAATGCTCTGTGTAAATGAGCCAGGTATCAGCAATGGCAATTTATCCCCTGGCCATGGAGAGTTTGTAAACTTTATGGCTGAGAGCTGAGGAGTGGAGCCCATCTGTCCTGACTTTGTATGGTTATAATCGTCAATAGATAACGCTTTAACATTTATGGTCACCCAGGGAGGATGGGGAAGGGAGGGCTTTAGAACTAACCCAAAGATCACTGTTACATATATGGTTCCCCACCAGACTGGCCAGCTCCTCTCAGTGGCCCTGGTGTCTGTCCCTGAACGTGGCACCAAGTCGGGGTCCGTGGACATCTCTGGAATGCTCTGGCTGACCGAGGAGGAGGGAAGGTCCCCAGAACAACCACTGAGTGCCTTTGGACCTTGCTGGACTATGGTCTAACCTGAGGTTCTGGGGGCCTCTGCTGAGATGGAATGGGAATGCAGGTAGGGTGGGGAGGGGTTCAGAACAAGGGACCCAGTGCCTAGTACCTCCTCTCCATCCGCCTGCGCCGTGCGTGTTCTGCAGATGCTCACTGAGGACCCGGGCACAGGAGCTACAGGAGATGGTTCACTCAGGATTGGTTCACCAATCACTGATAAGGGTCCCTTTGGAGAAAGGGTCCCTTCTGAAGCCATTTTCCAACATTAGTGCCCTTGTGCCTGACCAGATCCATAATCTAAACTCTACAAGGTGGCAGGAGAGGGCTCTGGGCGCTGAGCCAGCCCCTCAGCGGGTGGCTAGAATGTTAGAGCGCTGTCTGAAGGGGTCCCTCCTTCTGGTTTCCCCGGGGTCTGGATTCATCCGTGCCCTTCTCAATTCTACAGAATGAGGGGGGTGTTTGAGACGGTGTCTCCTAGACCAAAAGGCATCCCCCCCTTTTTTCAACACAAGCTCTGACTTTGCTTTGTCTGCTCACGATGCTGCTCCCTCCTGCCTTTCTCAGTGCTCAACTCCTTAAGGCCAAGCTCAAATACCATTTCCTCTGGGAAGCCACCCTCGGTTTTTCCAGGTAGAATGAACCTATCTACTGTGCTTTCATACCCCTCAGTTGCACTGGATCAGTTACCTGGTCCTCACCTGCCTCCCACACAGACTGTGGGCAACGGGGGCCAATGCCCTGGGAGGCGCACCGCCACTGCTCGTCCGTCTCCAGCACGACATCTGCCACAACGTTGCCCTCAGTATACACTTGTCTTCACAGGGTCTTGAAATACAGTTTAGCATCATGGTCTGGTTTTTTTTTTTTTAATAAACTTTAAAAAATGGGAATCTTTATTTCATCTGCAAAAGGACACACAGCTTGCAATTTGAATGAGAAGCGTATCATGTACAATCAGCTGGAAAAAACCCTCTAAGTTCATTTTCCCAGAAATGCACTAACATCACACAGATAAAATTAAAGTCACTTTAATAAAGGCTGAAAGTTAATACTAAATGAATCAAGTCCTAGTGCTTAGCAATACAGCGATTTTTTCCCCATTTAGAGAGTGTTTAATACTTAAGAGGTGGTGCCTTCTTATGATTAATTACCAGGATATGCAGCCGACTCCAGTCTTATCAAAGTCCATTTATTGCAAGTTAGGCTACGGGTGTGTTGTCCCTGTAACAGCAGCAACTACCATGTTTCCTAACTCCTATCAGAAGCGTGGTTTACGCCGGACCGACTACATCTAACTCGACGGAAGGACTGCTGCTCCTATTGTCTTCTCCAAAGCCATCGAGTTCACAAGTTTTGCATTATTCTATCAGCCCAAGATCACATTATTATTGTAAACTAGACACAGGTATATGCTTTGTTTTGTCTTCCAGGCTATATAATTTTGCAAGTCTTAATTTTAACGCAGTAAAATCCACTTTGGTCTTTTGTGTACAAAAATAGGCTTGTAGCTGTAATCATTAGAAAATGAACATATAGAGAGACAAGTAACTAGATTTATAATCCAACCCCATGTAATTAAGAGACAGCTTTTGATTTCAGTGAAATGACAATCGCATAATGGATTTTGAAAGCAAGATAAATAAGAAGAGGGCGTGACGTTTATGAAGTACACAGGGAGAGAAGCCGCGAGATTTATTTTTCAAGTGATAAAACATCATCCAGTCACAACAGTCACTTTTGTAGTTACAGTTTGCTAAATGATCTCAAATCTTGTTAATTAACAAAGGGTGGGGGACGACATGGCTAACAGCAGAGGAGTTGTCTTCAGTGCTTTGAGATGCCTGCTGATTTTCTTAGGGCTGACTCACCTAGAGAAAAGCAATTGCTCCGAAATAGCTAATTCCTGTTTACGAATTGTTCTTGTGTCTACCTCTAGTTATTAAAACTTGATTTATAATAGATTACCAAAAATATTTGAGACTTCCTTTTTTAAAAGTTTCATATTCTCAGTATTCGATTTCTAGAAACTGAAAAAAATGAGCCAGTGTAAAGTAATACTATTTTTTTTCTATGACCAGTAGAGTTTAGGGAGCCACTCTGCCTCTTACCCAACTCTTGGCTCCAGTTTTTAAAATTAAGGGTTTTTATCTTACCCACAATAAGTATGAGGGTAAGGATGAGAATGGAGACATCTATTTTGGACCCAAGCCAGCCCAAATTGGCCAAGAGACAAGTTTCCTATAATTTGAAGATCTGCAGTAAAAAATGAACCTATTGTTTTTGCCAGCCTTTATTTAGCTGTTTGCAATAAAAAAATTCTATATTGCTTTAAAGAAAACCATTCTTATAACTTTCAATTCGACGAGACAGAAAAGTTAGTCATGGCAAATGAATGTACAAGGTTGCTATATGAGATTTTTGCTTTGGTAGTTCCAATATCCCATAGTTATGCTGGTAAAGCTAGGACAGCTTGTCTTCTAGAATCTAATGCTCACCTTTTAAAAATAAAAGAAGAAAATGTGCTTGCTGTGATAAAACTGAAGAAAAATATAACTGATGTTTTCTACATATTTCCAAGATAGGGGTTGTCACTTATCTTATTTGGTCCAGGCAAAACAAACAAAATAAAACAATCTCATTTTAATACAGAACACATTAGGAACACATTGGCAGGTCAATTCTTTGAAATTTTTATCTGTGGATGTACAGTTATAAAATGTAGACACTTGGGTCCCACATTCAACTTAGCAATGACAGCTATGACTGTTGGCTTTCCTTTAACACTTATTGTCCCCTTTGTCTGTGATGACATTTTTAGGGGGCACCTGAGTGCCTAGGATGAAGGCTACATCTTCCTGTGCCCCTGCAACTGGTTGAGCCCCATGATTAAGCTCTGGTCAGTGGGAGGTGGGCAATTTCCTGGCTGCGACGGTCAAAGTCGGTATTAAGTCTCGTCCTCCCTCGCTTTCCTCTCCATGTTAGTTGCGATGTGTTTACGTGAAGAGGGCGCACTTCGGGATCAGTGATGAGCCTTGTCTCTTCTTTAGCACTTACTATGAACTAAAGAACTTACTGTTCTTTCAATCTATGGTCTCACAACAACCGTATGGAATAGGTTTTACTCTCATGCCCATGTTATAGATGAATGAACCGAGACACAAAGAACTAACACAACCACTAAATGGCTGAATGAGGATTTTAATCTGGGCAACCACGTCTTAGTCGATGCTCTTAAATGCTACTCAATACTGCCTCTAGAAATGACAAGGTCACTAGAGCCAAGGAGCCTAAGTCCATATATATACCACCTAGTTGTTATTTGGGCTGTTGTTTTGTTTCACTAAAAAGCAGCCAAAGCCATATCCCTAATAAATGAAAAGACAATGGACAAAGTATGCAATTTGATTATTGAGGAAGGTAGGCAAACCTAGTCTAAATGTCCAGTGAAATGACAAGGTAAGAAACCCACAACTAAAAACCAAGCCAAGCCGCAGCTGAAATCTGAACTCCAAATCCAGGACCCCTGAGAGCCAATAAAATACATTTATGCTGTCTCAGCCCAACCCTCAAAACTTAGGGTTTCATTAAAAGGAAAACTGTGTCTCCCTTGAGAATAAGTTGCAGGTCAAATAATTGTTTTCCTAGAATTTGTAGGAAATTTTTTTTCCTCCGTAGGTAAGGATTATTTGAAGATTACTTCTTTGGGAGTGGGTGAAGTAAATTAGAGTAATATTCAGTTTTTACATGGTTTTGACTTTTCAAATATTCAGAGACATTTACTTTGTTGTAAGTCTTTTTGTTTTTCCTGAAGTTAATGGTTGCCTCATTTTTTTTACTTACTTCATTTTACTTGCTAAATTTATTAACTTCATACCCCAAATCTTTGCCTGGAGCATACCATTCTCTTAATGCAGTCACATACCAAGTAATTAATCAGTTCCATATTTTAGTTGGAAACATTGCTCCCAGATCCATTCTTCTCCTGCTTTAGTTTCCCAGGAACATTCTAAGAAAAGTCACATGTGAAGTAAGTTTTTGGAAAACTGCATAATTGAAAATGTTGGTATGACCCTTACACTTAAATAATCACTTGGCTATGCATAGAATTTTGGGTTCTAAATAATCATATCTCAAATTTTGAAGACATCACTCCATTATTACCTAGCTGCCAGTGTTGCTGTTAAGAACCCTAATTCTTGTTTGTTTGTTTTTAATGTGATTTATATCCTCCTCATCTTTGCAGGAAAATTTTAGATTTCTGATGTTCTAAAGTTTCATGACGATATACCTTAACGTAGGGTTATCTCTCTTGGACTGTGCACTTCGTGGCCTTAAATCTAGTGACCAATGGCCATTAGCTCCAAACAATAATTCTTAATAATCTCCCCCTCATTTGTTTTTCTTCCTTTTTGTAGCACTCCTATTATTTAAATATTAGACTTCCTCGATTAACCTTCTTAACTTCTTATCTTTTCTCTCATATCTTCCATCTCTAACATTTGTCTTACACTCTTGAAGGTTTCTTTAATTTTATCTTATAAATCTTGGATTGTTGTTAAAAAAAAATTTCACACTATATTTTTAGTTTCCAAGGATTCTTTATTGTTTTTCTAAACGTTCCTCTTAAAAAATGAGTCCTACTTTTTTTTTTTTTTATGACTGCGGAAGTCTCTTATCTCTGAGAGTATTAATTGTATGTTTGATGTTTCCTTTTGCTCACTACACTCTATTTCCTGTGAGTTGTCTCATCATTCACTTATGTTGACTCAATCTTTCAAATTAGTGATTTTCTTCAAATATGTGGGGACTATTGGCTGTCTGGTGTGAAGTACTTATCGGAGCTTATTGGAAATACTGTCAGTGAGTGGGGCTTCTTGACCAGCAGCCTTTCCATCAATATTCAGGTAAGGACTGGCCAAGCTATGGGGGTGGGACATCAAGTCTAGTGTTAGAGTGGGCCAACTTCCTTAGTGAAAAATCTCCCAAACTACTATCTGGAGGCTGTAGTTCTAGGAGCTGGAAGGAGAAGAAACTGCCTGAAGCATTTGGCACAGAGACTGTCCTTTAATTTTCTGTCTTTGATTTTGTGCCTCACCTTTACCCTTTTGGCCTGGTGTCTTCAAGTTCAGACAGACTTGGGCTCACCCTGTCCAGAAGGCAACCTTCCCCGTCTTCTGCCGGTGTGGAGGAGGGGAAGAGTCCAGGCAGTCTGGGTTGGGGCAGAAGTGCTTGGGGTCTAAGGGCTCTCTATAAAACCTTTCAGTCACTTCTGTTCTTCCCGTCACTATCTGTACTTATGCCTTCAGAGGTACCAGATGCCTCCAAACCTGAGCCTTTCTGGAGTTCTGCAGCATAAATTGGCTTGGTTTTTATTAAAAATAGGCTTTAGCAATTTGAACCATTCTAAATGTTTATACTCATCCATCTGCTTTCTATCACCCCAAACTTGGTATCTTTTCTTGTTTGCTGTCAACCCCTATCCTGTTTTCTTTGTCCTTATGAGTTCATGACTTTTTATAATTTCATTACTGCCATTTTAGTGATATTTCAGGAAGGGATGGAGATAAACAGTGAGTTCAGTCTACCATACTTAACTGAATGTGCATTTTTTACTTTTATTAAAAAACAATTATTTTTGTGGTGAAAAATGATGGAGATAAACTGAAATCATTCTAGAAATAAGTTAACTATTTTGGCAGGGCAGAGAGAGGCTATGATGAGGTCCAATTCTGATTTTGTCCATTTTCCTTTCTACTGCAGCTACGAGAAACAAGGTTCTAGTGATCAAGAGAGCATCATGTTCCAGCATCGCTGATCATAGCAAGAAATTCCTGCTTGTTTATTGGTGTTTCCTTTGATAAAGCGATCTTTCCACCTGTCCTCATTTAGATTCATTTTCTATTATTGTATCCAGATGGCCCTTGATCATCAAGACTGAATTTCTAAAGAACAGATTCATTTACTTGTAACTCTGACCTAAGCTGTTTTATTTCACATTTTCTTTTTAGGACTGGTAATGTGGTTAGGGCCAAATGCTCTCATGGGTTTAGATCATTCTTTATTTTGTAGTCTTGGAAAACTTGCAGAGTATGCAAATGTTTTCTTGCAACATTTTGAACTATTGTCATTGTTCAAATGATCAAGTAGAGATAAATGCTCAGGGTCCTTAAATGCTCTCACATTTGTGCGTGGAAAAGGCTTCCTGGAAGGTATGACATTCTCCTTCTGGAGAAGCAGGTGGTCCTCCACAGCCTGTTCTACCAGCCGCTCTTACCACCCTGGAAATATGCTTTCACTCCGGCAATAGACAACTCTCCTTGGCCTCCGTAGTCTGAGATACACCATCTCAGATTCACTTTGTTCTGTTTTTCTAAGGCAGAGCTGACCTTCCATACTCTTCCGCAAAGATCTGCCCCCTAGATGTGAACTAGGGTCCTTCCTAGGTAGGACATAAATATCAGGTGCTTCAAAATCAAATTCTTTTTTGGTCAACTGGTAGCAAGTGAAACTATCTTTCCGAAAGTGGGTCAAGCCTCATTCTGACTCCTTCTCAGCAGGGGAAGAATTATTTCTCTATAAACCGCGTGGCTTAATCACTGGGCAAACCAGGACGTCATTCTGCCTCCGGGAGTCCTTTGTGCAAGGAGGTGGGGCTGCTCTCCACACTGGGGAGGCGGCTTAATGCACCGAAGCACGAAAAGGACTGCGCAGAAGAAGAAAGGAAAGAAAAGTACACTTTTTTCTTTATTCTTTCTTTTTTTGGAAAACGATACATTCTTAATGTTTGCCATATTTCCACAATATTATAGATAACTTCCCAGTCACTCTGATACATGGAAAGGCACATGGAACGGACTTCCCACAAAACACAACAAAGTTAGTGTAAGACATGACTGATTTCCTTTTATCATAGAAATGTCAGAAAATGGGAGGAGGGGGCGGGTGTGTGTAACTTACGTAACTGTCCTTGGAGAATCACCAGTATTCCACATCCCTGGGTGATTCTGTCCTTTAGTGTTTACAAGAGACATGACTAGATCTCCTGTCTGAAGGACTCTGAGAAACTTGTCACTCCTTGCTCCTAGGGATGCTTGCCCACTCACGTATCTCAGGCTACTTCCCCTGCCCCCCTCCCCACTCTGAATTCTCGACTCATCCATTGCCACCGCCTTCACCTCTGCTGGCTCTGTCCCTCACCCCCAGAGTTCTCCCAGCCCACCCAAGACTGCTGTGCGCAGCAGGCTCTGGTGAGGATTTGGAGGAAATGGAGAGAGGCCGTAAGTCACCATAACACAAAGTACAAGTTAATACAGGCTCCTGGCTGTCATTGTGTACACACGCACCTGACACTCCCTGCAGGGCCCATCTCACTCTCTGGGTCAGTCTCCCACAGCGTTGGCTTTCCCCTAATCTAACACCGGGGCCTCAGGTGACCACCTTCCCTCCCCGGGGCTGCTTGCCTCTGAAGACCTTGGGTGCGTCCGGTCCCCACCGCAACCCCAGTTGCGGTGGCAGAATGGAGAGGCTTCTCTTCAGGGTCTCTACTTCCTGAGCATTACCGAGGCCTGATCTCTCTCAACCCAAAGAGCGGGGCAGGTAAGTCTCTTCCTAGCAGTAAGTGCTGAGAGTTTGGGACAGGAACGCAGCTGCTGGCGGGACGCTGGGACTGTGCTTCTCCCCTCCACCAGCTCTTTGGGAAGACAGATTTCTGGGAGCCATGGGGCTAAATATTCCAGGTTGTGCAAAACAATTCTTCCTCTTTGGAAGCTCCCTGCAGTGGGGCACGCGGGGTGCTCTAGCACTGTTGTGCAGAGCCGGCCGGGTCAGCACGCCTTCTGCAGTCCGGTCCTCCCGAGGAGGCTCCCTCCCCGCAGAGCTGAACCAGACCAGGCACTGGCTAAGCCCCATTCATGAGTTACCTCGTTTAATCCCATAACAGCCCTATCAGATATGCGATCCTATTACAAACCCCGTTTTGCAGACGAGAAAACGCAGGTTAGATCGCTTGTCGAAGGCCACACAAACAGTAAATGACAGTCCTGGGATTCGAAGAATGGTCCAGATACACGCCGTATTGGTTTCAGCGCTCGCCCCCACCTGGGAGAATGTCTTGTTTGCAACCCCTGATAACAAATTCATGATGGACCGGGAGGGCTCGTAATATCCCACCGTGTGTCTATTTGTATTCAAACCTGGCTGTGTTTATAGTTCAGTTTTATATATCCTCATTTTTGGAAGGACAGATATTAAGAGAAAGAATGTTGCTCCTAGGGAAGCAATAACAGGACAGAAAACCTGAACCCAACCGATGGAAACTAGGTGTCCCTGCTTCTCTCAGAACGCTCTGGCTTCGCCCCCCGCATTGTACTCGGCATAGTTTAGAAATTGTGTTTGTCTGTCTGTCTCTCCTTGTCTCTGTTCTCCCCCAGATCAGAGGTTTCATGAAGACAGGGGAGCGGGTCAGTTTTCCCCCACTGTATGTACGACTTCTCGGTGGCGATGGCATATAAATGACCACGGATAATTCTGGTTGAACAAATAAGAGAATTATAATTCATGCGTTTCTCTTCCCTTTTTAGTATGTTGGATAGTATGTTGGAATAAAGATGCAACCTCAGGGTTCCAGAAGCTTGCTTTAACGGTGCTGGCCCAGAAGGCATCTTTGTTTCTATTGAAATCAATCAGTGCTCATCAAGATGGGCCGTGTGTGCTTCAGGTTTTGTTTCTTAAAATTTTGAAGCAAAAAGAATCCGCAGCTACTGCGTGTGAGAATTTATTTTTTATTTGTTTCTTTAGACCATTAAGGAAGAGCTTCTGCTAGAGTTTCATGTTCATTGATGAGGCTTCCCTTAGACTTAGTCACAGGGTGTACTTTTTATCCCAAAGAACTTTGAAATGAAAACAAATCTATACTCAATATCAGTTCAACGTTAAATCTTTCTCTCCAGGAGTTCCTAAGTAGAAAGCAGTTGTGTACACTGGAAGCAGAAGAAAGGTGCTATTTGATAAGATGCAAGAAAAAGTCACACACAAACACACACACAAAATATTTAGCATTAGGAAGCTCTGATATATGTTTATAACAGCAATTATAAGGTCAAATTCCATATAACTTAACTTAGGCTGTGGTCTCTCATGACATAAACCTCGGGCAGTAAATTCTTCTTGAAAACCAGTGTGTTAGTTGGACGCCTTCGTGGCAAGTGATGGTTAGCTAACGTCCGAGGAAATTAGGTGGTTCACGACATTGAGGACCCCAGATCTGGCACAGCTGGGCTCAGAGTCAAAAAATATTTTAAGTTTTCACATACTCTTGTGCTCTCTCCTCCTCTGACTCTCTCCTGCAGGGTGCTGGCGGAGGTTGGCCCCAGGCTACAGAAAGTTTGCTCAAACACCAGGGCAGCTGACTTCTGTGGGTGGAGCTTTGCAGATTCCTGCCAGAAGATGAGGGGGTTGGTCTCAGCATCCGTAGACCAGAGCCTGGGGGAGCCGTTCACTGACCTCTTTGTGAACCGTGTCTGTGCCTGAGCCTGGGGGGTGGGAAGAAAACAGTATATAGAGTGTTGGGTACTGTTTGCGATTTCAGGCGTCTGCTGGGGGACTTGGAATGCGTACCCTGTGGATAAAGTGGGGGACTACCATATTTCAATGGTTATTCAAATAACTCGGATGCAAACTTATTCTGTTCTCTAAATGAAACTGTCCAAAACACTTTGAAGATTTCATTAATTTTCTTACTATATGCTCCAGAAAATATTTAGTAAATATTATATTTCAATTTATAGTCATATTTTAGTACAAGAGTTTCTATCATTCATATTAATTTCTTAATTCATAGGTGTATGATCCTAGTCCTTGACTTAAAATATTGCTTTCCAGAATTTTAATTTTTATCATAACAATTTTTAAATTACTTTTTAAAATTTAAATTCTACTCAGCCTAAAGTGCGATATTGATTTTGGGAGTAGAATTCAGTGATTCATCACTCTCATACAACACCCAGTGCTCAGTCCATCGAGTGCCGCCTTACCCATCCCCCAACTGGCCTACCCCCCACTCACCTCTCTCCGGCAACCCTGAGTTGGTTCTCTATCGTTCGGAGTCACTTATGGCTAGTTTCCCACTCTCCTTTTTTTTCTTTTCCCCCTTCATATATGTTCATCTGTTTTCTTTCTAAAATTCCACACATGAATGAGATCATTGAGTATCTGTCTCTCTCCGACTGACTGACTCCACTTGGCATCCTACTCCCTAGCTCCGCCCACGTCCTTGCAAATGGCAAGGTCTCATTCTCTGCGACGGGGGAGTAACGCGCCCTTGCACAGATGGATAGAGATACAGATAGATACCGCATCTTCTTCTCTCTTTCTTTCTTTATTTGAGAGAGAGAGAGAGAACGAGCCAGGAAGAAGAGGGGCAGGGAGATGCAGGCTCCCCGCCAAACAGGGAGCCCAAAGCAGGGCTTGATCCAGGACCCCAAGATCATGCCCCGAGCCGAAGGCCAACACATAACCGACTGAGTCACCCAGGTGCCCCCATACCTCATCTTCCTTATCCATTCGTCAGCTGGTGGGCATTTGGACTCTTTCCACAGTCGGGCTGTCGTTGATAGCGCTGCTGTAACACCGGGAGGCACGCACTCCTTTGAATCTGTATGTTCGTATCTTTTGAATAGATTCCTAGCAGTACAATCACGGCGTCATAGGGGAGCTCTATTTTTTACTTTTCTTGAGGAACCTCTGTACTGTTTCCACAGAGGCTGCACCAGCTTGCACTCCCACCCACAGTGCAGGAGGTTCCCCTTTCTCCACTTCCTCGCCGACATGTCCTGTTTCCTTTGTTGTTAATTCTAGCCGTTCTGGCCGGTGTGAGGTGGTACCTCATTGCGGTTTTGATATGATTTGCATCTCCCTGATGGGGAGTGATGTTGAGCATCTTGTCATGTGTCTGTCGGCCGTCTGCATGCCTTCTTTGGAAAAGTGTCTATTCATGTCTTCTGCCCATTTCTGACCTGGGTTATTTGTTTTTTGGGTATTGGGTTTGGTAAGTTCTTTCTAGATTTTGCATATGAACCCTTCATCAGATATGCCATCTGCAGAGATCCTCTCCTGTTCCACGGGCTGCCTTTTAGTGTTACTGTTGCTTCCTTTCCTGTGCAGAAGTTTTTGTCTTCATGAAGTCCCAATAGTTTATTTTTGCTTTTGTTTCCCCTGCCTCCTGGGACGTGTCTAATAAGAAGTTGCTCAGGGGCGCCTGGGTGGCTCAGTGGATTAAAGCTTCTGCCTTCAGCAGAAGGTCTTGATCCCGGGGTCCTGGGATCGAGCCCCGCATGGGGCTTTCTGCTCACCAGGAAGCCTGCTTTCTCCTCTCTCTCTGCCTGCCTCTCTGCCTACTTGTGATCTCTGTCAAGTAAATAAATAAAATCTTAAAAAAAAAAATTGAAAAAAAAAAAAAAAAAAGAAGTTGCTCAGGCCCAGGTAGAAGAGGTGGCTGCCTGTGTTTTCCTGTAGGATTTTGATGGTTTTGATGGTTTCCTGTCTCACACTTAGATCTTTCATCTACTTGGAATTTATTTTTGTGTGTGGTGTAAGAAAGTGGTCTAGTTTCATTCTTCTGCATGTGGCTGTCCAATTTCCCAACACCATTTGTTGAGGAGACATTTTTTTCTCCACCACTGGATATTCTTTCCTGCTTTGTTGAAGGCTAATTCACCATATAGTTGTGGGTCCATTTGTGGGTTTCTCTTCTGTTGCATTGATCTATGTGTCTGTTTTTATGCCAGTACCACACTCTCTTGATGACGACAGCTTTGTATTAGAGTGTGAAGTCCAGCCTTTTCTTTTCCAGGATTGCTGTAGCTATTTGAGGTCTTCTGTGGTTTCATACCAACTTTAAGGTTGATTGTATTGGCACTGTAGGAAATGCGGGTGGTATTTTGATAAGGATTGCATTAAATGTGTAGGTTGCTTTGGGTAGTATAGACATTTTAACAATGTTTGTTCTTCCAATCCATGATCATGGAATGTTTTTCCATTTCTTTGTTTCCTTTTCAATTTCTTTCGTAAATATTCTATAATTTTCAGAGTACAAGTCTTTTAGCTCTTTTGTTAGTTTTTTTTTCCTGGTTATCTTATTATTTTTGGTGCAGTTGTTAATGAGATCAATTCCTCGGTTTCTTTTTCTCTTGCTATTGTTATTGGTGTATAGAAAAGGAACAGATTTCTGCAAATTGATTTTATATCCTACAATGTTGCTGAACTCATGTATCAGTTCTAGCAATTTTTTTGGTACTTCTGGAATTTTTAATTCATTAATCCAGTCAATATTTATTGAGTAGGAAGTATGATCAGGTATTATTGTAGGTGCTGTGCAGGTATTCAAAGATGAAATATGGAGAAAGATAAATTTCGCCAGAGGATGGCAATGCTGTCGTCACAGAGGACCACAGGGGGTCAGAGCCCGCCCACAACTGAGTGCTACAGCGGCTAGAGGAAGCCAGGGCTGGGCGGACCTACAGAGGTGCACAGTGGGGAGGCAGATATGGACAGGTTGAACGCATGGCCCAGAGTTCACTAGTAGGAGACTGAACGGGGACCAGGAACCAAGGCTGGCCAGGGGCTTTGCCTCCACACCACACAGCCAATCCCTGCTGACAACAAAATAAATGGCCATAAAATCAGAGGACTTACCCGTTAGAACGCTGCACGTCAACAGACATCTTAACGCTGATTAATTTCGTACTGGCAATATTCTCTCGAGTGATGCGTGCGTATCAGAAATTAACAGCGTGAGTACAAATATCAGAAAATAACTGGGACAGAAGAGCTTGCACTAGAACCAAAGACACCAAAGTTCTCCACAAAGAGAACACATCCTGCTCTCTGTAAAGCCAGGAAAGGCTTGGAATATGTTGGTAGTGGTCTTGTAATTAGTAAAATCTTGCACAGCCTTCAGAAGTATAAGGTGCACGCAGAAGAATGCAAACAAAGCTCGCTATGGGGGCACCAGTGGGTGGGAGGTGGCTGGTCCCAGGAATGACAGCGAGTCCCTGCACATTGGCTGAAGTGCATGAGGCAAGTTGGGGCTTCCTCCAGACCGTACATCGGTGCTTGGCCAGACTGCGATGGTGAGCCACTTGCTTTGAGCACAAAATTGAACAGGTTCCAGAAACTAAAGAATGGAGACTTCAAAGACATTAATGCAATATTTAAAAAATCAAAATGGATGCGGAAAATCCAATATGAATCAAATACCAAAATTTTCTGTGGAGGAGGTTTCTTCTTGCTTGGGCTTCAGTATGGTTTGGCATATCACTATTTTTCTTTTTAAAGATTTTATGTATTTATTTGAGAGAGAGAGAGAGAGAGCAAGCCAGGAGCCCAATGTGGGACTCGATCCCGGGACTCCAGGATCATGACCTGAGCTGGAGGAGGTTGCTTAGCCGACTGAGCCGCCCAGGCACCCTTGACACAGCCCTATTGTTGAGTAGTTTGCATCAATTCTTAAAAAAACAAAAGCAAAACCAAAAACCATTATGTACCAATTATGGAATCGTTTGGCCTCCTCTCAAATTTGTGCCCAAGGTGAGGATTTTATTCTCCCGACTGTGGTTCTAGCCTGGCTGGTTATACTAGCAGGAATTTTCTAGACCCGCAGCGAAGGTTCTTCCGGCCAGGCCGCTGCTATCTTGCGGGGATCTGACTCACCCTGAGTGTCCCTATTACCCGTCGCTCCATTTTCAACACAGTCTACTTAGGGATAGAAAAACCTCTGCATTCAGAACACAGGTCTGGTTTTAGCCTCTCGTCTTAGAAAGTTTTGCTTCTCCCCGTGAGGTCAGCAAGAGGCAGAGAGGTCCAGGGCGCCCTGCTGTCCCTCCATCAGGGGGAGGCGGCCCCGGGAGGCGCTCCGGGCCCCGCGGGGCGCTCCGGACCCCTGCGCGCTGGGACCCAGGCGCCCTTCAGCTTCCGGCGGCCGAGCAGGCGGGAGGCCCGCGGTGGGCCGGCGAGTGGCTCAACCGTGTCTCTGGCAGGGAGAGGCGAGGCCGAGGGAGTGACGTCAGGGACCGCCGGCGTGGGGGCACCGTTGAAAAATGAGGGTTTCCCGCATGAGAAATGGCTGCTTTGCAAAAGGGCAGCCTGGCTCTCGCCCAGTGTGTCTCCCCGTGAGGAATGGGGCCATCTTTTACCTTCCTGCCTGAAACGGAGTGTGTGCACTCGGGCCCGGCTCCCGGCTCAGCCCAGCCATGAATTTGCTGCTTCTTAATGTAAAATCTGCCGTTTCTGGTCTTTGTGCTGGTTTATTTATGGCCCGTCTTTGGGGGGCTCTTGGTCAATAGATTTAGTCCCACGTATATTTCTTCCTTTCACTTGTTCTTGGTTATATTTTAAAATTACGCGGGGCTGCTAATGATTGCGAGCTTGCCTGCGTGAATGCGGTCTCGGGTTGCGGGCGGCCAGGCTCTGAGGCTTCGCCACGGCGGGTTAATACCGGCCTCCCCGACGGGCCCATTCCTGGGCTTGGCTTCTCCACGGGCGAGGCCGGAAGGAGGCCAGCTGGTGGGAAGGGTGGGTAGCCTGGAGGTGTGTGACAACACTGGCGATCTGTCCTCGCTCTGGGGTGCTCCAACTCTGTCCTTGCTGTCGAGTTGAGTTGGGACGGTTAGAATTGCTGAGGGCAAGATGCCAAGGTCCTTCTGTCCATTTGCCCTCTTGCCCTTGGCTGCGTGCCTTCTGACATTAACGAGACAGCCCCCTGTAAGAGACTCCAACAAAACGTCCCTCTGGGGTGCCATGCCCAGGTGAGGCCTGGGACCATCACCTTGCAAGGGCCAAGCGGGTGCTCCGGGCAGGGGGCGTTACCTTAACAACTGCTCGTGGTCCCCTAAGGGAGCACAGCCAGGGGTCATGATTCTTGCCTAACTCGAGCCCAGACAATCGAGCCTTGCCACAGTATAGCCACAGACTTGTGTGATTCCATTAAATTATTGTTTGCATTTTCATGCAAATGAAGATAAGTTCTTTTGGCACGTGAATTGTGCGTTTAATAAAAGCTGCAGATTTTTGGACTATGCGTGGAATGTGTTAACTCGGGTCGCGGAGGTGGTCTTGGAGCGGTGCGTTTCCAAGTGCTTCAGCCCCCCGGAGCCCGGTAATTCCCACCGACTCGGTAATTCACGGGCAAGGTATCCTCACACCTCCCCTCCGTTTGCCTCCCGTGTCCCACGGAGCAGCCTGATCTGCACCTATCAGTGACGGCGGGTCCGGCGGCGTTCGCTCATTTCCTGGTATCTCTCTCCCCGTGCTTGGTGGGGGCACACTCACTGAAAATACAGATCTTTTCCCCCTCGCTGGAGGCTTTGGTGAAACAAGGCCAATATTTGGCATTGGGGACTACGGCTGCTGCGTCTCGCGAAGTTTGGATGTGTTAATGAACAGAAATAAAGAGAGCAGAGAGGCTGGAAAATGAGCGGCCAGCGGAGAGCGTGCAAACAGGAAGCCGTTTGATTATGTGCACGGGGGCAAAATTAGGAAAAGAATTCGAAATTGTCTTGTGCACAGAGATTCTATTGTTTTCAAAGAATAATTCCATCTATTTTAACATTTTCAAGTGCAATTCCATTGGTAAGGGCTCTTCCTTTGATTGTGAGTGACGGTAATTAAAGGTGTGGCTCTGCGTCTGCTTTGGCGGTTACACTTGTATCTTTTGTTTAAAGACTCCGAGCGCTGGCTTTCCTGCCCAGCCTCCCTCCGTGTTTCTGTTTTGGTGATGTGATGACAGACTTACAGTGTTTCCTTGTGTGTATGGTAACAGATGTTTATGTGAATAACAGACTTTTTTATGAAGGCATACACTTTATAGCCAAATACTAATTAAAAATAATTGCATGTAAGCATTTTTGTTTATTCCCTGTTGTGCATCTTTAATCATTTGAAATCACCTGCAGTTGAAAATTGAGGCAAAGATTTGATACTGCAATTATAAGAGGCCATCTGACTATATATTAGGTAGAGATAGCAACATATTTGAGAAAAAAAATATTAGAGCAGAGTGCCAGGTCATTCTGAAGTCTCTTGTATACTGGGTCAAAATACTAATACATTACTTTGTTAAACTAATAGGATTTTAAGAAATCATTCAGCCACCCAAACAACTGCTTCATGAATAATATTCTATACCTGACACATTTTGTGCACTAACAAGCTCATTACAAGTAGGTTTTAATTAGAGGCGTAACAGATGGTTCCCAATGAATATGGGCAGTGGTGACTCCCTGGCCTTAATTTTTTTTTTTCCTTTTAAAGACAAAAATTGCAGGTAATTGAGAGACTCAGAATTTTAGTCCGGGTTTAATAGTATGTGTTCAATTAAAATGAAGTGTCAAGCACCAGGGACGTGAGTCAGATAGCTGAATGCCGAAATAAAAAAACAGGGTTAAAAATGACTTTCCTGTTTAGAAGTGAGCTTCCCCACGCCGTGGCAGGGCCGGCTGCGCACGGCCCCCGGGGGTGACTCACCGTGGCTCGCTCGTCCGGGCTTTGTTTTTAAGCACTGCCTGTCAATGCATTATGAAGAATTAATAAGACATTTCAGAGTGTTCATGAACTCCAGCAGCAAACACTCTCACCTCTGTGGCATTTAACAAAAACACTTAAGCAGAAAATAAAAGGAAAGGTTCGAAAAGTGACATGTGCCTCCTCTGCATAAAGCATTTTAATACTATTTGGGGACACGAGCAGGAAGAGCGAACCGATAAAGTAAGTTCCACTGTAAGAATTTTCATTTTAAACGAACCGGACTTGACATTAGTGTTACGGGCGGGGTAAGGCGTTTGGTGAGCCTTATGCATAAAGAAGGCTCTAGTTTATGGGGGGAGTTTACCCTTTATTTATTCTGGATCATTTGCTTTTGGTAGAGAGAGAATTCTCATAAACTAGCAAAGTTCAACCTCCCCCCAAAATCGAGAAGTTTAGAAATAAATATATAAGAATTTGAAGAAAGCATCGTTTTGTCAATTTTTATTTTAAATGGGCTTTTTTTTTTTTTTTTTTTTAATACGGGGGTGGGGTGTTGAGAGACAGCCACAAAGCCCCGTGCATTTGTCACTCCCTCCAACTGAAAATACGGTTTTCGGTTTTCGGGAGGATGTTAGGGACTGACCTGGAAGCAGGTCCTCCCATCGGATCGACAAAGGGCTGCCGAAGGGAGCGAGAGAGACTGCAGTGTGCAAAGAGGCTCCTCCAAAATTTCGGAATTAGAAATGGAGATTATTGGACCCGCTTTTCTATTCCAAGGACATCTTCCTGGGAGCTCCCTCCCCACCATGTCCCGGCCTTGTTTCTCAAGAGCATTTCTTCTTGCACACGCAGTGGAGTTGCGTTTCATGGTATGCCACTGCCTGAAAATAAGGCCACTTCAGGTATAAAGTGTTCCACCCGTATTCCCTGGGGCGAGCCGCTGACACGCAGCAGCTCCCCTGACGTGGATCCACCGGCGACAGGCGGGTGGCGAGAGCATCCAGCTCCACAGCCAGAAATAGCATTAGCTGGAGTGGGAGGGTTTTAATTTCATTAAGAATTTTTTTGACAGCATGACACCCCAGAGTCTTGTTCTAGTTGTTCCTATCACTTAAGGAGGGGAGGGGGCGGGAGCGGGAAGAAATCCCTAGGCCGGACTCCTACATTTCCCTGTCAGAGGGAAGGAGCGCCCCTCGGTCTTCGCCAGCGGGCGACGCTCCTGGCGAAAAGTCCCACCGACGTCCGGGGGACCGTGTAGCCCACTGCGCGGGGGGCTGGAAGGGTGCTGTCTGGAGTGTGGGCGCTGGAGGGCGTGCTCCGCGGACCCCGCTGCGTGCGTGTCACCACAGTGGCATGGTGACTGAGACATGTAGAGAGACAGGGATGTGTCATCCCGTGCGACTTCAAAATGAAAATAACCAAGTCTTCCATTCAGTAAGCCGGTGAGGACGGTGCGATCTGGCAGAGGGAGCCCAGTTCTGATAAGTGTCTCCCATGTTCTCCCCGCACCGAGCCTGCTTCTCAGCCGCCAGCCCCTCTCCCCTCCAGACCGTGCCCCCAGCCCCCCATCTTCTTAGGGCTGTTGACAGAGGCTATGACAGCTGTGCAGGACCGTTAGCAACGGGTCTTTCCCTCCAGGAGAGACTGTCCTGCCTCTATGACCAGGGCCAGCCAAAGGGGGAAAGTTCTTACTCTTGAGACGCCAGGATCTCAGCGCCCTCAGGGCTTGGGACTGTCGTCCGACATGCCGAACTAGTTCCTGGGGACAGTAATGACGTTCAGAGTGCACACGGCCTCGTTGTCATTGGCGCAGAGGAAGCCCGCCTCATGCTGGACAAGGCAGATGGCCGGGGAAGTCTAGTGCCTTCGATGGACTTTGGGAGGCGAGACCGTCCCTGGGTTTCCTGGTCAACCTTGGAAGAGCATTTACTTCTGCCCGGCACAGCTCTGTCTTCTCCTTACCCCAGTGTCTAACGGGGGCTCTTGGTACTGGGCTTTCCAGTTGCTTTCGGAGGCGTCCGTGTTGAAAACATGTTAACCAGACGACACGTGACGAGCGCTCCCCTTGCCTCCCAAACCAGGAGGCTCTGGTTTGTCCGCTGCCCAGCCCTCCACCTTCCGCGGTGCTGCGGCCGGGCTCTGCCTTCATTCCTCTGGGCTGGGAGAACAAATTACCACTGACCGGGGGACTTAAATGGCAACAGTCATTTCCTTCAGTTCCGGAGGTGGGAAAATGCAAGAATCAGGAGCCTCCAGAGCCCGTCCGGTGAGAGCCCTCTTCCTGGCTTGCACATGGCCGTCTTCTTGCTGTGTCCTCTCATGGTGGACAGCAGAGAGCAAGCACCCTCTCCTGTCTCTTTCCTGTGAGGCCATTCAACCCACTCACGAGGCCTCCGCCCTCAGGACACATCACCTCCCAAAGGCCCCAGCTCCTAGCACCACCATGCTGGGCATTAGGCTTCACCATAGGACTTGTGGGTGGGTGGGGGGGGACACACAGACATTCATCTCGTAACGGTTTCTTTAACAAGGCTTTGAAAGTTTTTCGAGGGAGTCCAGACAGTGTCTATACCCATAGTAGACTATTTCCTTGGGCGCATCCTCGTGCTGTCTCAGAGAGCGCTCTCCCAAGCGCGGCTCCGCGGGTCGGGCATGTGTACCCCACGTTCGGCAGAGATGCTGCTGATCTAGAGAACAAGCGAGGAAGCAAACCTAGAGGAAAGGACCCAGGCAGATTTTGAACCCAGGCTTGAACAAAGAACTACTACTTTTGATTTTTATTTCAACGTGATTTTCCTAAGCTTTCCCTTTGTTTCCCCACAGCATAGCGCCCCGCTCATTGATTTGCTGGCCAGCCCACAAGTCCCAGGGTTTCATAAGGACCCAAGGTGATATCTGAGGAGGAGCTTACAAAAGGAAGACTGAATGGTTTTACCAAGAAGTTGGCGTGAGCCTTGTGCTCAGGGCCAGGCACTGTGGGGTGAGGATGACAAGCAGGATGGAGTCGGGGTCCCCGCCTGAAGCCGCCAGCCCTCCACAATCACACGGTGACGTGCCTCCGTTTACAGCGACGCTCTACACACCTTGTCTTGTGTGTATTAAAATGGGCTTCGGCCCATAGATCTGGTTCATCTGTGCACAGTCAATCTACTTAACATCCCAATCCAGAAACAAGCAGGGAGTCGGGCAAGGCTTTGCCATGATCATGTTCTCTCACTCGCTCATGCACTCATTCATTCATTCACTCATTCATTCATTCATTCATTCACTCATTCATTTCATGCCAGCAAGGACCACCTCCCCACGAAAGCCGGCGTGGGGTGAGGGGCTCTCTCCGGAGTTACCTGAACCCCTCCCACTTCTCGAGCGGAGCAAAGCCCCTGCCCGCTCTCTACTCAACTCATCCAAGAGAGCGGCTGCCTCACTTCAATTAAGTTTGAATTAATTCTTGCTGGTTTCCTTTACAAAAACATCCAGGTTTTAATTGTTTCACCTAATTACTGGACTGCGACCCAGATTTAAGACCTGACACAGGTGATAGGAAACGATGGGTTTCCTTTGATTATATTCGTTTATTGTCTCCAGGGCCTTTCGGAGCAGACTATTTCTCCGTTCTGTTACTACTTATTTATAAGTCTGACCTTCCAGACTCTCAGACTGAATGAAATTTCCCTAAATAAACATGAAATCTCTGAATGTCTATGTCTTCACATTTAGGATCAAATCCGGCTGCTACTGTCCTCAAAGCACGGCTGCGATGGTGTTTGATCGAATGAGGAAAACCTACACTTCAATCCACAACTTGTGTGTCTACCCAAATTGTGCAGGAGGCTTAAAGAACAGAGACCTGCAAATTCTATGGATGCTAATTATAGTATTCATTTCTAGCTACATATTTGCATGCAAATATCAGCCTGTATAAATTTGGCATTGAAAGCACCCCAAGGCTCCCGTCTGGCAGATGGGTATTGGATCACAATAAAACTTAACAGTACCTGGGGGCTTTGGGGCCACACAGAGGCTCTGAGCAACAGGAGAGCATCCGCCTTTCCTCCTCTGAGATGACAGTGTGGGCTTATACATTGTTCTGGCCAGAAAATATTTAAGAGGTGGTTTGGAGGAACTTTTGGCCGATAGCCAATTTCCCTTAATGTTCTGCAGACAGTCTGTACATCTTGGAAAGTAGGACATCTTTAAATCAATTTATTTTGTTTTACTTTAAGTTGAAGAGAATTGGCATAAGCTGAGAGGAAAGCCCAGCCCACTCCACGGCTTCCCGGGGACTCTGGTGGGAGGCGGGAGGCAGGTGCTGCAGGAGAGCTGCATAAACCCTGGGATCAATTTCCCATCTTTTTTTCTTCCTTTTTTTTCATGAGGAGTATTGCAAAGCTTCTTGGCCTTATCCTTTCTTACTTTGCAAAAGAAAAACACTCATCCCGGAGAGGGGGGGAAGATGAAATTAGTGCTTTTCAGAGATTGAGGGGTTTTTGAGAGACCCCGAGCTGTGCGGATGTCCTAGCTGGGACCTAACCTGTAATCAGATGCGGCAACATCTATTCCCAGGGAACAGAGATTTCAGGACGCGACACAAGACAATTCTTTTCTTATTCAGCTGTTTTGACGCGACACAAGACAATTCTTTTCTTATTTAGCTGTTTTGAGTCAGCAGGAGAGTGCACAGGTGCCATTAAAGTCCAAGGACAGGATATCTGCAGGAAAAATAGGAGTAAGGAAGAAGGTTGATCAAAAAGAGCAGAGCAGCCAGCGTCGAGGGAAGTAGACAGGGTCTCTCACACGAGAGCATCTCACCAGGAGACGCATGTCTTCTGCAACTGTGATTTATACACTCATATTTTTGGAAAGATTTCAAGATCTCCCCCCATACAAATGGGCTTAAAGAGTTCTCTGAACCATGAATGCAGTCTGGCTGGGCTTCTGCATTGTTATCCTTGAAGGTAGAAAATGAACTTAGGAAAATGATACCCATCGGATTTAGAGATGTCCAGGGAGATATACTACTCAGTGGCTTTTGATTCTGTATTATTTCCTTGAAAACTTCCTCGCCTTGAACTTGGTAAAGCAAACATCTCTGGTTTCCCCAAAGTCTTAGGTAAATAAATAAAACTGGGTGAAATATCAAGTATGTGTGTTTTCATTTTTCATAGTTTCCAAAGATATTTAGCATAAAGGGCTAAACCCCCAAGGCACCCCACGTGACGCCGGCCAACGCCCACCTCTCCACCATCGTCACCACACCTTACCCCTCCTCCCGCAACAGCCCTGGCCATGCTCACTCCCCCTTCGAGGCTCCTGCAACCGAGGTCTTCTCCTTCAGTGCACCCGCCCCTGCCCCACCACAACACTTCCTGTCACCTCAGTCTAACCAAGGTCATCTCGAATCTCAGGCTGCAAAAAAAATGAATGGAGGAGGTAAGGCCTCAGACATACTCTGCCCAGTGCACGGGCACCACCTTTTGCTGTGCTTGCTGTGCACAAAATTGCTCGGCCCTATCTGTCTGCTTCCCAGACCTTAGCCTCCATGAGGCAGGGGCTGGCTCTGAGCTCTGGTGCCACAAGTTTTATTGTGATCCAATACAGGACCCAGCACGTGGTCGGTATTCAGCAGATAGTGTCGAAGGAAGGAAAAGACACTCCAAACAGCTGGGGCAGTAAACTGAGAACAGGAAGAGGCACAGGGTTTACAGTGGTCTTTAGAAATCACTTTATTTATTCATTTTTCTGGTAAGGTTTTATTTATTTATTTACTTATAGCACAAAGCAGGGGAAGGGGCTGAGGGAGAGAGAGAGAATCTCAAGCAGACTCCATGCTGCGCGTGGCGCCTGACGAGGGGCTCGATCCCATGACCCCGAGATCGTGTCCTGAGCGGAAACCAAGGGTCAGATGCTTCAATCAAGTAAAATGTCACAAATCTTTTTTTTTTTTTTTTTTTGAGATGTTCTGTTAATGAAGAGGACGGTTTTTAAGTAGCTGAAACTTGTTTCTTACCTCTGCATCTACCTCCTCCCCATCCCCAGCCTCACTGCCCAACCCGCACCACACCCAGCCCTAATGTCCCAGTGACAGCAGCCAGTGCAAGCACTCCACGGGCTGCGAGACTGTCTGTGGGGTAGGTACCAGTGTTTCCCCCATTTGACAGATGAGCATCCAGGCCCTGAGAGTTGAAGTGAGCAGGGTTGCGGGTCGCCCAGTCAGTCAGGGAGAGGGCTGGGTTTGGGGCTGCGACGCGCGCCCCGTCCCTTAGAAGGAAGGCGGGCCACTTCTGAAACCTTGAAATAACCATGCCAGAGGCCAGCAGGGAAGCCGAGCTCACTGTCATTGACCCTTTTTTCACATTCAGTTCATAATGATCTCGCTTTCCCAGCTCCTGGTCTGCTGGAAGCTTCGGGCTGGAAGGAACCCGAGAGGACTTTCAGAAGGTAGCACCATGACAACAGAAGTGACGGCTGGCGGCTGACACAGGGCGAGGGAGACAAAACTCAAAGGCAGTCTTGAAGCTGTGTACTAGGTAGTCCCAGAATAGATGAGCCCTGCCTCGTTAGGAAACATTCAAATTTTTCTAGAGCCTTTCTTGTCGAGGTGAAAAAAATGGTGATTTAAAATAATGATTTCTCTTTAAAGGTTTAAGCCGCAGTCATAT
Source organism: Mustela erminea (assembly GCF_009829155.1). Lineage (NCBI taxonomy): Eukaryota > Metazoa > Chordata > Mammalia > Carnivora > Mustelidae > Mustela > Mustela erminea. The sequence continues at coordinate 88,958,766 of NC_045627.1, read as the reverse complement.
GGCAAATCAATTTCTCTGTATCCAGCAAAGGAAACCGCGCAGTCGGTGCCTGCTGAGTGTGCCAGAAGGAACTGTGCACCTCGGGGTGCTTTATCCAAGGCATGCCACGGTGCAGGAAAGTGTCACCTGCCTGTCCCCATGCTCAGGGATGGAGAGCTTTGCATACCTGTCCTTCCCCAAGTCTTGGTTCTTCAATGTTCTGTGCCTTCTCCTTGCTCAGCTTGACGGGACTTCTGCGCAGCACCTTTACCTTTGTCTTGCCAGCCCATTCATGGCCTTTTTAATTAAAGAAGTAGTTAATATTTTATTCACGGCCAGGTTATCAAGAGGAGCATGGAACCCGGAGAAGGACATGAAATTGCCGTGGGGGCAAGTCCTAGAGAAGAGTTTTCAAGTGGCTCATTTTTTTTTTTTTCCAAAGGGTGGGAAAAAAAAATTTTTTAAAGATGTGCTCTAATTAAAACGAGCTTTAGATTTGACAACATTCTATTCAGCTTTCACTCTGTGCACTCATTTTACCAATCGGAAAGTTTTTGTTCATTATAAAGCAATTTAAATTAGATGTTAATGGTCACAGTTTTTCCTTCTTGATGAGTCAACACTGGGATCTAATTACCTTGTGTGTAAGGTGTCGCTTCTGAGAGTAGAGGAATTCGCACGGTCTTTTAACCTGTGTTGAAAAGGACAGAATGAGACTTCTGGAGACCTAACTGGCCCTTTCACTCTAAAGGGAAGGGTTGAGGTTTCTGGGACTTGTAGGGCCAGCGCTCAAGGCCAGTCTTCAGCAGGACCTGACTCTGACTCCTCTCAGTGGCCGGGGGCCTCCCCCTGAGGGCCTTCAACGCATTCTTTGGTAAACCAATACCTTGGCCTCAGAGTCTCTGGAAAACAGTGTCAACCTCTTGTCCCTTTGATACCTATTACAATTTGTAAAGTCATAAGAATTTATTTGAAATTGGAGTATAAATAAATTGAAGGCCCAAGTAGCTTTCATCTTTTGTTAACTCTTGGTGGATGTCTTCCTTCCCCTTCTCAAGAGTCCCCCTTTTCCCCAAGATACCCTGTGAGGATGAGAAGCCTGGATCCTTTGCAGCCATTTTGCTGCCATGAGACAAACCAGACAAGGGACGAAGCAGTCTAACACAGGAGGCAGAGCTAGGAGAATGACAGAAAGATAGAGCTGACCCCTTGATGAAGCTTATGCAGGAAGCTGCCTGGCCCTGGTCTTAGACATGTGAGCCAAGAATATTGTTTTCTTCTACACCAATGGGGTCCTGATTGAGATGCATAAAATATACATTTTAATATATCTTCCCCAAGTCTTAAATGTTTTACGTACAATAAAAACGTACAGACGACATTGATCTCTTTGTCACCTGTGTCCAGGCCCGTTTTTCTCTCTTCCTACGTATAAGTCACTACAGTGAATTTTGCATAATCTTGAGGTCATAAAAAGATATTTTACTCAGAGATGTAGATACTGTCTGGTACTGTTCTGTGTGCATTAAAAATTCAGAAATACTATCATGGTTTTATTTGTTAACTCGCTATTTAAACTCAGCATTGTTTTGAAATGTATCCATGTTGATACATAAATATACATAGTTTATTTTTAAGGCTCCTGTATTGATGAATATTTGGGTTTTCCCCAGTTGTAACTATTGCAAATAATGATGGGATAGACTTTTGCACAAGTTTCTCTGGGTAAAGACTTGCATATGAAATTTGTGAGTTGTAGGAAATGTGTGTCCTTGCTTCTTCTGGGAACCACTGCCCTTGCTTTTCTAAGTAACAATGATATTTGCACCAGGGGGTCTGTGATATCCCACTTTCCAAATTTTGGCCAATATTTGATATTGTCAGACTTCTATATTTTTTTGCTAATCTGGAGGATGTCATCTCTCGTTTTGGTTTTAATCTTTATTTCCTGCAGTACTAATGCAAATGAGCCATTTTTCTAATGTTTAATTCTAATGTTTAATGTTTTCTAATGTTTAATTGGATTTTTGATTTTTCTCATTTGTGGAGAGCCCTTTTAAGTATTTTGCCCATTTGTCTATTGAATTGTTTGTCTTTTTCTTATTGATTTGTTGGTCTTCTTTACATAAGCTGGCTCCTAATCTCTTTGTCTATTAAGTTTGCCAACCTTTGTCTTCTTTTTTTTCCAAGTTTACAAAAGCTTTTCCCAACCCCACAATGTGATAATATCTGTCCATTTTTAAAAATATTTTTAAATGTTTCAATCTTTAAAATTAGAAATGAAGTTTGATGAGTTGGGTGAAGACTGTATCTACGTGTTTTTCGTTTGGGTGAAGAGCCAAGTTTCCCCATAGCATTTATGAAAGGATGTACCTTTCCCACTGACGTGAAGTACCACTTTAGAACCTGACAGAAGTTAACATGTGATACATGTCACATTTCTGAACCGTGTCCATTGTCCCTCCTGGGAGAGTATCACTACGTTTTAATGTGTGTAGCTTCAGAGTGTATTTTGACATCTGTTCAGACAAGTTTTCCATTGTGGTTATTGTTTTTTTTTTTTTTTTCGTTTGTTTGTTTTAGAGGGGGGTAAGGGGCAGAGGAAGAGAGAGAATCTCAAGCTGACTCCCCACTGAACATGGAGTCTAATGTGGGGCTCAATCCCATGACCATGTGATCATGACCTGAGCCAAAACCAAGAGTCAGACACTTAATCGACTGAGCCACCCAGGCACCCATCTTACCTAGTCTTAATATCTCAATTCTCCCAGTGAAAGTAAGGACCAGCCTTCCCTTCCTTTGGTCGTTGATTCATTCCTTTACCTTGAAAACAGAAGAAAAGCTAAATCATCGTATTTTATGTTTCTGTGCTCTGAAAGAGATGAACATGATATGGAGAGCTTAGGTCTCTGGGCAGAACGTACTAGCTGCGTCTGTCGGTGCAGAGCCTTCATTGAGGAGTGAGCGGCGGACAGGAGACTTGGAAGATTCTAGCGCTGTAGGAGACGGGGAGGAGCTGGAAGGTCAGGGTCGGTAGGCCCCATCCTTGTTTGCGTGCTCCGCTGTTTCTCTGGAACGATCGAGAAGCAAAGCCCTGACCATGTTTACTGTGGCCGGATTCCTTCAAATTTCAGTGATCATTTCCATTAAGCATTCAGTGTGTGTGTTTACCATGTGAACACTGACCTACAGTCATTTTGAAGGTCATTGTTTCCTCTGGGGTGGGAGTTCATCACTCGCATGTCCCCTGAGAATATGGCCTCCCCACGTGGCCTTCGGTTTCTGCCCCTCCCCTGCAGGTCCCCCTGACTGGTATCTCCGCGCCTTCCTGGTTCTAGCGGATGGTGAGAACCCCCCTTCTGCTTCATTGTCACCTTCCAGTAACGTGTCTTTGATGGATTTCCCTTTGGTGGTGAGTCCACTGGAATCTATTTCCCTTGGGGGAAAAAACCTATCCTCCAGCTGCCTTTGCTTCAGGATGGCATCCATAAAATTGTAGCCTGTCTAGAAAATCTGCCTCCTCAGACCTCCGCAAATAGCAAGGGGCTCCCTGCTCTCCTTTCTCCCCATGGCTATCTAGAAACATTTTTCAGCCAACAAGGCTGACTTTCTAGGAAATTATTAGGTTTAGTTTGAACGGTGGGCGAGATACAATACGATGATTAGCTCATGTTTGAGGAAACCAACATCCCCACATCCTGTGCTGTTACTAAGTAACTCTTGGGCTTTGTTCTTTCCCTGTTTTGTTTAGCAGACCCTGTTGTAAGTCTGATACAATTTTGTGATTATCCCCCCAGGAAAACGTGAAAACGTATATTTTATATATGTATAGATACCACACATTTGTCTGTACGTATGTGATTATGTGTGTGTGTGTGTGTGTGTGTATGTACATGTGTGATACACACATAACCATACAAATGCATGCACACACACACACACACACACACACACACACACTGAGAATATACTTTCAGGGGTGTCTGAAAATCAGGAAAAACCCCAGGCTAGGAACCCTGATATGGAGGAAATTTCACCAGAATGTGCATTGCTTTCTCGAGTTCAAAGTAGCTGCATTTGCAGTAGCAACTATCAGGAATAGAGCAGTTTTGAGGTCTTAACAGCACCAAGCTCTTCGGTAAGAATGTGCATGCATCGTCTCTCATAGGAACCCCACCTAGTCTATGCCAATATTAGCCCTTCTTACAAATCTGAAACAGACTCTTCAGGGTCAAGTACCTTGTCCAAGGTCAGCTGTAGGAAGTGACTGGTCTGTCTGATGCTTTTGTTCACCCTCCTGTCTACTGGGCCACCCGCCTCTCCTCCTGGACCTGGTGGGTTCTCCCGTGCCCTGTGCCCCTTTGCTGAGTTATTCTCTGCTGTTCCTCCTACAGCAGCTCTACTGGGTTTTCCTGCCCTTTGTAGACGCCCCTCCTCTCTGGACCATGACTGAAAAGGCCACTGGGGGTGGGGCAGGCAGAAGAGATCCTTGACAGGTACGTGGTGGACACTCATCCTTTGTCGATGCCTCCAAGATGTGCGGGGCCGCCTGTAGGGTTGGCCAAACTAAAGTCTGAAGAGAAGTTTGGGATGCTTGATGGAAACAAGCCCATTCCGGAAGGAGAACTGACTCGGCTGGAACACTGATTTCCTTTTTCAGTATTGGGCTCTACTTAAACGGAGATACTCTTTGGGAACTCGCTGCTGCAGAATTTTTGTGACTGTCATGTGGTTCCACTGTGTTTGTTATCCAGCGGGTCTTTTTGTCCCTCACTGCAGTGTTCAGGCCTTGTGCTGGGACCTGTGGCAGGAAGGGCCCGCGCCATCCCTCTCAGGTCTGGGCACACACCCTGAGTACAAGGAGGCGAGGATGTCGCCCAGCAGTGTCTTCGGGAGTCATTTCAGAAACTGTCTTCTTAATTTCCCGTCACAGTTTCTCCTCTGCTCTTTTACATTTTAGGGGCTGAGAGGCCCCCCGAGAGCCTCACGGAGCCCTGTGGCCTGCACATACCCAGCACAGTTCCTAGAGGACAGTGGATGGGCCACGGCCCTGGAGGAAATTGCAAACTGACCTCACAAGGGAACCCCGGGCTTGGCTGACACCTTTGGAAGTGGATGTGGCTTCATGGGTAGACAGCAAAGATAAACGACCATGTCCCCCTTCAACAGAAACCCCATTCCTTTGGTTCCATCCCCTTGGCCCTCCTCACCCCAGCTGGAGAAGGGCTCCTGCCTCCTACCCCTTTCCCTCCTGCTCCCCTAGCCCCTCGGCCCCTCCCAAGCGGATTTTTCTAGCATCTCTGTGAGCCACTGGCTTCTCTGGACTCCCCCTTCCCCCGCTGTGGCTGCGCCGGCAGAGTCTTCCCGACGAACCCCGCTCCGGAGGGACCGACCCTCCTGCCATCCCCTCCCTGTGGCCCGAAGACACGGTTTTCCTAATAGAGCGTTTCATAGCAGCAAAGTGGTTGTCGATAAACCCTTCAGGTCGGGCAGAGTCAAAGGAAATCCGCGCTAGTCATTGAGCACTGAATGACTTGTTTCAAACTCGAGTGCAAGCCTGACTCTCAGAAAAGATTATTATTACAGTTATTAAGTCTTCTTGAGTTTCCTGTTGAACATCTTAGTATCAATTTGTGTAAGCATCTGCTCACGGGTCCAACTTCGATACTACACTGTTGACTCCAATTCTGTAAATGTGTAAGAAGTGAGTAAATTAAGCGGCGTGAACCCTGCCAGGGGTCTGACCCCGCTGGCCCTGTGTGCCGGCCCAGGACTGCTATACAGCATAATGATTACATTACTATCTTCTGATATTATTCAAAATGACTTCAGATAAATGAATGATAAACTAGGGGTTATGCCACCTTTATTATAGAGCTGATAGGTAGCTAATCAGTGTCCAAGTCTATGTCACTCCATAAATTATGAACCAGAGTTTGATGTGAATTCCCAGGGAGGCTGGTTTGCAGCATCATCTGGTGTGAGGCCATAGGCTCAGCTCGAATTCTGAAAACAACAGGCCTTTAGCTATTTTAATTTCTGTAAATTGCTAATAGATACCTTTAAAGGCCCAGGCAATATGCTTTAATCCACTAGCAGACTTTCTCCGTGGTAAATGATCCGCGCTTGCCTAAGACCCTTTCCGTCCTCCGTGTTCTCTGCCCATTTAGCACGAAGGTTTTCTCCTTCCTTACGCTGGTGTGTAAAGACTGATAAGAAGTAGCAACAGCAGAAGACATAAACTGTCAAGCCCACAGTCCTCCCAGGCAAGTCCAAAGGGGAGGACCCGGGCTTCCCGGCTGTGTGTTCTCACAGCGGGCGCAGGTCGGCCTCCACGCCTTCCGGCAGAATGAGAGAATGTCGTCATCACGGCGATGCTGCTTCCCGCCGTGGGGGGCGTTCACACCGAGTCAGGGCCATGGGGATCCAGGGTGGGCAGAAGTGGGTTCCAGTCCAGCTCACCCCCTCCTGGCTCATTTCCTGGGGCAAGTTACTTAAACTCTTTGATTCGCGATTTCTTTATCTGCAAAATGAGAAAGGATAATACCCATTGGTATCGACTGTGAGGATTTCTTGAGAAACTGAGGCAATTCGCCAATAACTTGCACCACTGATATCGCTTGATCAGCATCCGATGCTGGCGCTCCTTCCCGGGGCGGTTGTTGGTCTCTGCAGCAGGAGAGATGACAGGTTTAGAGCTGGGTTGTTTTCTTAGGAGCCTGCGGCAAGCGCTGGGCCCTGGCAAATTGTACCTCTTGTGCCACGTTCCTGGAGTTCGATATTTTGGGTGTATAACTCGTCAAATTCCAGGAGCAACTGTGGCTTCCTTTTGTGCTGTAGTTGGTACCGTGTAGGTGATCCCCTCGTCGGAGAAGCGCGGCTCCCCCTGCAGATGCCAGGTGATGCCTGCACCGGGGAACTGTCCTTAGCAGCTGCCTGTGGCCGGGATGCGAGGTGAAGAGCCCCAGCATCCCGCCCTGGCCCTGGTCATGTCACCCACTGTCTGAGGGACCCTGAGGGCATCTCCGGAGCATCCTTCACCTCAGAACAGCAGAGTGTGTTTGGGTGGGGAAGGTTCTTCCGGCCCCGGGAGTTTTAAAACACTTGGCATTTTTTTCATGGACTGCCTCGTCAGCATTGCACACGCGACTCTTAGAACCACACCTTTTCTGCCAAAGCATCCAAGAAGGATCAGAAGGAAAATGGTTCCTGGGATGACACAAGCTGTGAAGGCATCCAGGAACCCTGCAGGTCGGAAGGAAGCAAAAGCAAAACGCTCAGTCATAGGAAAGAGCCCCGAGAAAAGACAAATAAAATGGGGACCTTCAAAGGATTTTGACTGAATCTGAAAATCCTAACCCGGTGGGACAAGGGACTCAACCACATTAAGTTCAAGGGGACGAGGAGGAATAAGAGAAAGGGAACTTGTTGCATCCAAAGTGGCAGTGACACGAAGATGAGATGAAAAGGTGCGACTCTGGTCCAGGACCTGCCGCGTTCTCTGTGTCCAGTGAGGGGGTCCCTACCCAACCATGTCACTGATACTCGAGTCACTGATACCCGCATAACAGGGTAGCCCGTCCGCTACTTATTTATGCATCAAGGTGAAATGGATGGGGCTTGGGTCCCCCCCCACACACATAAATTTAAAGATTGATGGATTGATTTTAGAGAGAGAGGGAAAGATGGGGGCGGGGCAGAGGGAGAGGGAGAGAGAGAACCTCAAGCAGACGCTGCACTGATCACGGAGCCCGACTCAGGGCTCAGTCTCTCTACCCTGAGATCCCGACCTGAGCCGAAACCGGGTCAGACGCTTAACCAGCTGCGCCCCCAGCACCCCCTGGGTGATGTGTTTTAATGACAATTTAGAGTCAGATGTTCGTTGCTTCTCTTTCATTGTCTGAGAGTGAGCAGGACGGGGTTCGAGTCTGGCTCCTGCTCCTCCTGGCCCATATCTTGGGGCAAGTTACTTAAGCTCTTTGACTCAATTTGTTTATCTGTCAAATGAAAGAGGCTCAGACTGGCTGATACTGATGGTGAGGATTTCATGAGAAACTGAGACAATCTGACAATAACTTGCACGACTTGTATCACTTGCCTGGTGTTCGCTGATACACTTAAAATGTATCAGTTTCCTTCTCCTGCTGGGAGGGTGTCAGCCAAGAGCGATAATTAACAACTGGGGAGCGAGGGACTGCTCGGCGAGCGCACGTCTTGTCCTGGGCACCGCATTTGCTTGGGAAGGTGGGGCTGCCAATTATCCCTCTTGACGGCAAATGCACGATCAAGTCAGCCTGTGATTTTAGTAGTATGAATGAGTATTGGTATTCCAGGTGAATAATGTAAAATGCATCCCAGGTTTCATTAGTTTACCTAGTGTATTTTTGGAATGACTTGTGAAAACACTCCAGTACGGTTTTGGAAACTCTCAAGAGTCATTAATATCCAAGAAGTAAGATTCTAATAACAATAGTGGATAGCTGTTGAGAAAGATTACAATTTTAAATGAAGCCAGAGGAGAAAATCAGATCCTAGAATAATCAGTACCATCAATGGGAATTTAACTAGGTTTAGCTGTTAGTGAAGCATTAGGCAGCTCTCAGATATTAAAATATTAAAATGCTGTGATTTCTTACATCAGGGTCTGACATTTTTCAAAAACGTTCTTGTTTGTTTAATTAAGCTATCAGAAGGAACCAGACAAGCAGTTGACCCGTGTTCAGGTAAGAAACAATGTGAGAAAACAGTATTTGTATTTTATAAATATTGTGTACCTTTCTAATGTGATTTTTACAAATTCAATATGCGAGACCACACGGTGCAGTCCCTGGGATCAGAATTATGTTGTTTAGATTATACTGTGGGGTCCGGTTCCAGCTCTCTCCTTGGCCGTGGTGTCTACACTTAGCAGGGACTTCCCTGAATCACTCCCTGCTGTAGGAACAGTTGGTTTGTGTTTATCTCTGGGCTGAGGCTAAGCACAGATAATTGTATTCCCCAAAGATATTTTTCTCAAATTTTGATAAAGTCAAAATAGAAATTAAACTGGAATTCTGGAGCTGATGGCATTTATAGTAGTTTTCGCTAACACAAATGTTATGATATTTTAAAAATGAAGAAAATTGGCCTTTCTCCCAGAAAGGCAATGCTGAGAGAAATCAGCAGGTCTGTTGAAGCACACATATATAAAATCGCAGCAGCTACAATCTCCTCCTTCTCTCTTTCCCTAGTACATGCACACGTGCATGCACACCACACACACACACACACACACACACACAGGGTCCTCTGTGGAATGCTCAGTAATAGAGGAGATACTCTCCCTATCATGAAATCCCTGAAATTCAGTCCAACAGAATTTCTTAAGTCACAGCCAAAGTGGAGACTGGAATTTACAAGTGCAAAGTGGGAATATCTTCACCGAAGGGTCACGAAGCCTGTGCTTGCTGGTTTCTTTTCTAAATGTAACACGCAATGTGTGTGCCCACATCAGTGCCTATGCCTACGTGCTGGTGTGTGAATGCTGCTTTTTGCATAAACGGCTTTTTCTGGATCTCAATGCTGAGGTCACATAGCCTTGAGTACTATGAGAATTTAGACTGATAGGCAAAACGATTTAAATGATGCAGATTGAAAATGAAACGCTGGTACACCTTGCGGGCTGAGTTCTCTGTTTGCCTGCTGGTAAAGACCAAGCAAATGACCTTCATTCATTCGTCATTCAAATAATTGTCCCGGCACTTATTGCACGTCAGGCTGCGTACTGGGGCTGACGAGGGAAGCTGCTTCCTTGTGAGGGAGTGGCTCTGGAAGTCGGACTGTGTAAGCATTGGAAAGAGATTGCCGGGTGCAGTGAGGGGTGCGAGAGGTCATGTGACCTGGAGGGTCTGCATGGAGGGCTTCCTAGAGGAAGCAGCATTTGAGCTAAATGCTGAAACTAGGCCCAGAAAGGGTAATTGTGCTCCTGGCCAGGGAATCAGATCTGTAGCTGTCCAAGGACGAGGGAACAAGGGTCCTGCACTGAGCAAGGCCAGGGAGGCCCAGCCCAGCCCAGCCGGAGACCCTGGGGTATGCAGGCAGATGGCACAGGTCTGTGTGGGGTGCGAGCCCCAGGTTTCATATGGAAACAGCAGAGGCTGCAGGAGCATCCCTGTGTGGGAGGGGCCGGGTCAGAGTTGTTTTGTCCCCCTTGGTCTCCCCAGCATGGACAGCATGTGGGCCACCTCTCCAGATACACAACAACGTGACCAGTGGACCATTGTGAAGTCATACCTCACAGCTGTTGTAAGAACGGTCACGTTTTAGACCTATTCTGAAGGGCAGGATGTTTGACTTGTGGGGACATTTCCCACTGGTTTCCTTTTCTGGTGATAACAAAAGGGTTCCTTTCCACACAGAGACAACTTTTGGAGTACTCTACTGCATGGAAACCGTCAACTCAGACTCGAACTCTGAGCCTGAACACTGGATGGGTTACAGGGACTGTGGAACATTCCGGAAACCCCTGTGACAAACAAAATTCAGGAGGAGAGCCTGAGGCCCCCTCCGAACCGTTGCCTGTGCCTTGGTAACCTGGTTCCTCCCGCGCCTTCCATTACGGTGATTGGCGCAAATCAGCATTACATGCGAGCAGGATGAGGGGGTTAGAGTCTGGGGAAAATGATGTGTGAATATTTGTTTCTGCGTTTACATGCTCCATTGATGAATGAAATAGTAAATATTTAAAGCCCGAAACTCTTTTCATTTCTCCTTCAAAGGCCCACTCTGAGCCTATCTGGTCGACATGGCGCGGCAGACCCACGAGTCATTAATCACTCTTTGTTTGGGCCGCGTGTTATTGTGCGGAATTGTCCGACTTCGGCTCCGGATGGGAGCCCAGGCGTCGGGTTCTTTGTTCCGGTCGCGAGTCCCGTGGACACACCTGGGGACTGGGGGGCCGGTGAGCGGGGGGCCGCAGCCCTTGACTCGCTGGTGATTCTGAGCCGGAGGCAGAAGCCACGTATAGCTTCCAAAATACAAGTGGTGCAAACGCAAACTCTGCCTGTAATTCTGTGGTTTGACAAACACCTAGCGGCAATTTTCCAGGTGTCACCAAAGGACCAGTCACTACGGAAGAGCTGCATCAATTAATTTCAAAACATGCGCTGAACCACTAAGCTTTTGTTGGTGGCTGATGATTTTTGGGGATTTCTTAGGTGTGGAACTGGGGAGAAGATTGTGGTGACTGCGCATTGTGCAGGAGTAAAACACTTACCAGAAGCTCTGGTGGTTGTTGTTCTGTTTTGGTTTGTTTTTTGGTTTCTATTTTTGTTTTTGTTATTTTTTTTTTGCAATTTAATTCACAACTTGGAATTGTATAGTTAAACTTGGGCCCTAGGACTCCCTAAAATGCAATCCATCATTAGGAAATACTTAAGAACATTACTGGAGAGCTGTGATAATGTATGGCTGTGTAGCTATGTTAATGTGATTTAGGAATAAAAAAATAATAACTTTCACCCCAAATCATATAACATAAAATATCTCCCGTCAGCCCATGATTTGTGGGTGGCATCTCGCATGTGTACATGGTATCGGCAGTTCTTTATAAGATGCATACATTTTTATTTTGTTTACCAGTATGCAAGGTACTAAAACGGGTTTTATTGGAAGCATATACTCCAGATTTACAGTATTATATTCGAGTGTATACATTTTCTAGCAACAACAACAAAAAAGACTCCACTGTATCCACACCAGTGACAAATCTGCCAGGAAGTGACTAGTTGATACGCCTTTTTATTACCGCAGCTGCCTTGTTTTTTCTACTCAAAATAAAAGAAAATCACAGGATCCTTAAAATAATAGCTGGCAGCAGGTAGTTACTGGGAAACGCCTGTCCCCGATGCTTCACTTTGTAGCCTCCATCCGGATGGCAGATGAGAGGCTGGGATCACAGGTCGGTGACAAACACGCGGGTAATAGCATTCAGCTCGCCTCACTGTAAAAGTGAATTCGCCAGTCCTCTTTGTTTGATTGTAGACTTGACATGTCGGATGAGAGAGGCCCTCGGATTACCTGCCAAAACAACAGAACAAATAAACGCCAGACGCCGGGGCTGCTTGATGTCGAATTACAAACATCCCTCCCATCATCGATTCAAATGGGGCTGATACGTAAAGCCTTGTACTCGCCGCCGGAGAGCAAGGGGGCTTTGAGCAGCCCTCCCGCACGGCGGGCGGGGCAGGCGGGAAGAAGTGTCTTTCCTGAGCCGGGACCCAGGCTGCTCATTTTCCATGGGTGAGGTGGGTGCCCGGGCCCTGCCCGCAGGACTGCATGGTGTTTAGCATTCATTGCTTTTCTTCTAAAAGTTCTCTGATTGCCTAATGTGACAGCTCTGGTCCTGGAGATGCCGCCCCTGGAATTGCCTCCTGGAGCGTTGCTTGATTTAGGCGAGAGACGGCACCGAGGAGGAGGAGAGGCAAAGGCCTCCTTAGCTGTGGCTTTTTCTCGGTGTGTTTGCTCTGCGTTCATACAGCGCACCCGCGCCTCCGCTGGCAGTGTGGAGACAGAGCCATATCTATTGGCTTTTTTTCTCAGATGCACAGAAAGACATGTGGGGGGCGCTCATGGAGGCTGGCCCGTGATAAAGCCAGTCCCAACGATGGGTGGGGGCTCTCCCGCATGAGGTGTAGCTTGTTTCCCAGGATGCACGGGCTGCCCAGAGAAGAATTTGACACATTATTTCTCGACACAGTTCTTGATATTTCTTAAAATAAAAGCATGATTTTCTGAAATTTCGTGCCAAGCCACGAGGTTGGCCGCCCCACTCCAGAATGGCTAAGTTAAAATTTCATTTTTTTGCACAAATGTGCAGGCGTGAAAGTTGTGGGGAAACCGTGTCACCCCAGGCTCGGCCCTTAACCGGGAGTTGGGGTGGAAGACGTGGGGCCATAGGCGGGGCCACAGAACCACGTCACCCGCAGTCATTGGAGGGCTTTCCGTGGCTCTGCTACTTTGGCCCTGTGCTGCCGTCCACAGTGTAGCCCGAGTCTCAGAGATCTTAAATTGAGTGGTTTATATGATATTTGGTTTAAGGATTAAACACCAGGCCAGACTGACTGAACTTGTGCACTCTGAGATTCTTGAGAGCTGTTTTGTCTCATGGACACGCAATCCTACAAATAACCTTTGTATTTAAAATATGCTGCACGTTTAAAATACATATTCTCTATTTTTAGCGCAGGATTTAAATGACCTCCCAATTAAAAAAAAAGAAAAAGTCTTAAACCGTTATAGGGAAGTCTGCATTGATCTGAATTCCCTAGAAAGTGCAGCCAAAAGCTGTGGGTCGCAATTTCCAGATCAGCAGTGACTCCTGTCAATGTTCCTGGGTGTCCGATTTTTCAAGAAGAGCACAAGTAGAGTTTACGTGTGAACGCTGAGCATCCGTAAACATTCAACGGCATTCTCAGCCGTCTCGATGGTGTGTCACATTGTTTCTAGCTAGTGCAGTCTTCCAGCGTCCCTGTGACATCCTTATTCAGCACGCAGACTCTTCAATAAGAGAACCGAATTCCGTTCTTTGCAAGGAGGTCACAAGTACTAATTTTTCTGTTGCCAATATTGATGATTAAATCACCCTAATTTGCATTGTCTGAGCTAATCATGGGATGATTTATTTACCTGCTATGTTTACATGAAGTAGATAGCAACAATTAAGTTTATTTTAACTGTAGTTATTAGAAATACAGTAAATGGTAATATATGCCAGAAGCAAATAAACATATTAGCAGGAAATGTTTAAATGATCTGAGTAACACGACGAGCCAGCGTAGCAGGTGGTGATATCCTGTTTTTAAATTACATTTCAGCAAGTGAACATCATAAATCCTCTCGTGTTATACATTTTGCTGGTAGCGACTTATACCCACATTATTCAGTTTGACCTCATTCCTGCTAATCACCATCCCCGTTTTAATAGCTGCCACGGTGAGTGAAACAGTTAATGCAGTATTTCTTGCCGAAAGAGTGCCTGTCAGGTTATTGATGACAAATTAAAATTAATAAAGAAGATCTGTGTTGAATTGGAGGGAATGGAATAAGCACGGCGTCCACGTGACCGCCGCGGCCTCTGGGGCGCTCTGTGAAGAATGATGTTTTTGGGGCGCGTGCATTGTCTTGAAAGGCGCGCTGAAACGGCCCGGTCTCCGCGTCCGCCCGGAGACTCCCGCAAACAGGAGCTGGATCCTTTTAGCCCTCATCACATGTAATTTATTCCTCGGAGAGTTATTCCCCGTTCTGTACACCTTCGCGCCGCGCGGTAATAATAGTGTGTTTCCAAGCCTCTACGATTTTATTTACCTCGGTAAGAACCTTTACAAGAACAATCACGTACACATAGGAGTCCAGAAAACACTGCAAATAAGTAAAAGTTCAATACCGTGTTTCCGCAGGATGGCTCTGCCTCCGTTTCGAGGGGGCTCGGGCGTTTTCGTTAAGGAGCCAACGCGGCTGCCGCTTGTTCAAAAAGCACTTAGCATTTCAGGGTCATTCTTTCCTTTTTGCCCAGAAAATGAGGTCTAATCACAGTGCATTTATCTTTTCAGCGGCTCCAAAAGGAGGAAGCACAAGTCTCCAGAACATTGGACTAAATATGCTTAAACAAATATGTCCCCACAGCTTAGCTAGGTGTCACGCTGACTTATAAATCGTGTGTTCATCCAAGGAGCAGAGAGACGCCCCGTGGGGAGCTGGGGAACAGGGGAGGCCATGCACCCCGGGACTGGGGCAGTGGGCAGGTGGGTGAGCCCAAGTAGATGAACACGGCCCGCGGTCACGGGGGCAACGCTGCCAAGACAGTCGCCAGCGTCTGGCAGCAGCAGAATTTTGACTGGACCCAGGACACCTGCCACGGAGACGGAGCCCTTCCCCTAAAGAGGCCGTCCGTGGAGGTAGGTCCACACAGAAGTCGTGGGTGGGTTGTCTCAGGAAGTGCCGAGCTTTCTGGCTTGCCCTGGAGAGAAGCAGCAGAACAAAGCCACCACTCCTGGGCTCCCTGGAAATCTAGGGGAACCCCAGGGCCATCTCTATGGTTCAAGGTGGAATGAGGCATGAGCCTGGGGGTCAAGAGCCCTTGGTCCAGGCTCCACTGGCCACTGAGGGCTGTGTGACCTCAGGTCTGTCCCTGCCTTGCCAGTTGCCAGATTTCATAGGCGTGTCCTCTCTCTGAGTTGCCAGCTCTGGGGTTCGGTGGGAATAAAGAAGTGTGGGGAGCAATCCTGTCTCGGGGTTCCAGGCCCTGGGACAGCTAGGTCTGCCCCTTGCAGATCTCTGGCTGGAGCTGCTTCCATAATGTGTTCCTGCATCTCTTCTGAAGCACGCATCCTTGCAGCCCACCTGTCCTGCCACCTCGGCCTGCTCACCGTGGGGCTGCGTGGCCTCATGGCCTCTGTTGCCCTGGGACGTGGAGTGCATCACGGTACACCACTGCCTCCCCGAGCTGGACCCATCCGGGCAGAGGCCATCCGCTCTGCAGCCCCTCATCCCAGGACTGCGACAGCGGCTTTACGTGGATGGTCCTGCTGTTTCTTCTTTTCCTTCTCTCCCACGAGCAGTACCGGGGCTGTGCCTAGCCTTCGTATGACTTAAAATGTTGAGTCTCATCCAATGAGGCATTTTCGACTTGGGATATATCAAGAAGGAAAGAGAAACCGGAATTTAGATATTCAAGAAACAATCTCTTACGAGATTTCAAAGTATTTTTCTCATTTCTGCAAAAGCTCGTATGCATATGGGGCTTAATAAGAAACTGACGTTGTGTGTTATGACCTTACACAAGCCCCAGAGTTGCTCAGTTTCACCCCAATGTCTAATGATCTTGTCATACGTTTTATGCATATCTGTTGTGCATTCCCTGTGTTGAATAAAAGGCCGTCCACCGAACAGGGGTGCAAAATGGTGCTACGCATTCATTTCAGTCCTGGAATGCGGAATTGTTTTAATATAGGATTAAGAGGTTGACACCTTGAATAATGGAGAGGAGGTCCTTTGCAATTCGTAGGGTTGACATATAGTAGTCAAATTGCTCTGTCTCTGAGTTGTAAAATAAAAATACAGAAAATGAGGAATTAATTCAATTAAACATTTTCCCACCCACATTTTACCTTTCCTCACTGCCCTGGGGAATAATTTATGAAATGTATATCACCAGAAGACTTATTTTTGCCATTATTTTTAACTTAATGAGTATACCTTGCACATCAGAGAGAAAGAACAAAGGTTAAATTTTACATTAACAGCACATTGCAACATGGTATGCAAATATCTATATGCAAATATAAAGCCCCCAGAAGATAAATGTGTTATATTTTTAACCAGTTAACTATGACTGTGAAGTATTGTGCGAGATATTCAGTGGTTTCATTTTTATATCTTTCTTGTAAATAATGCATAAAGTATGTAGATGGTGTCAAAATATGATTAAGCTATTAGCTTTATCGTTTTCATAGTTAAGAATGTGTTCAGCATGGAGCCCCTAATAAGTCATTTCTAAAGGCAGCGACCATTATGAAATATTTCTTGTTCAAGGGAACGTTATCATGTGACATAATGATTTTGCTTAAAACCAAGTTAAATGAGGAGTAAAATTAAACAATATTGCATGAATTGTGTTTGACTAATTTTGTGTCACATTATATTAGCCAAGCTTTCAGACTGTGTGTTAATGACAAATAGTGTAAGCCCCCAACATACTTTATATGTCTCTACAACCACCCTTAAGTCATTAGCTTTTTAAAGGTTCATTTTGTTTGCAGTTCTTGTAGCCAGTGGCTTTTCCTGATTATTTTTGCTCATAAAAGTAGACACAATTCGGAAATAAATTTTTTACATACATCGTAAGGACTTAATTTCAGTAACAAGGGCATGATTTTTATGGGAAAAGCAAATCGCTTGAAAACTTGGGACATTCACTTTGATGAGCGCTATGTCTAAATTAGAGATCATAATGGCTTCTGAGAATACACGTAACAGCCTCAAAGAAGGGTCCTGTCCGGTGGCGGTAGACCTCTCCACGTAAAATCTGCTGAGAAGACGAGTGATCATTAACTCTGAAGCCACCCCAGGGAGGACAGTGCAGTCTTGAGGACACTGCGAGGCTGACCTCTTTGGTGCACGACGGGGGAGCGGATCCTGCCGTCCGCCTATCATCTGTGATGTGGCCCGTGGGCTGGCTCTGCTCCCGCCGAGGGCTTGGGGGCTGGAGGTGCCCTGGCAAGTCTGGCGGCAGCCGGGGGCCTGAAGCACCGAGCAGCAGAGGGGCGCGCGCTTCGTGTTCACACCAGAGGCCTGGGAAGAGAGCTTGACCTTTACCCAGAGCGGCAGCGACCTCCGCGTCGTCAGAACCGGATCATATAAAGGGATTTAAAGTGTTGGGGAACATCATGGACGGAGTAAGAAAACTGAGCAAAGAGGAAGCAAACATCATATCAGCATCGATGCGATTTTCCAAATGTTCGCAGGCTCGTAGAGTTGTGCGGTGAGAAGCAGGGCCCTAGGCAGTGTTTGCAAACAGAGGCCAGAACTCAGCGTCGGGGCTGCGCGCGAGCCTCTTGAGCTCGGACACGGGGCACGGACAGCTCAGGAGCCTGGACGCTCCCCGGCAAGGGGGAGAGACGTCAGCTGCATCCGAAGAGCCTGGCCAACTCTCTCACACGTTTTTCCCTGGACCATCGATGGATTTAAGACGTCGCAGCTGGCAAGAGCCCCCACCTAGCTCGCCAGATTCCATTTTTATGCAAGACAGTAGGATGCTTTATGCATTTTTAATTTTTTAAAATTTTCGCCAAATTTCCTTAAATGAAGAGCTATCAGGCACTCACGGCCGTGGAACCAGGATTGGACAATGGTGTTGGGAAGCAGGTCATGACCTGGGCCAGGGTCATCCCTGGAGATGAACAGGCGTCTCCTTTGGCACATGTGTGCCCTGGACCTTTGGCATCAAGGCATCAGAAGTGGCTGAGGCCCCGGAACAGCGGCAGCACCGAGCTCCCAAGGCGCAGAAGACGACTCGCGCGTACAGGAGCAGGATTGTGATGATGGCTGAACGCATTATACCGGTATTCAGTACACGCGCTCGGGATATAACGTGTGCACTCCAAGAAGATTCTAGAACTTCGTAAAAGGATGAATGCATTACAACACGTGTTGTTTTGAAGAGTCTCTGCATACCATGGATTCGGTTTCTTTAGGCACAAGGGGCTGTGGACAGACTGTAACTGCTCCCACCTTCCCTCTGAGTCTCAAGGATTCTGTCCTCTGTGGGCCCCATCTGTGTATCCCTGCACTCCAGCCCAGAGGCAAACCTGGTACTCTGCCCCATGACATTCTACAGATGACCTTGGACAAGTCGCTCGACCTCCCCAGACTCAGGGGTCCCAGCGGGAGAGGGAAGAGCCCAGGATATACAATCAGTACTTGCCACAGGGGTCTGGGTGTGCTTGAGCACCTTCTAGCCCAGATTTCAGATCTCACATCACAAAAGGGCCATAGTCCATAGTCTCAGAAGACCCTACTCTTTCCAGGGTCAAAACCGCACCTCGATGTGCTAGTCGCAGAGAGCGACCCTGTGATCAAGTCCCGGGTTACGAGCTCTTGGCTGCTACCAACCGGCGGTGACTAACCCACCCCGGGGCCTTCCCTGTTGTCCCGGGAATGCTTGTTTGGCCTGATGGGGCAGTGCAGGCAGGCTCCCAGTCCTTTCCTGTTCAAGTGATTGTTTTGAACTAAATGAAAGTCAAACGTCCTCGCTTGTAAAACACGGGCCCCTGTGGAGCAGTGTGAGGACCGTCACCCCCTCTGCTCCCCAGGAAGACCGTCACCCCCTCTGCTCTCCAGAGGAAACGGCTGTGAACAGCTCGATGCTGCCTTTCCGACACTTTCTGGCCGAATCCATGCAGATGCATCTCCACACGCGTGGGCTCGTGCTCCCATCCGCCCAAGTAGACCCCCTTGATTCAACTTGCTTGATGCTCTTTCCACACACACACACAGGGCCCTCCTTGCTCACACGGCAGAACACGCCACGGTTGGTCAGTTAGATGGTTTCTGATCTTTCATTATCTTGGGCAACACAGAGGCCGATGTCTACAATGTCCACAGGCTCGTGGGACTGTCTCTGTGGGGCAAAACGGGATTGCAACCCTCCTCAGCACTTGGCTGGGTGTTCCAAGCCATCCTGACATGGTTTCCAGTGTGAGTCCTGCCCAGGACAGCCGCGATTTCCTGACCCCTAAACTGCCGTCAGCCCAGAGGTCTTAGCCTTTAAAGACTTTTCCAAAATGACCTGTGCAAACAAGAGTCGTGACTGGCCTGTGACTTCTTCCACAGCTCCTTCCCTGGCTCCTGGTGAGCCTGGGGTCTTCTGGTGGCTGTCTGTCTTACTGCCTGCCCTCTCTGACCTGGGGCCCTCACCTCCAGATGTCCCATACTCTGTGCCCCTCATCCCAAGAAGGATCTGTCATCTGCCTGTCTAATCTCGCCTCGCAGGTGTTGCCAGTCAATGTTTGTTGAACATGAATTAATGCAAGGACATCAAGGCAAGGATGGGGCTGGCTTTACATTTTCCTACTGTTTTCTGACCAGTCCCACATGCTCTGCAATATCGTATCTTAGGAGAGGTGCTTTTCTGCTTCCTTTTTCTCTTCCACAGCAAAATGGACTTTGCATAATGCATCACTATGTATTGAATCAGTCCTCATTGAAAAAAAAAATCCCTCATGTTAATTTTTTATTTGGGAAAGAACCAGACAAATAAAAGCATCATTTAAAAAGATTGTACCTCGTGCATGCAGCTTCCCTCTCCACGCAGGGGTGAGGTTGTGCCGAGGCTACTCTCCTGTGACACCTTCCTGCCTCTGCAGGGTTTCCCAAATTTCAGACAAAGCTGGTAGTGTTTAGGAAGATACGTCTAATTTTAGGAAAGGGCATGTGTACTTGAGAAGGGACCAGAATTGTGATACTGTTTGATCCAGCAATGTATCTTAAAACTTAATCAGACTAATTTGTAAAGAAAAAGGATGCCTGGCAAAAATTGAAGCCCAGTAGTAGAGAATTGGTTCATTAAATTATGATACAGCCACAGAGTGGAAAACGTGCAGTGACTTAAAATAACGTGCGAGCCTGTGTGTATGTATACATCCACGCTGTTAGTGTGTGTTTGATCTAAGAAACGTTCGCAATGTGCTGTTAAATGGAGAAAGCAACTTATGAAAACATTGTGCCAAGTGTCTCATTTATCTAAACTATGTATCACTCTGTGTCCGTACACATACATACAGTCTCGAGACATAGATACCAAATGACTCACAATGATTACCTCGTAGCAGCTCACCTTTTTAAATCTAAATTTTGTGGCACTTACAATGCAGTCACTGTGTAAAGAATAAAGATGTAAATAAAAAAATAAAAATGTAAAAGTAAAAAGAATAATAAAGATGTAAAAAAAAAAAAGAAGAAGGTTCAGTATGGGCCAGCGCTTGACTGCAGGGACTAGCTGGAAAGCTTATACTCGTATGGAGGGAAGTAGAGCCAGGCCCGGCTGCCCACTCCCCACAGCGAACAAAAGGAAACCACTCCTAAATGAAATTCTTTCCTCAATCTGGGGTCCCCCTCAAACAGGCGCTTTATCTTACTCCTTCCCTTCATACCGAGCTTCTTGACAGAACACGAGTCCTGTCTGCATTGTTTAAGCTCCAGGCGCAAACCACCCCTTGCGACCCTGACTCTGACCAGTCGCCCGCCTCCCTGGCGATGCTCACGTCGGGCGCTGCAGAGGCCTCCTGGGTGGCGCGTCTAACGCCCTGGCTGCAGCCTTGACCTGCAAGCTGGTCCTCTTGGCTTCGATGACTGCACTCAGCTCTGGTTTCCCCTCCCTCGGTTTGGCCTGTTATGGGGGGAATTGTGTCCCTCCCAAAGTTCTAACTCTCGTACCTGTGAATGTGTCCTTATTTGGAAAAAGGATCTTTGCAGATGTACTTGAGCTAAGATGGGGTCATACCGGAGAGACCTGCTGCGATTGATGTCCTTGTGAGAGAAGACACAGACAACACTCAGAGGAGGAGGCCAGGTGACCACGGACGCAGAATTTCCCGGGATGCTGCCCAGATTCAGGGAGTGCCAGGAGCCACCAGAAGCTGGAAGACGCAAGAAGGATCTTCCCCTTGAGGCTTCAGATGGAACATGGTCCCACCAACGCCTTGATTTTGGACTTGAGGCCTGCAGACTGTGAGAGAATGAATTTACGTGGTGTCAGCCCCCAGTTCACGGGACTTGGTTGTAGGAGCCACAGAAATGAATACAGCTCCTAAGGCCCCGGGGCCCCAAGGACAATGGTAGCTCCAGTCCTTCAAGCTCAAGATCCTCTTTTCTTCCGAGCTGAAGCATGTGGGAAGACAAATAAGCATCATTCTCCTTGATTTGTTCACAAATCGAACCTTATTAGTCATACACAGTAACTCTTGTGGTGTCATTCCCACCAAGCGTGGCGTAGTTTCCATGGGTGTCACGGCCGTGGGCGGGCAGCGGAGAGAGCTGTGATCAGGCCTGGGAAGAGAGCAGAAGTCCTCGCAGGTGACGGAGCTGAAGGGTCCGTGGGGAAAACGGACCCCGTCTGAGGTCAGGCTACATCCTCTGTTCAGGGAGCTGGAGCCCAGGGGACTAGAAATCCCTCAGGTGAGGCCCAGAAACAAATTAATATCAACAAGAGTAACGATGTGCATTTTAATTCTGTCTGCATGCTTTTCTCCCAAAGACGATGGTGGGCTGGGGGCACTGGCTCCAAGCCTGTGTGTGTGCCCAGACCCTTCTCGAGGGACGGTGGAAGCAGCAGAGCATGGCTGGCGGGCGTCTGACGGATGCACTGCTGCTGGACCACACGGGGCTGCATTTCCGCTTCGAGATGTTGCACTGATGAATGCCTCCTTGAAATGGGCCTGTGTTTAGAAAACGATTTGAAAAGCTGTAAAGTCAGACTGTTCCTTATAGAAAATGTTAACAATGGAGGAAAGCAGAAAGATCCCAAAGCTGCCACGCAGAGGGCTATCCTCCTGGTGGCTGGCGGCCTCCCTGACCCTCAGTCCACTCTTCCCAGCTCTGCCCACCTGCCGCTGGCGCGCTGTTTTCTTTCTCCTCCTAACAGAAAATAAGACAATGAGAGCAGGAACTTGCTTTTGTTTGTTTTGTGATTTTTTTTTTTTTTCAGTTAAAACTCAGAAAAACGCTCAGATCAGTGGCCCTCAAAGTGTGATCTGGGGTCTCCTGGGATTTCCGCGACCCTCCCAGGGTCTGTGAGGTTAACACTATTTCCTTAACGGTGGGCCAAAACTCGTTTCAGAACAACTAAGACGTTGTTGGCCTCTCTCGTGTCCATTCTGTCGTGACTATATGCTGGAATTTTCCAGCGTCCTCGTGGAGGTGATGTCACAACGCACGGAATACAGAGTCCAACAGGAGAATGCAGCTGGCTTCCATTAAGCGGGACTTACAGAGATTGACAAAAATGTAAAACAATATCCCTCTCTATATGTGCTCTTTGTATTGGAGTGTTATGGATTTATTATTTCTTCAAGAAAGGAATTAATGAATAAATACTTCTGAAATGATCAATTTTAGTTTTGATATGGTCAATATCAGTGGATAGAACCAAAGTAAACAAAAGCTCTTTGTGGTTCTGAACAATTTTGGGGGAGAATAAAGGGATCCGGAGATCAAAAAGTTCGAGAACTGCGGGCGGAGGCCACAGCTGGTGCTCAGAAATACTTGTTAAATGAAGGCATGAGTGACTCAGTTGGCGTTCCCATTTTGATGTCACTTCCAGTTTCCGTTATGTGTATTTAAAACTTCTATAACTCTGTGCTTTGCTTTCTAAATTTGATGTGCAAACTAAAGCCCATTCCTATTATGAAAAATTCCTAAGTGTCATTTCGAGCGGGAGTAGCGTTGCCTGGACAGGGATTCTCAATCCCAGGGAACACCAGAGCTACCGACAGAGTTTTAAAGATCATACAGACATCCCAGGGTTATTTGGTTATTTTTAGGCTCTTGGCGGACATGGCTAAATTGCTTCCCCGAAGCTGTACCGATTCACATGCTTGTCTGTGGTGTCTAAGAGTGCCACCCTCCCCTCTGTCAGCTGCATCGTCAGGGAAAATCCATCCACCACTTCCATGGCGACTTAGACAGGGTGTCCCCAACGGACACCAAGTGGCTGAATCTCCTCTCTCTGAGCCTTCTGGTCATGCATTTTAAGGAGAAGAAGGCCCATGCATTTAGAAGGCCCAGATTCAACTCCCGTGGCTTCCTTTTCTCCTCTAAAACTGGGCCACCCATGGGATTGCCCCCGGACCCCCAGTTACCAAGCCCTATTCTCAAGATTTCTCGTACTTCAGCTTTAGTCTGAAGGGCTGCCGCTGTGCACCCACGGGGGGCCATGCTGCGCCTCACTCTCCTACCCTTCTACCTCGCTGTCAACCCAGGGTCTGCAGTGGGGTAGCTCCCAAAGCCACTGACTGGGTCCCCGGGGTCCCCAATGGCCCATTTCTACACAATAGTCTTCCTAGAGCCCCGGTCAGGCACCTAGGGTCCCAAGATACATACGGAACCTCTAGTCGCCGTGGACCCGACCGTGGAGTGTGCGCTTGAAGCAGAGGAGGAAACTCTCCCCAGCCAGGAACGGTTGGGAGAGACCCCGGCCCTCCCCAGGGAGACAGAGGTAAAGCAAACCAGATCAGTGGAGGCCATTTTCACCTAACAGCCAAGCAAAGATTAAACCAATGATGGGATCGGATGCTCACAGGTGAGGAGGACCAGGCACTGGCAGAAGCAGCAGCTGAGAACCAGATACACAGTCCTCTGGAAGGCAAGCTGGCAGGCCTTGCAGGAGGCCTTCTGCACACCTGGGACACAGTGCACTTTTTGGTGTCTATTACCCTCCAGAAACGCTGGGCGACCCAGTTCACAGCTCCATGTGTGAAGATGCTTCTGTGAGTGTTATTCCTAACAAGAGACCTGAAAAGGGGCATGGCAGGTGGATTCTGGGGCAGCAGTAGGGTAGACTATTGTGTTGGTATTCAAGTTATTCTTCTGGATAATTTATAATAGCATGAGAAAAATCTTGCTATATATATGTATATAAAATCGGATTTAAACCTCTGTATGTTATTTTACAAGTTATGTAAAAAACAAGTGTAGATAGACCTTGATGATTAGTAGGTAAATAGAAACAAGTCTGGGAAACAGACTTCAAAATGTTAAAATTGCAAAGTTGTATCTGGTTTTAGGATCTATGTATACATATTTTTTCCCCAGTAAGTATCATATTTCTACAATATTTCCTGAAATAGGCACGACTTAAAAAGTCTATGGTCCACGTTTTAGAAAGAGATTCCTGTGGGAAGTGTCCCCTGAACTGGAAACCCATATTTAACCTGGGAGGCGGACAAGTCGGAGTTAGCGGGTGGCAGGGGGTTGAGGTGGGTGTAGAGGCTTGGGTCTGGAATTGCATCCAGGGGCCCTGTGGGGACTGGTATGTCCACTCCACAGAGAGCAGGTGAGCGCTGGCTCAGGAGACCAGAGCCGAAGTTATCAAACTGTAGCCTGAGGGCCAAATCCGGTCAGCCACTTGTTTTTGTAAATAGTGTTATTGAACACAGCCATGCCCATTTGTTTACATATGGCCGCTTTCATGCTACGATGGCGAAGTTGAGTCTTAGCGGCAAAAACAATATGGCCCACGAGGCCCCAGATATATACTATCTGGCCCTTTACAGAAGAAGTTTGCTGACCCTGGCGTAGACAGTCTTTGTCTTGATTGTTGAATGAGTGAGGTCAGAGTCGGCCCCCTCTCTTTTTCTCATGCTGCGGGCGTCACGCTTGGTCTGTGTGGGCTTCAGCTGCAGGCCGAGGACAGTTAGCCAAAGGCCATCGGTCGGAGAGGATAATCTCTCCTAACCGGATCTTAACTTAAGTGTGCCAAATCTTGTCCCCCTGGCCTCGAGTGGTTTCACTGGCTTCAGTAACAGCCTCAAGAACAACACAGGGGCAGCGTCACCTGTGGGAAACAAAAGAAGAAAACCACCTGCGGGGGCAGAGCGATTGTTTCTTGTATCGTGGATCAGTACCGTCTAATGGAACTTCCTGCCATGGAAGGAAGGTGGCAGGCATGCCCTGCCCACTGCAGTAGCCCCTAACCACATGCGGTTCCGGAACACTTAAAATGTGGCTAGTGCGATGGGAGAATGGGAATTTACAATCAGCTCAGTTTTAGGGGATTAAAGTTAAAAATAAAAACAGCCATGTGGGGCTCATGGCTCTCCTGTATTGGACCGTGAGGTTGCGATAATAATTGTGTGAGGATGAGAAAAGTCTCTTTAAAATAAGAATAAATGCTACTGACTTCAAGCAATCAGTCCTTGAACACACTTCCTTTCCGTGTACTGAGGAGGTACTCCTAAGCCTGACACTCAGATATGTGGTACATCAAAGCAATTATGTCGCTCTATTTATCTAAGAGTCCATTTAGACAAACTCTTTGAGTGTGAAGGGATTTGAAGGAAAGGGTGCAGCATATTAAATAGAGAAATTTACCCTTGCTCCTTCCTTGTGTAAACTCTGAGGACTTCTAACCGTATCTGAGCACAGTCGATGGCATGCCACACACCAAGTCTGAACGCACGGGGCCGGGGTTCCCACACTGCCACCAAGGACTTGTTGCGTGGAGACAGTCAAGTTGACCGAGAGCTGGCCCTTGCCACTGCCTTCCAGAGCTTCTAGCTGGCTTGGCCCTGAGCTGGATGGGCTGGTCCCTCCATCACCAGGATGAGGGCCAATGAGGACAATGGTCTGACCTTCCTGGAGGCAGCTCTAATCCCATGTCACCCTCACAAGCAGGGCCCTTTTTGGGGGATGGCTGTGCATGGAGCAGTCTGCCCCTCTCAACCTGGGTTTGCTTTCTCAGAGATCCCAGAACGAAGGCCCTCATGCTTCCGGCCACCTGAGTTTCTGGAGAACGTCACAGAATGCAAAGCGTTACGGATAGAAGACTTCCTGCCACGGAATCTTGATTGCTTGCCCTCCAGTTTCCTGGTGAAGTTGGGCAGCAAGCTGAAATCTCTCGTCTCCTCTTTGGGGGCCCTGGGCATTCACCGCCTTCCTGAGTCCGGCTCCTGTGTTTGATGCTGTCCTGCGGATGGCTGGCATAGTATAAGGCATTTATGTCATACATTGGGGGTGTTTATTATATACAGTATGGATAATGCAACATAAATATAATTATGTAACATAAGGTACACCCACCATTCTGTCTTTCTAAAATTGAAAACATTTAGAATTCTAAAACACAACTGGCCAGAGAGGATGTTGGTGAGGACCGTGGACTTGTGTTAACACTTGCATCTGTCTGGAGCTCCCGGAAACCACCATGCATGTGCCCACACAGGGTCCATGAGGCCCAGGCAAGGGCGGGGGCTGGGCACTGTAACTGAAGGTGTGTTGGTGTCTCCTCTTTACTCGGGATTCACCAGACCTGAAGAAAATCTGTAGCAACTTCAATAACAATCAAGGACAGTGTCAACCCCATGAATAAGAAGGTCCAAAAAGGTCCACCTCAGCAACACGGCTCCTGCAAAAAGACAGGGTGGGGTCCAGAAGCAGAATTCAGCTCCTGGAGGGGTCCGGAAGGGAGTGGCCAGATTCAGCAAATAACAGTGTAGGACTTCCAACTAATCTGAGTTTCAGATAAATGAGATTTTTTTTTTTTAAAGTGTAACTATATCCAAGATACAGTGAATTATAAAAAAAGTACTGGGACACACTTACACTAACAAAACTATTTGTATTTTTTTGGGATTCACATTTAACTGGTGTCCTGTATTTTCTCTGACCATGCTGTGCCAGGAGGAGTTAGCAAAGTCCAAGCCTTTGACACTTTGTGGAAGGGGAGGAGAAAGGAGGACCAGCCCTGAAAAAGGGCCTGCTATCCCCAGCGCGGGAGGGGGCAACCTCCAGAGGGCTCGAGGTGGCTCAGCCCACTCCTTGTTCTGTTTGCACAAGGCAGGGGAGCTCAGGTGGGCCAGGCCGGCTACCAGATGGCCCCAGGGTGGTGGCTGAGTCAGCCCCCAGACAGCACCTTGGTGGCCGGTTCTGGATGCGAAAGCAGGTAGCAGGTGCCACAGCCCCGAGTCGGCCACCTGCCCGGCACAGGTGGAGAAGCAGCCCCCCTCCACTGACCCCGGGGGTGCACCTGTGCAAGGTGCTGGGGGGAGGTGACAGGAGCCCAGTTGCTGTCCTGTCTGTCCACAGAGAACCGCACAGACACCTGTCCACAGGCTTCCCCTCGGTTCACGGGAAAGCAAAGCCCACCCTGCTCAGAGGGCAACTCCACCTGGTTAACTCAGGTTTTTCCCTGTCTTCTTCTTTATTAACTTGTTCTAGGCAAATTCTGTACAGCTAATATTGTTAGCTTAAGAACCAAGGATTGACGGCACTCAAGCATTTTCCTCTTCATTGCAGAATGTAATTGCAGTATTAAGTCAAAACTAAACGGTTGGCAGAGGGTATCTGTCAACCTGTTTTAAGGCTGTACTCAGAGCCAATTTAAATGCCTTTGCAAGTTACACAGAGCTAGTCCGGGCTGATTTTTCTAGAGGGTGGTAGCATTTTCCAGAAGCACCGAAGTTAAGCTGCTATTGCGTGACATGGCACAAAACCTTAGGATGTCTTCATTGGACTTAGAAAAATTCTACTCACCTTAGGGATTCGATTCAGCCCCAGAGCGCCCGCCGGCCAGAGCTGGTGCCGGCGGCGTCTGTACGGGGCTCTCAGGCTACATAGCCGAGAGGCGGATCTTTTCTCTTGCTCTGCTATCTCTGTTGTGGGCAGGAATCTAAGATAAATGAATCAAAGCCCCATTCTGTACTATTAAATGATGCCCTCCGTCCCTCCCAAAGCCTCCAGGGGTCCCCTGCTGCCTTGTGTGCTGGGCACCGTGGGTTCAGCCCCTCAGTATCCCCCCGTGGGACATGATGGCGTGCGCCCCCTGCCCCAGGACCGCAGGCGCTCACCCTGGCCCCCGGGTCCCCCTCGGCGATGTTGATGTGGCCCTTGAGAATCAACCATTGAGCGTCTTCCGCCGCTGACATGGCGAAAGGGACAGGGATTCTTTTTTTTTTTTTTAAAGATTTTATTTATTAATTTGACAGAGAGAAATCACAAGTAGACGGAGAGGCAGCCAGAGAGAGAGAGAGAGGGAAGCAGGCTCTCTGCTGAGCAGAGAGCCCGATGCGGGACTCGATCCCAGGACTCTGAGATCATGACCTGAGCCGAAGGCAGCGGCTTAACCCACTGAGCCACCCAGGCGCCCAGGACAGGGATTCTTAACAGGTGTGGTTTTCATGCTTCCAAGACTCTCCCATTTGCCATGGCCTGGTGGCAGCGTCACCTCCTCTCCCTCGACAGCACAGTCATTGAGGGGCTATTCCGGTGTGAATAGGAGGCAGAGACATTAGAAGAGGCTGTCTATACACTTGCGTCCCAGTGTGAGGTCTCCCTGGAGGAAGAAGTGAGAAATGCCTCAAGACGGTGGCCAGGTGGCCCTGGGAAGGAGCGTGGACCCACCAGCAGTGGGCCTCCTGGTGGGCGGCGGCCCGGCTGCAAGACCGAGGCTCCTTCCGCTTTGCCACCCACCATCCCACTCACCTCCTGGCCCCGTGCTCACAACGGGTGAGGCTGTCTGTCCTGGGGCCTCAGTCCATGTGTCCTGCCTGCCAGCCCCACACCCGATCACCCAGACCCTTGAAGAGGGAGCCAGGGCGATGCCAAGCTTGCGTCCAGACGCCATCCCTATGGCTTCCGCCTGCCCCTCCCAAGTGCTGGGGACTTCATCGTGTAAAGGCTCTTCCTCCTCCGGGCTCACGGCCACCATGAGAAGCAGCTTTTTGGTTTTTAGGTTTATGGAAGGTAGAGTGAGGTCTGGTTCACCTTCTCTCTCCCACCGCTGGTTTCCCCCATGGTTCACGTCTTGTTTGGTGAGCTGGCTTTGTTACACTTGGCAGACGCCACATCGATGCCTCTTATTGACGATCCCACGCGGTTTACCTTGCAGTCCCTCCTCGTGCGGTACGTCCCGTGGACGAAGGGCATCATTTAACACCACGCAGTGGGATTCTCGCTCGCTTATTCACCCCCCAGGGCCAGCCCTGGACCACCACCGATCTTTGTAGTCTATAGCGCTGCCTCTTCCAGAATTTCATTTTTTTTAATAAAGATTTTATTTATTTATTTGACAGAGAGAGAACACAAGTAAGCAGAGAGGCAGGTAGAGACAGAGAGGGAAGCAGGCTCCCCGCTGAGCAGAAAGCCCGATGCGGCGCTCGATCCCAGGACCCTGAGATCATGACCTGAGCCGAAGGCAGAGGCTTTAACCCACTGAGCCACCCAAGTGCCCCTCCAGAATGTCATCTGGCTGGAATCCTACAGGGAATGGCCTGCCCCACTGCCTTCTTTAAGCAGCACGCAGTTAAGGTCCCACCACGTCTTGTCATAGCTTGATGGCTCATCTCTTCACTGCTGGATGGCATTCCTTCCTCTGTAGAGAGGGCTTAAGGGATCCGTGTCAGGCACACCACGCTGGGGATCTAGCAACAGGATTTGAATCCAGCCCAGGTCTTTGGACTCCGAACCCACCATCCTGTCGCACCCCTCCCCAGACTGGGAGAAGTCATCCTTTGTGACTTATTTTCTGTATCACTAGTGGGTGATCATGACTTTCTAACTGTGATCAGGTGCCCAGGATCTCCAGGGAGCTACTTCTGGGCTGTGAATGTGGGATGGTGGCTCTGGCCTGGGCAGGAGTTGTAGGCACGGAGGAGGAGTACCCAGCCTCCGCGGGTCTCTGCCACCCCAAAATACCGAAGCAGCGGTGACCTGGCCTGGGGCCAGAATGCTTTTCCTCTTGGTGAAACCTGAGGGGGAATGAATCATTTGAAACTTGGCATCTAAATCTTCCCTCTCCCCTCTGAAAGCCTCCGGGAGCTTCTGCAGCGCCTTCCCTTTCCCTTGGTCCCGCGTGAGAACTTGGTGTTGCCGACTTCCTTTGGGAGACCACACCAGGGGCTCGGATTTCGCCATCAAGAAAACCTCTGTGTGTTTTAGCAGGAACCCCCCGATGAAACCGATCTCCGCGGCTCCGGGGCCGCCCCCTCTCTGTGCGCGGCCACAGAAGCCATCTGCGTGTTCCCGGAGCTGTTTGTGGACGTCTTGTGGTGCGCGACTCTCCCCCTCGGCTCGGCCGCCCAGACACAGCTACTTAAGTTTCCCTCATAAATCAGCCGCCCCGAGCATCTTAATCATCGCCTTCCACTTTGTCTATAGCTCTCTGCCCTCCAAGAAATAAATTACCCACAATTACTTAAAGTTAGTAATTGAATTTATTTTAGTGGTAGGGAGAAAATTTATCCGTTTTGCTAGTAATTTGTAGTCATTTTTAGTAATTGATAGTAATTTTCTAGTAAATACTAATTAAATGTTTCACTAAGTAAAAGAAGTACAGAGTAATGTATTCGCTAAGCATTAGTATTTCTAATTTATCTTTATACCAGCGAGTGATTTAGGTTGAGTTGACAGGATCTAGTGGAGTTATTCTCGTTGTGTTAAGCTTTAAAAAAGCCCCAGAAGCGGAGAATTCAAGAGTCCACCCATGACGATCTGTAGTCGTGATACGGATGGGGAAACTGAGGCAGAGGAAAGCTGAGGGGCTTGTCCAGGATCAGCTGCACCATCAGTGGTGAAGGATGGGGCCCTGGACCCGAGCCCTCCTGTCTGGGGCTCCAGCCTCTGGACCCACATGGCCTTTTCAGGGATGGGGCAGAACAGAGAGAAAAAGCCCCCAAAGGAGAGGCTCCCGGCTCCCGGCACCCGGAGGAAGGGAGTGCTGCCCACGCACGGAGGTGCTCTTTGCAGCCCAGGTCGGTCCTCACCTGCCCCACGGAGACCCTGGCCACGGCACTGATTCACTCGTGCCCCGCAAAGCTTCACTGTATCTCGGGCCATTCTGAAGGTGGCAGCACGTCCACCAGGAGCCTGCTTGCCCTACTGACAACGCTGGCTTCTTCCTTTCACCGAATGAACACACTCATCCCTACTGTGCGGCAGCCACTTTGTTTTTAGCTGGGAAGTTATTTTTCTTTTCAAAATTCTTCTCTGGGGATGTCGCACGCGTGGGGTGTGATAGACTTATTCCAGCGACCATCACTGCTTCTTGTCTTGTGTTTGTGGCTGGAGCCCTGCGGCGTGCTTGCTGGGTGAAAGAGAGAAATGGTGATTTTCCCCAGGACATGCTCCTGGTTAGAAAGTAATATCCCTCTAGAATTAATTAATTAATGGAAGTTGATACAATTAACAAACACCGAACGGCAAATCCTACAGAGGCACCTCTCTAATGAGCGTTGTGACTTGGAGTGGTGCAGACCCCCTTGGTTTCCGCTTCCTGACCAGTACGGAGGGGTCAGTTTCCAACTTCCCGCTGTCACCTGCTGCTCCAGTTTCTTTTACGTGGAAGAACATAAGAATATTTCCTTCCATGTTTATGTTAAAGCCAGTACATGGTCAGCAGGGATTTTATGGAAATCCAAAACAACAACAAAAAATTGAAGTTATCCACTGTTCCCAAATGCAATGACTCTATCACTCTATTCTCTTCCAGACTTCTTTTTCCCTGTAGGTGTGTTTTTCAGTTGTAACCAATCAGGAGATAAAACTTCAGTTTATTTTATAGTTCCTTAGATGATAACAGAAGTTTAAAATGTTTTACTACGGTCCTTGTAAATAGAGTTGTTAATGGTTACTTAATATTCCACCAAAGTTGAGAAATGTAGCAATTTGCTTTGCCAGTTCCCTATTTTGCCACAAATATTATTTTAGACATTATTTTAAACTTTTTGTTATTGTAAATAACACTTTCATGAACATCTTGGTAGAAAGGTTTACATATTATGACAGTTTTCTTTGGTGAGATTTTCAGGTGAAAAGGCATAAATATTTTAAGGCTCTTATCACTAATTGCCAAATTGTTTTACAGAAGTTCTGCCCTGGTTTGTCTTGCACTTAACAATATATGATGTTTTCTGTTTCACTGAGGGTCCAGCTGTGCTTCGGACATTTCCATGAAAAACGTCTTCTAGCTGGATGGGTGGAGGATTGTGTCATGTTTAATGTTCATTTTTGATCAACCATGTAATTATAGTTGTAGTTATAGTTTATATTTTTTCTTCATATTAAAATTTGCATTCTCTCCTCTTAGAATTGCTTGTTTCTGTCCTTTTCCTATTAATCTGTTGGGACATTTACATTTCTCTTACCCATTTATAGGAGCTATTTATTTCATAAGGATATTAACCTTAATTGTATTTCTGCACATTCCTTTTTTAATGGCATTGATTTTGAAGTTGGCTTTTAAGCTTACAGTAATGCTTAAGTGATTTCGGGACAGGGAGGTCTTTCTAATTTCTTTCCTCCCATTGAACACCACATTTAGAAGCACAGGACCCACCTGGACTGAAACCTGTGCAATGAAGATGTAGGGGGTTGGAAATATCCAAGTGAGCCTGGCTCTCAGAAATCTTTCTTTCCCGACCACAGGGTCCTTGTATGAATTAAATATGAAACTTCCATCTCTCAGAAAATAAA
The DNA here is from genome assembly GCF_009829155.1 of Mustela erminea. Classification (NCBI taxonomy): domain Eukaryota; kingdom Metazoa; phylum Chordata; class Mammalia; order Carnivora; family Mustelidae; genus Mustela; species Mustela erminea. Next base: position 88,926,069 of record NC_045627.1, on the reverse strand, counting down.
CACGCGATGCGACACTTCTTGTCCCCATTACAAATCTGAGGGGAGCCTGCATTCTGATCGCACACGGAGCCGGCGACTCTTCCATTAAACATACATTTTCAGTTAAAGCACAGCCCCCAGGGTGGTGGGCGCAGACCTCGCCCCGCTGGCCAGAGCCTGTCTGGCAGCCTGTCAGGGTCCCACTGCTGCTGCCCGCAGAGTTGCCGCCCGGGCGGAGGGGCCCTGGGTTCTGCCGAGAGTGGGCCAAGCCGGAACCTTTGAAAACCGAGGGAGGGCTCTCTCCTTCTGACCTAGCAGCTGCAAAGTTGGTCTGCTTAGCACGAGACTCTGAAGTTCCTTGGAGAGATGCAAAGGCCCAGGGACACTTGGGCACTTTCTGCAAAATGCAGGTCCACTAGGCCCGGTGCTTGTCGTTTTCAGCCACAGTGATCTGAAAAGATACACGTTCATCTTTGTAGCAATTTTTAAAAAAGTCTTTGGACTTAAGAACTTCCAATGATCAAGCAGAGTCAAATCACCTTTGAGCCTTCCCCGCCTCCCCGGTCCCGCCCCGGTGCCCTCCCCTTCAGGACTTGTTGCTGCGCACTCTCTGTGCCCCCGCTAGACACTGCGGCACCTGCCGGTGCACACGCACACACTGGAGACGAGGCGCGTGTGAGCGTTGTGCGCATGTGCATCTACGTGTGCCTTCTGCATGTGCACACGTGTGTCTGGGCACACACGTTTGTGAGATGGACACACTGCACATTCTGCAGCCTGCACGTCTCACTTCACGGGATGGAGACCTTCCCACGTCAGCACAGCTGGCCTCGCTCTGGCTGTGGCCCTGGTGGGAAGGAGGCCAGGCTGGGGGACAAGGATCGTGCTCCAGCTGCCCCACAGCCTGGGATCCTGCATGCGCCTGGACACTCCCACGATGGAAGGCCAACCCTTGCCTTTGGCATTTTACTTTTCTTCCCTCTGGAATGACTCTAGTCTTCCTTCTAGCTGTGTGATCCTAGGTCAGAAATCGTTTTCTGGAGTTTCTGGGTGGCTCAGTGGGTTAAGCAATTGCCTTTGGCTCAGGCCATGATCTCAGGGTCCTGGGATCCAGTCCTACATGAGGCTCCCTGTTGAGCGGTGAGTCTGCTCATCCCTCTCCCTCTGCCGGTCCCCCTGCTTGTGCTCTCTCTGATAAATAAATAAATTTTTAAAAATCTTTTAAAAAAGGAAAGAGTTTTCTGATGAAAGAGTCAAAAGATACATACAAAATTTATGTCAAAAAGAATCTAAAATATATTTGTGTTTATTCTTTTAAAAAAATAAGAACGATCACAATCATAATGCACCCTTGGGTTAACATTGAGAATGTGATAGAGTTGTGTGTATCCGAGAGTGAGTTCACACTTTGGGAATCAGTGACACCTCATGGCACATGATGGAAAGCAGTTGTACCCAGAGGCAGACAGACTCGGAGGACCGGGACTCGAGGCCGGACCTCCACGTACTGCATGGGTGAGCGCTGTCCCAGCCACTTCCTGGGTCAGTGTGCTCATCCGTGTGATGGGACAGTCTCACGCGGTTGTGACAACAGAAGGATGGCGTGTGTGTGATACGGTGTATGTGAACTATGAGGAGACAGATAAATGTTGTCAGTTACTGCATATAAAGGCAGCGTTTGGCATGGATAGTGAGGAGGACGCGTGAGGATAACCGGACATGTTCCCATGACAAAACTGACCAGCAGCCCACGATTTCCCCCAAAAGAAGCTTCTGTAGAAGCTTTGGGGGACTTTCCCCTTCAGTGACCTGCTTGTCTTGCCATGTTCAAAGTTCCGAGCGGTCACACCTGTCCTCTGTTTGTGCCCCTGTTCCAGGGGAGATGTGGGGCCTTCATCAGGAGCGGAGGCTCGCTTAGCCAGAATGAGCACAGCCATGGAGCCCTTTCGCCGGTTCAGAGCGCACTCCGTGAATGTGTTAGAAATTCTACAGGTCATTCTGGGAGTACGGATGGCCCCATCTCCCAGGTGTTTCAAGGCTAGATGTACCACTGGAGGCAGGGTAGGCACTGAAGAAGTGAGGTCTTCCTCTCAGAGAACTGCAGGGCTGCTACTCCCTACTCCCAGCAGGAGTCCCCTGTACACATCTTCTCGCCGCGCACACCTGCCCTCTGCGGTCTTCTTCAGGATCTGCAAGGAGCCCGAGGTGGGTGGTCTGCCGCAGCTGCTCAGACCCCATTACACTAGCTGCTGTTCCGTCACCGGAACGCTCTAGCTCAGTGCCACCTTCCTCTCCTCAGTATCCTTGTGGTCATTTTGGAAGAAAAATAGGAAGGCATAATGTGCATCTTTTCTTCAAAGTCTTGTTATCTTTAAAGGAAGTCACATAAGACAGCAGGATGAGCTAAGAATTTTACAAAGAAACTATGTTGAAAGTGTAAAAAGAAGTTGTTTTAAAAGATTGACCAAGTCCCCAATAGGAGCTTGGATGTTGAACAGATAAGAGTACAACCTGGTTCTCCCATGAAGATAAGTCTTTTCTTTAAAAAAAAAAAAAAAAAAAAGACTCATCACAACAGGCAAAGTTGAGCGGGGATAGAAGGTGGCATTTAAAATTCGTCAATGTTCATCTACTACAGACTGATGCATGTTTAAAAAGATCTACTTCTTAAAAAGATCTATTTAATTAAGAAAAACTAATATCAAAGCAGTTTTTTGCATTTAAAATTCGTGTTTAAACTTCTCCTAGATTAAGTGAGCTTAAACAGTTGCGATTCCTGACTTTAACAGCATTATAAAATACATTAGAGATTGAGAGGATAAAATTCTGCCATGTTAGGTTATAACCTAACTGCTATTTGCAGTTGTAAGGAGTACTAATGGCACAGGGACAAGATTTATTGTGGCAAAGACATTCTGCTTAACATTAGCCTTGTCATTCCATTAATAATGACTGCTTATGAGCCATCTTTGTTGTCCTGAAAACTTAAAACTCACAGCACAATTCTTTACGACGTGTTACATTGCCCCCTCTGGGTATTCCTGACCATTATCCCATTTGGTTATATTCAAAACCGCCGCCTCCGGAGAGAGCATTAGGCCGACCTCTCACCTCCCAATATTCTTGGTTCAAATGGCGCAATAACATGTAGTGAATATTTACAAGCACACTTATACTATAATAGAGTACTGCTGTGAACATTAGCACATATTTTCTGCTCAATCAGGCTTTGATGTAGAGCTCACTGCGCACCCCAGAGAAAATGCAGGCCCCAGTATGCTGTGCTGGTGGAAACACCCTTGAACCCAAACAGCTTACATCACATAAAGGACTGGATGCAGATGAGCAAGGCGACACATTCAGGGCGGAGACAGGGAGTTCCTGGGATGCCTGATGGGGGGCAGGAGCGAGCCAGGAGACCCGGTACCTGGGATTCGGAATGGATCACCACCAGGAAAAGGAAATTAAAGGCCATATGACATGCTGGAACCAGGAGACCCAGTGATCTTCCCCGGGCTTTTACACTTTGTAATTTGATTTTTTAAAATTGTTATATTAAAAATAAAAAGATACCCCCCCAATCTTGTAGGATTAATTGTAAAATACCTCCTCTGCCTCGCCTCTTCCCCAGCCCCGCCCCCTCCCTCCAGCTCCACCCGCTCTGTGAAGCCCTCATCACTGGCTCCACCCCTCCACACTGGCCCCACCTTCCCCAACTAGCCCCGCCCCTTGGCAAAGCCCCGCCCTCTTCTCTCCTTGCTTCAGTGGCTGCTGCGGGGTGTCAGCCCCGCCCCCTCCCTCCAGCTCCACCCGCTCTGTGAAGCCCTCATCACTGGCTCCACCCCTCCACACTGGCCCCACCCTCCCCAACTAGCCCCGCCCCTTGGCAAAGCCCCGCCCTCTTCTCTCCTTGCTTCAGTGGCTGCTGCGGGGTGTCAGCCCCACCGCCCTCCACGCACGCGGCTGCGCCCAGGCCCAGGGGACAGGGGAGCAGAGCGCGGGCTGCTGAGTTGTGTTTGCTTTCCCGGGGGCGCCCTCTCCTCCTCTGTCATTAAAGAGGGGACCAGAACTTTCTCTGCAGAGCCTGCCGCAGGGCCAGGAGCGAGGTGCGCTTCGTGCTCCGCAGCCGTGCGGGTGCGGAAGGAGCCGACCTGGCGGAGGGGCCGCGCCCGGGCTCAGAAATGTGCAGAAATGCGGGTGCTGGTCTGTCCGTCCGCATGCAGTCACGTCGCCTTCCCGCCGAGCTGGCGTAAATAAGAGTATTGGCTTTTCAGGCCATTCCTCCCTCACAAATTCAAGAGGTCAGAGGCTTCTAATAAGATTCCTATAATTCAAAGCAACCTCGTCGGAAGGTCGGCCACGGCGGTAATTGCACAGCTGTCAACGGGGCTTGTCTGTCGGGAGTCCCTGCCAGATTTATGCTTCAGAGGACCGGTGCCGCAGGGTCCTGAGCCTGGCCGGCCGCGCGGGCCCCAACCTCCGTGTCCCGACCTGTTGTCCTACCGATCTGCGAGCAGGGCCAGGGGAAGTGTCCCTCCTCCAGGCCGGCCCTGGACGGAGGCAGACCCAGGGCCCGGGGCTTCCGGAGATGGTTTTCTGCCCGGTGGGCGCGGGTCTGATGCAGGAGCGGCCAGCTTGGCCTAGATTAGTGGGGACTTGTCCGTCGTCGGTGGGACACGGTCCGTGTCCAGCCCCGCACGATGCCCACAGGCATGGCTGACAAACACTCCGCCGACCCAGGGCACCCGTTCGTGTTGGAGTTATCAGCATGAATGACATGGTAATGGGACACGAGACTCCCTCCTCTCCTGGGAACTTTTATTTATGGTAGGAGCTCGTTATAATACAAGTCATTAAACAGATTTAAATTTACCACAGGTTAAGCCACGCGTCCCCTGGAACACCACATATAATGAAAGCCTGATCTAATATTGTTAGGTTACAGCAGAGCATTAGTCTGTCTCCTGGTTTTATCGTTGGGTCAGCGTGGAGGTGGGGAGAGCCATCGCTACTTGGTGGGAATGAAGAGAGCCTTTTGGCATTTCCTGTATTTTATGAAACTGCTGTTGCCCTCGTCTGGGCATTCGGCAGTCCCTCTGTTGAACGGCCCCCTTTTCCCCCTGCTGCACTGTTTCTTTATTTTACTTGTCCCGGAGAATGGACGTTTGCACCATCATTTACTCCGTGCGTTTTATGCGCCTCGTTCTGCCCTTAGCACTGGACACCATGTACGGCGTTTGGTTTTCTCAGTAACTGAGAGAGACAAGCGTTACGGTCTCCCTCTGGTGGCTGAACACACTGAAGCCCAGACAAGGTAAGACACTTCCCTAGGGGCACACAGCCAGGAAAGTCCCGCAAACAGAAGCATCCCGCATACTTATCTCTATGGTGTTCAACGTTGTCAGAATTATTTCTCTATGTTACAAAGCGTGTCTGGAGGTTTTAACCAGACACCGGGAGGTTACAGAAGTCGTCCTTTGGAAGTTCCGTTTAAGTCTGAATTTTTAAGTCCTCGTGCCTTCTGATGATGCACCAATTGTACCTTACTGCCAGCACCTTCTCTTGAATCCATAACCATGTACCAAGCCTCTGCTACGGAGCCTCCCTTGGCTGCCCCAGGGGGACGGGGGAGGCCACTGATGCAAGAGCAGGTGTTTATGTCCAGGAAGGAACTCTTGGAGGTTTTCGGGAGAGGGCTATGATCTCATTTCTTCCATGAGGCCTGAGGAAAATCTGGTGGCCCTTGATGAACAAGGAAAGAGTCTTCCTCTGAGCTGGTGTTTCGTTAGACAAAGCCAACAGCATACGGCACACTTGAAGGTAAAGGCGGGGTAGGTCATCGAGGGAGAGAGAGCAAGGTCAGCGCTGATGCGTCGTGAGAAAATCTGTTAGAGACGAAAGATGCGAGACCGGAAGAAGAAGCCCCAGAGGAAGGAAGGAAACCAGAGGGGCCGGGGAAAAAGGAGCGCACACGAAGCAGAGCCCGGCAGGGTCGCACGGGCGGGAGAGGTTGTGGAGGATCCGGCTTCGCGGTGCCCATTTGCAGGAAGCCGCCATCCTTGGTGGCTGTGCTCCGAGACGGTGCAGGGAGAGGGAGAGGGGGCTGGAGGGGGAGGGGCGTCGGGGGCACAGGCAGCACACACAGGTGTCTTTGGGAGGAGACTGATATTATGGCGAAGGGCGTGATGGGAGGTCTGGAAGAGGGTGTGGGGTCCAGGGAGGTTTCTCTATTGGGGGTTTTTGAAGACTCATTGCAGAAAGGCTCTAGTAGAGAGGCTAAAGACACAGGAGGGAGAAGGAATGACTGTCCGAGCAGGGGCGTTAAAGGCTGGAAACCTGGAGCATCCTGATGGATGATTTAAGTCAGAAGATCTCATTTGAATATTTTTAAAGCTTGTCCTTTATGCAGAGTTTGTTCCTTTACTGAAATACTCAGCACTTATGAACGAGGCTTTCTTTCTCCAAGTAAATCTGTGTGCACAGGGCAGTGTGAGTGTGTAAGCGTGTAGTCCATGCCTGGTAAGCCGCTGGAGGAGACACTCATCAGGATGTCCCCAAAGCTCCACCAGCTTCAAGGCTCCTCCTCAGCTGTTCCCTGCAAGCATCCCCGAGCACAGTCCTCCAAGCCCTGCCCAGGATTCTGCAGCGGTGTGCGGCCTCCATCCCCTGGACCACTTGCTCCCTGTTTTCATGTTGGCCAACTTTTTCTGGGAAGGCTCAGATGGTAAATACTTTTGTCTTTGCAGACATGACTTCTCGGTGTGAATTACTCAGTCCTGCCCTTAAAGCATGGAAACAGCCATAGGCCATAGGTAAAGGCACACGTGTGTAGCTGTGTTCCGATAAAACTTTACTGTGGACAGATATTTGAATCTCGTCTAATTTTCATATCACAAAATATTAGTCTTCTTTGAAATCCTTGAACCATTTAAAAATGTAGAATGAAGACGGGTGCCTGGGTGGCTCAGTGGGTTAAGCCTCTGCCTTCGGCTCAGGTCATGGTCCCAGGGTCCTGGGATGGAGCCCTGCATCGGGCTCTCTGCTCAGCAGGGAGCCTGTTTCCCTTCCTCTCTCTCTGCCTGCCTCTCTGCCTACTTGTGATCTCTGTCTGTCAAATAAATAAATAAAATCTTTAAAAAAAATGTAGAATGAAGACATAAAGCAGGCAGTGGGCTGGGTCTGGCCCACGAGCTGCACTTTCCGCCTGCCCCGGGAGGTTCCCCTAAGGAGCCGGTCTGCGATCTCTCGGCCTTAGTGTTTCCAGTTCCAGCCCAGCGAGGAGGAAAAGGAGCAGGAAGAACCCTGTCAGGGCTTTATATTTTCACGGGCAGGCTCTCCCCAATGGTAAAATTCTTTTACCTAAAGTTTTACCAGTTTTTTCCTGGTCTTCTTCTTAGGCATCTACTGGGGAGGGTGAGGCACGACTTGTGATGTCACTTCCTCTGAGAACCAGGGCATCTTCGCCAATATTAATTAGGTTTCCAATAATTAGGTTCGGAGAGGTTCCTCAGTTGGAGACTAAACCCTTTTCCTCCTCCGATCCCCCATTAACAGAAGCACAAAATAAAATGTCAGTCTTCCTGCTTGGGCGTTTAGCTGCATATGGAGAACAGCCACGTCACCTGCTTCGGGTCCTCTCCGGAGCGAGGCAGCGTGGTGTCTGCGGGGATCATGTATGGGGGTGAGCTTGGGGACCCCTCTCCCGGGCAGTCACGCTGCTCCCCAAAGCCCGCTTGCCACGCCAGAGAAGCTGGAGCTGGATAAGGGCCCCAAGTGTCCCTGGATTTCCCCTCTCTCCCTGGGAAGCCTTTTCCTGCCTCCCTCTCTCCCAGGGGGCATTCAGCGAGAAAGTCCCAGAGACATAACGAACCATATTTTTAGTTATTTTCTGTTATAAGTATACTAAGAACTTTTTTATACTAGCAAATGATTCATTGTTTATCTGAAATCCAAGTGCAACTGGGCATCCAGGGTTTTGATTTGTTAAATCCGGCCACCGTGTGCCAGGGTCAGGGTTACTCATGAGCAGGCACCCACCCCGAAAGGCAACACCTTCGCCAGTTCTGTAAAATTCAGAAAACTTTTATTGGTTTCTTCTCTTTCTCTTCGTTTTCCCACTTCCCTGCTCTTAGGTTCTTTGTAGAAGCCAGAAGGGAAAAACCAACAGCTCCCGTACTGGCTGGGTGGATGGCCTCTCACGTGCAGATGTTCCCGTCTTACCGACCCGGTTCTCCCTGGGGTTCCTCCTAAGGTGGATAGTTTAATGCTCATTTGGGGGCAACATAACCGGGCCTCTGTTGGGGGTGCTCCCTGACCCAAGGCCCCTTGGGTAGAAGTAGTGGAGCGGCTGTGTGGAGCACCAGGAACTCTTCCAGGGCGGGGCTCTGTGGGGCCCCCGGGAGCTGTGAGGCAGGTGGCAGCAGCGGGGGCGACACCAGGGGCGGGTCTGACCACGAAGCAATCGGAGCGAGCCCTGCGCAGACCGCACGCCTGGAGAAAAGCCGCATCGCTGAGAGCTGCCAGGAAGGCCTCTGAAAGGGCAAATAGCCACAGATCTGTGGAGAAGCTAAGAGGCCGGCGGAGCGTGGGCGTCATAACTTGGCGAGTGGGTGGTTGTGGGAACCCACAATGGGGTCAGCGCGGCCTGAAACCAAAGCCGTTGAGGTCTCCTCCTTCAGATTCTGACCCCATACCTTGTTCAGTGTGCCTGAGAATGGCTGTGGCCAGTGACATGAGAACACGTGAGCTAAATCCTCCCATACATCAGAGAGCTGGGGAGATCACATCTGGGCTTCTGCAGATCAGAGGCAACTGGAATATAATACGGGCTTAGGTAAATATGTCTCCCTCCTGGCACGTGCGATCCCCCTGAGAAGGTTTTGGACACACATCATTATTGATATATTGGAAATGTCTTCAACCATATCAGGAGGGAGGTGCGGGGACCAGATGCCAATGGCTGATGTGTCGGCGTGAGCCATCTCGGTGATTGATGCCCGGTCCTGCCGCCAAGGCAAAGGCGCCACCATGCTCATTCATCTCAGCCTAAATGTGGGTGTATATCGACGTACCCATTAAATGACTCAGGCTTCCGAGACACAAGATCAGATTAGATAAGCCCCTAAATTTCTTCTTTTAAAATATGCAGAGAAAAAGAAGTTCAAAATACCAAGTGCTGATGAGGACGAAGGGTCCGGGAGGAATTGGCAAACATCTCGGAATTCAGAATTAATGCTCTACACTTTGGGCTTTGTTGGCAATCAATATGTGCACAAAACTCCCATTAATGTTCACAGGGGTTAAAACACGCATGTCAACCGCAGACCATTTATTTCCGAGTATGGTGCAGGCTCTCTTCTGTGGGAGATGGGCAGGGTGCAGGAGAAGGGCTGCCTGCCACGGCATTTTAGACCATGAAGGGCCGAGATGATGGGATTGCAGATTTCTGCACACAGACCACATTTTTACCACATTTTTATCCCAGGCAGACCTCCCCCAAATCCATCTGTTTTTCCAGCTGACAGCTCCCGGGTTCGGAAACTTCCTACACTCTCCCTGACCCCTGACACGTTCAGGTGGCTGTACCCGCTTTCTCACCACCATCTGAGCCTGCTATTCCGGGAGGAGGTCCTCCGAAAGGAGGGGCCGGGAGCAATGAGTCACCCTCTGCCAGCCCCAGGACCGCGGACACACAGCCTATAATTTATCATAAAAGGTTACCGGGTTTAGCTCTCCCACTCTATTATTAATCAGATCGTTTTGGCAAGTTGGATTTCGTTACCTATAAATATTCATTACATTTGGACTGCTTTATAAACAGTAACATTTCCTTCTGTTTTTAAACAAAAATTTGTATCATCTTGCCTGCTTGTCCCTCCTGGCTGTGGCGTAAAGCAAGTTGATGTCTTATCCAAAATATGGGCCCCATTCTCTGGGGCAGGTTGTGTCTTGGTGGTTATAAGATACCCAGGAGACTCCACAGAGCAGGGGCCTGGCCGGTGACTGCAGCCACGGACAAGTATTCCCTGCAGAGGGCCTGTGGGTCTCTTTATGAAAATGCATTCTTTAAAACTAGGGAATACGTCAAGCATCCCCAAAACATAGAGGCTGGTAGACCCATACCCACACACCAACCATCTTTATCCAATCGTAGCATCACAGATGAAACACAGGACCCAGGTGCTTTTCTGTGATGCCAGTCCTTTCCCCATATGAAAGGTACCTCTGACATGTATTTAGTATTTGTCATTCCTGTATATAGTTTTACACTTTTTAAAAAAAGATTTTATTTATTTATTTGAAGGACAGAGATCACAAGTAGGCAGAGAGGCAGGCAGAGAGAGGAGGAAGCAGGCTCCCCACTGAACAGAAAGCCTGACGCAGAGCTCGACCCCAAGACGCTGAGATCATGACCTGAGCCGAAGGCAGAGAATTTAACCCACTGAACCGCCCAGGCGCCCTAGTTTTACACTTTTACATGTTTATGTATCATAAACGTTACCGATAGTAATGACTTAGAGTTTAAAAAAAATTTATATATGGTATTATACTCTCTGTATCCCTTTGTCCCACCCAGCACGGTATTTTCGAGATTACGTATTTGACTCCAGTACGTCTATCTTATTTGCCTTATGTTCTCTCACTGGAGGAATTTGTGCAGTTTACCCATTCTCCTGTCGGTGGGTGTTAGCTCGCTTCCTGTGGGTCCTTCTGAGCTATGTACGATGTGGTTGTAGACATTCTGGTGTCCGTCTCATTCAGAGGCTCACACGGGTGAGCAACAGTGTCAACCCGGAAGTCATGTTGCTAGGTTACAGGATGCAAGGGTTTTCAATGTCGTGACGGATCCCCAGATTACTTTCCTACAGTGGGTACCACGTGCCTTCTCACTAGCTGGTACAAAGCATCCTTTTCTCCCTTCATACTTGACCGACAGTTGTAATCGCCAGGTTTTAGTATGTTTGCCTGTTGGATGGGTGTGAATTGGTAGCTCATTTTTGCAATGTGCCCTTCCCTAATTAGTCATGAGGCTGAGACAAATACAAATAGAGACTATCATTATGGTCTCTTGCCTTATCTATATTTGCTCGTCACTTATTTTCCATTTCTGCAAACTGCCTGTTCATAGCACATGCTCATGTTTCTGCTGGTGTGTCCATTTTTTCTTGTTGATTTGGAAGAGGTTTTAAAAAATAAAATGTGTGTGTTTGGGTATAATGACTTACTTATTTGCTTGTTGCAATAATGTACTCCCCATCTATGGCTGGTTTTCCCACCTTTTTTTTGTCCCCCACACTGTCTGTTTTGGTTTGTTTTTTTTGTTTGTTTGTTTGTTTTAAGTAGGATCCATGCCCAGCGTGGAGCCCAGTGCAAGGCTTGAGTCGTGACCTGAGATCAAGGCCTGAGCTGAGATCAAGAATCAGATGCTTAACTGACTGAGCCACCCAGGCACCCCTCACCATGCCTTTTTTTTCTTTTTTTTAAGATTTTATTTATTTATTTGTCAGAGAGAGAGAGAACGAGAGTGAGCACAAGCAGGGGGAGTGGCAGGCAGAGAGAGAGGGAGGAGCCGACTCCTCACTGAGCAAGGAGCCCAATGTGGGGCTTGATCCCAGGACCCTGGGATCAGGACCTGAGACAAAGGCAGACACTCAACCGACTGGGCCACCCAGCAGTCCCTTACCCTGTCTTTAGATGGATAGATATTAATGTCCGTATTGTCAAAATTATTAATTTTTTAATTTATGTCTTATGTTTTCTGTGTTTAAGAAAACTTTCTTTGCCATAAGGGCAACATATTCTACTGAATGTTGTCCTAAAAGTGTTAACATTTGGTTTTCACATTTGGGTCTTAAATCCATCTGTGATGCATTTGAATATATAGCATAATTTTACATTGTTCTTAGGGATGAGCAGTTGTCAGTACAACGCTATTGTCATTAAAATATTTTTATTGTAAAACTTACCATACAAACAGAAGGACACTACCCATAATTAAGGATTGTAATAGGGGCGCCTGAGTGGCTCAGTGGGTTAAAGCCTCTGCCTTCAGCTCGGGTGGTGATCCCAGGTTCCTGGGATCGAGTCCCGCATCGGGCTCTCTGCTCAGCGGGGAGCCTGCTCCCTCCTCTCTCTCTCTCTGCCTGCCTCTCTGCCTGCTTGTAATCTCTGTCTGTCAAATAAATAAATAAAATCTTTAAAAAAAGGATTGTAATAAAACAACAAAACAAAATAACAAACTGTCGGCCGTCCTATGGCACCACATTTCCAGTGTCTTAGAATGTTTCTGTGGCCACTCCTTGATCATACCCCCTCCCTCCTCTCTGCAGACATTCATCATAATTGCTCACTCAGTTTCCTTCATTGTTCTCCACATGGACATATATCCTTACACAGTACACTCCTGAGCTTCACCTTTCTTTCAACTTTATATAAATGGAAAAATACCCTATGTGTTATTTTCTTACTTCCCTGTCCCTCTGGCAAGGACTTGCTGTGTTATCTAATGGAATTTAAGAAGAGCCCTGAGAGCTGAGAAGCAAGTCTCCTGTTGCTTATCTCCTCAGCATTCTTGAGACCATCCTTGACCCTTTGCTCTTTCATTGGTGAATTTTAAGATAAGCTTGTAATGTTCCACGGAAGATCCTGTTGTCATTATAGTTGTGATTACATCGACTTTATAAATTAATTTCTGCAGAGTTTACATATTTATGACAAAAGGTGATCTAATTCATGTCTGGGATACGTCTTCTCCTTTATTTAGGTCTTGTTTTTATATCCTTTGATGGTATTTCATACTGTTTTCATACAGGTCTATTTTACATTTCTATCTAAGGACTCTTCATGTTTTATTGTTACTCTGAAAGAGAACTTTAACATCTCTAGTGTACACTAGGATGTTTGGTGATGGATGTATTATTGACTTTTGTTTGTGTGTAGATACCTATTACTGCCATAAAAAAGCATTATAGACTTAGTGGCTTGAAACAGCACAAGCTTATTATTGTGCCTTTTTCTAGGTCAGAATTCTCACTGGGATAGAGTGAAGATGTAGTTGCGATGTGTTCCTTTCTGGAAGCTCTGGGGCGAATCTGGTTCCTTGTCTTTTTCCACTTTTTGGAGGTCACCTATATTCCTTGGCCCATCTTCAAAGCCACCAATATTGCATCTCTCAGATTCTCCTCCCATTGGTGTGGCTCCCCTTCTAAGGACTTAGGGGATCAGACTGGGCTCACCCTGGATAACCCAGGATGGTTTCTTCATCTCCAGGGTCATACCTTCATTATAGATGCAAATGTAAGGTAATACATTCACTGATTCTGGGAATTCAATGTAGACATGTTTGGGGCCGTCACTGTGCCTCCGCAACTTGATATTTAGTAACTGCTGAACTCTCACTATTCCTAATATTTATCATTAGATTTTCTTGTACTAGAAATGGACAATCATGTCATCACTTCCTTTGCTATTTCTAAAACATTAATTTATTTTTCTTTTCTTATCACATTGTCTGGAACCTCTTGAACAATATTAAATATAAGTAGTCAATAATAGGTGTCCTTGTCTTATCCTTGTTTTAAGGAGATCTTCTAAAGTCTCATGTGATGTTTGTGTGATGTGTTGAGTAGGTGTTGAATAAGAGTCCTTTGTCAGGTTAAGGAACTTCCTTTCTATTTATAGTTTATAGTTTATAAATATTGTCATTATGGATTTGTTAATTTATCCTTATAGTGTTGCCAGTTTAGACTTAATGTTACATTTTGGAATATGTTTTTAGAAGTGTACACAGTTTATATTTGTTGATACCTTCCCGATGAAATTTTTTCCTATGACACAGTGTCACTTTTTATAGTAGTTACAACGTTTTGGCTTAAATCAGATTTCATTTTATATTAATAGAGCACACCTCCCTTTTCCTTTGATAATATGTGCTTGTTATATCTTTTTTCTTTATTTTCAGTTATCTGTGTGGATTTGCCTCATGTATTCCTTATAAGACACATATACCTAGATTTCTTGTGTCTGATAGCCATTTGTATGTCTTCATTGGAGAATTGTCTGTTCATATCTTCTGCCCATTTTTTGATATGATTGTCTGTTTTGTGTGTGTTGAGTTTGAGGAGTTCTTTATAGATCCTGGATATCAGCCTTTTGTCTGTACTGTCATTTGTAAATATCTTCTCCGATTCCGTGGGTTGCCTCTTTGTTTTGTTGACTGTTTCCTTTGCTGTGCGGAAGCTTTTGATCTTGATGAAGTCCCAAAAGTTCATTTTCACTTTTGTTTCCTTTGCCTTTGGAGACATATCTTGAAAGAAGTTGCTGTGGCTGATATTGAAGAGGTTACTGCCTATGTTCTCCTCTAGGATTCTGATGGATTCATGTCTCACGTTGAGGTCTTTTATCCATTTCAAGTTTATCTTTGTGTATGGTGTAAGAGAATAGTCGAGACTATGGACTCTGAAAAACAACTTGAGGGTCTTGAGGGGGTGGGGGGTGGGAGGTTGGGGGAACAACGTGGTGGGTATTAGGGAAGGCACGTATTGCATGGAGCACTGGGTGTGGTGCATAAACAATAAATACTGTTATGCTGAAAAGAAATAAAAAAATAAAATAATTAAAAATTAAAAAAATATTTTTAGTGAGTATATATTACATTTCTAAGATGTTATAACTCTTTCATATGCATCTATTCTTATTTACTTTTTGTTCATAATTTAAAATCATTTATGGAAATATTGATGTTTTAATTATCTTTTAAAAATTTTTAAACATGGTTATATTAAAGTTTGTGGTAGGCTTTTCTATAAACCTAGTTACATCTCAAATGAATTCACACTGTTGTCTTTATTACCTGCCCCCCCCCCCCCTTTTTCTTTTTTTAAATATGTGTCTTTCTTCGAGCTTTGTTTCGCGTGTTTGGAGTGTTGGTGTACGGGCTCCTTTTGGGGAGAGGGAGAGCGTTTCTGTGGTTGCTTTCATATTCTCTGTCTTCCCCTGCGCCCTTCCTCTGATGCTTTGTCTTTGCCTGTGCGCAGCGTCTCGGAGCTTGGGTGAAGACCGGGACTCGGCTCTGCTCGGACTCTGGGCATGTTCCCGACACAGTCACAGAGCCAGCGAGGGGCGAGGCTGCGTCTCGAACTCCTGTTAGCCTCTTTTCGGGAGTGGAGGGGGAGGTGGGGTTACCCCTCCGCCCGGCCCCCTCTTCCGCTGCAGGGACTTGGGGTATGATTCTGTTGCTGATGAAGCTCCGTGGTCCCTCTCGGCCGGTGCTCCGCGTGCAGACCCTTCCCCCGCTGCTGCCGCCGCCTGCACCGCCTCCCGGCCCTGCTCCACGCCGTGTCGCCCGCCCGTGCCAGCCGGCTCCCCCGCCCGTGCCAGCCGGCTCCCCGGAGCACCGATGCCAGCCCCGTGGGTGCTCCGCGGCGGCAGCCGCGCGGCCGTGGGCCCAATTCACTGGCCCAGCGTCGGCTTTGTTTGTTCAGCTTCGTCTCTGGAGTTTCGCGTCCAGGTCGTCTTTTCTGTATGAAAAAATCCAATTTTCGCATCTCATTTCTGCATTCCTGGTGGTCATCCGTGCTAATCTGTATTCCCTTCTAGGTGTGACTTTTGGAAAAAAGTGTGGATGTGCTTCTGTTTGCACAAACCCATCCGCCTGCGCGGGGCGTCCGTTCGGCCCGGGCCGCCGGGTTTCCCGATGTGAACCTTCTCGCCTGACGGCGCTTCACGCCGGGACCAGCGCTTCTCCAGCCCCTGCTGTGCTGCGCCACCGCGTGTGTCCTGCCGTCCTGCTGCGCGTGGCGGGGTCCGGGCACCAGCAGCTCCGGTGTGGCCCGAGAAAGGGTGTCTCGTTGCCAGGCAAACCAGGTGGGACATATCCCCCATGAACGGTGGATATATTAAGACTCTTGTCTAAGACGGTAGGGCCGTCGGGTGTGTTGGGCTGACGCCTGTCCTGCTGCCGCGGACTCTCCATCACCACGTGCCTCGCGCCCGGAGCCCCGCACACCTTATCTCCTCCGAGAAGACACAGCTCTGGGGCGGTCCGGGACGTGTCCTTTACTGTGCGGGAGGTTGCTGTGGCGGAGGGGCCTTTAAGCCGGGGCTGCCTCCACTAGCCAGGGTTTTGTTTGCTCAAGCCAGAAAGGAAGATGGTGTCTCTGTCCGACTGTGGAGGAGGTGGGCACAGGGCAAGGGCTGTGTGTGTCACGGAAGAGCTGGACGGGGAGCTGGGACTGGGGTCAGGGCCCGGGTAGTGGACGGGCCGGTGTGGGGTCTCGCACAAGCCTGTTTCCCTTGTTTGGTTGTTGTCAGCTGTGAACTAAAGGTTTTGTTCTGGGCACCTGTCTCAAGATGCACTTGATTGTAAGAAGCAGAAGCTGTCTCCTGGGGCGTCGAAGGGTATCCCGGATGGCGGCTCCCTGGACCCACAGATTCCTTTTCTCACCTGCTGTGGACTCCCGAGCCGATTACATCAGACCCACTGTCTTTCTGGTCTCCACGGAGGGTTGCCCAGTCTGGACTGTTTTACATTTCACCCCCACTCCCCCTTTTAGGATGTGAGGACTTCGGAGGGCTCTCTGCTTCTGTTGTCCCTAGCTTATGGGGGGGGGGTCACTAAGATCCCTTGAGAGCAGGAACTGGGGCAGATTACCGGAGGAGTGGTGTAAAGGCTGCATCTTGGGGGCGTGGTTTGGGCCGCTCTCTCCCTCGCTCCCTCGCTCAAGGGCAGAGGCGAGCACTGAACGCAATTCAGTGCTCAATGAATGCAATTTCACCTTCATTATGATGAAGACCAATGTGGAATTATGTGGTTTAATGTAAAACAGAAGCTCTTAGGGTAGCCTAGGCCCCAGGCTGTGTGTATTGGATTTAGACTCCAGATTCTGGCGTATTAACCGGGCTGGTGGGCCCTGGGTGAAAGCTGGGGGCATCTCTCTGCCGTGCCCCTGTGTCCTTGCCTGCTTTTGGGAGATGCATGCTTTGCGCTGGCTGTTCTCTGGGCTTTGTGGACATACTCCCCGTCCCTGCCTGTCCAGAGGGCTGAGGACGGCCGTCGGCGGGCAGGGAGGGGCGGCATCGCCCTGCTGTCTCCCGCCTCCTCTGCAGGGCGAGCTCAATGCCTCGGAGCCAGCTCTGGGAAAGCCTGGCAGAGGGAGCTGCTCCGCCTCCGAGAATGGTGTGGGTTATAAATTGTGTAACCCTGGAGAAGAGTTCACTTGATCACGGTGTTCTACACTTTCCTCTCCAGAACGTTGGTGACTTAATTAACCTACGTGTAGAGGCACCAGCTGAAAGATACATTTCCTGATGCATCTACATCTCCTTTTCAGTCATCATACACTTAAATTGCAAATTCTCATGAACTGTAACCCAGTGTCTTATGGCTCTTGATTCTACATTTCCCTGTAGATCTTCTATCTTCAAATGTGTCAAAGTTAGAAAAAGGTATCGCTGTATTAAACCACATGGAGGAACCTCCATGAAATAATGTTAAGAATAGGGCTCAGTGCTCTTAATGACAGACAATTCCAGGTTTGGTTTCAAAGCCTGTTGTTTACCCAATAGCACTGTGCCCACATATTGGAGAACAGGTCCGGGGGCCCACCTAGCGGGGGGCCTACCTAGACTTATCATCAGTCCTCGCGTATGCTCTTTCCCGAACAACGTGAGATTATCTCACACCTGTCTCGCTTGTCCTTTCTTACAGAATCCTTGCTTCCCTCCTCATGAACTGACTCTTCCCCTCTCCATTTTCAGGAGACCCTCTACTAACAATTTCAGAAAAGATTACCTTATGACTTAACTTTTTTTTAAGATTTAGAAATAATTTGCTAGAGAGTCACTGAATTATGATCAAAACTAGCAATGATTTATTTGTGTAGGACGGTTTTCCCTTAAGGAAGTTAAGAAGACATTTGCAAGCCCCATCTCCCTTCCCTCCCCAAACCCTCACAACTGATTCTTTTGAGCTCAAAATGTTGTATCATAAGCACATTTTTTATGGCTAAAAATTGGGGCTTACAAAGGGAAAATGACAAGCCTGTAATTGGCATAGTTGGTATGAAAGTTTGCTTGCATAGAAGAGATTCATGTTTGTAATTTCATTTTAGGAAAACATTCTAAGCATCCGGAGAAACCGCAGGAGGGCAAGGGCTGTGGGAACTCTCTTTCCAGAACCACCTGGTTTCAGATTCACCCATAAAAATGGAACCACATGGAGTTTTATTCCAGCGTCCTGGGATCCATGGGCATTTTCACCCAACTGGAGATGAAATTTGAAGCGCAAACATTTGGCAGCTGACATTTTCTGAATATATTCACCGTTGTGTTATACTTTTTTTTGGATCTTCACTCTGAGTTCTTAATTAAGCCTGCGTCATGCTTGGCTCTTTTGTATTCATGTGTGCTAGATGTCGTTGGGGTCTAGCCACAGCCTGAACATCTCACGGACACAAAGAAGATAGTGACGTATGATTAACCTTGTCTTCAATGTCTGCGTGAGCACAGCCGTACCCTGACCTGGTTTTGTCCGCGGTCCCCTCATTCTTCCTTTTCTCTCTTTCTCTCCCCTGGTTCCTTTCTCCCCCTCTCTCTTTCTCTCTCCCTTTGTCTCCCTCCTGGGTCTGTCACCACGAACTTTCTTTCTTCCATTGAACCTTTTCTCTCTCTGTTTGATGAGGACAGGTGCAAAGGTCTTTGCTCTGAGTATAGGAAAATTCGCTTTTGGCTCTGTTGTGTCTTATATACACCAAGAAAGGTGTAAAATGAGAGGTAAGCTTATCTTCTGTGCACGTATGTGTGTAAATGTGTGCTTTTCCCTCCATCATTGTGTCTGTCTGTCTGTCTCGTTTTGTCTTACTGAACAAATAGGACCTTGCCGTACGGACGGCTGTGCAAGCTTGCTTCCCTCGCACTTGGACATTATCCCGGGTGAGCCCGTACCTCTCCCGGCTGCACCGAGGGCCCGGCACACGCAGGAGGGATTTCCTCCCCGTCAGGCCCTCCTGATGGGCGCTCGCGTTATTTCTCGTCTCACGTGCACAAAGCCGCTGCCATGGGCATCTAGGCACACTATGCGGGTGCACTTATGAGATCACTTCTGTGGGTGGTATTTACACAGATGGGGTAGAGGGTCAGAGAAGTACACCCAACAGTGTCCTTTACGGGTTTAAACGGTGAGCGGACAACCTGCCCTGTGCATTCAAGGAGACAAACATTAGTTGATTCAGGCTCTTTGGGGAGAATCTCACGTCCTCCTCCCTGGGGTCCCTCATAGGCAGGATCATTTGCTTTTTATGGACAGTGAAGCTGAGGCTAGACAGCTTGTCTCACATGCCCCCGCTCTGTGGGTCCCTTCCTGAGCTCTTTCTCCCACAAAGCTCGCCTTTGCTGATGGCCGAAGGTGTATTTAAGTGACATTCAGGGTTCAGTCCCTAACAACAGCCAGCTCTGCTCACCTGACGAGAGTAACGTCCTCATCAGCTCCTTGGAAAATCTTCCCCAGGGGCAGCTCCTGTGATCTCGGAAGAGCCCAGAGCTCCTTACTGACGGCAGGGCCAGCTCCTGCGATCACGGAAGAGCCCAGAGCTCCTCACTGACGGCAGGGCCAGCTCCTGCGATCACGGAAGAGCCCAGAGCTCCTCACTGACGGCAGGGCCAGCTCCTGCGATCACGGAAGAGCCCAGAGCTCCTCACTGACGGCAGGGCCAGCTCCTGCGATCACGGAAGAGCCCAGAGCTCCTCACTGACGGCAGGGCCAGCTCCTGCGATCACGGAAGAGCCCAGAGCTCCTCACTGACGGCAGGGCCAGCTCCTGCGATCACGGAAGAGCCCAGAGCTCCTCACTGACGGCAGGGCCAGCTCCTGCGATCACGGAAGAGCCCAGAGCTCCTCACTGACGGCAGGGCCAGCTCCTGCGATCACGGAAGAGCCCAGAGCTCCTCACTGACGGCAGGGCCAGCTCCTGCGATCACGGAAGAGCCCAGAGCTCCTCACTGACGGCAGGGCCAGCTCCTGCGATCACGGAAGAGCCCAGAGCTCCTCACTGACGGCAGGGCCAGCTCCTGCGATCACGGAAGAGCCCAGAGCTCCTCACTGACGGCAGGGCCAGCTCCTGCGATCACGGAAGAGCCCAGAGCTCCTCACTGACGGCAGGGCCAGCTCCTGCGATCACGGAAGAGCCCAGAGCTCCTCACTGACGGCAGGGCCAGCTCCTGCGATCACGGAAGAGCCCAGAGCTCCTCACTGACGGCAGGGCCAGCTCCTGCGATCTCGGAAGAGCCCAGAGCTCCTCACTGACGGCAGGGCCAGCTCCTGCGATCTCGGAAGAGCCCAGAGCTCCTCACTGACGGCAGGGCCAGCTCCTGCGATCACGGAAGAGCCCAGAGCTCCTCACTGACGGCAGGGCCAGCTCCTGCGATCACGGAAGAGCCCAGAGCTCCTCACTGACGGCAGGGCCAGCTCCTGCGATCACGGAAGAGCCCAGAGCTCCTCACTGACGGCAGGGCCAGCTCCTGCGATCACGGAAGAGCCCAGAGCTCCTCACTGACGGCAGGACCACATCCGGCCATCGTTCCATCTCTCGCTCGCATCCCTGGTGACTTAGGTTTAACTGAATGACATGGGCATGTGGAGACATGTCCTGTCTGTGACCTCTTGAGTGTGGGGGGTCCCAGGCCTCGGGGCCTCTGTGCTCAGCCAGGGGCAGCCTCCCCCGTCAGAGTCCTTCTGGGGGCAGATGCCCCTTTCTCTCTGGCTGAAGCCTGGTGTCCCGGGAGACTTGGGGTTGAAGCAGCAGGAGCCTTGGGCTTGGAGAGGATGGGTGGCTGGGGATGAGAGAAGAAGGGAACACCATGGCACCGTGGGCTCTGGCGCCAGCATTGCACGGTGCGGCAGAGGGGCTCATGCCGTCGCCAGAGAGATGTATGGGACGGGCCAGTCTGGGCACCTCCCTCAGACTTGGCTGTGGCCACACCTTTAAGGCCAAAGGGGGCTTAGGAGGATTCCAAAGTCAAGCGCTGTCCTACCCCTGCCTCTCTTGGCTGGTTCTGCCATCTTTACACGACTTCTGCTGGGATTTCTGCCGCAGAGACAACGTCCTTCAACGCATTTCTCGTTCCAGATGAGACTGAGGACGACGGCGAGGTGGGTAGGCTGCTCTAGGTACAAGAGACTCAGGGTGGCCCAGCAGCAAGGAGACGGAGACTGTGCCCTCTGTCCTAGCTGCCAGCGTCCCTGGGGACCCGCCGCCCCTCTAGGGGCTGACCCGATCTCCTTCATGGCCTGCGTGCCACAGTGCAGACTGGCGGGGGGTCGTTGTGTCCCCCTGACTTGGATTCTGGAATGGCCGGAGGCTCAGGCCAGAGCCAGTCGCTTGGGTGGCCAGCTGGCCCATGACTGCCCTGAGGAGCTCCGTTGTTTGCCTCGCCCAGTTGTGGCCCCAGTGTGGCAGGACCGACACGCTCACGGAGAGGGAACTGTCCGTGAGGAAGCAAGCCCAGGACCAGGCGTGTGTGGCAGTGGGGGCTGCCGACAGGGGCCACGTCTGTGGTAAAGGCAGGTAGTGGTGCCCCTCCCTGCTCTGCGTGCCGTCAGAACATCACCAAACTGACGCCAGAGGCTGAAGGAAATCCAGTTCCTTTCATTTTATAGATTTTCTTTAGAAGATTGTATTTATGTGAGAGAGAGTGAAAGCAGGAGGAGCGGCAGGCAGGGGGGCAGGGAGACTCCCGCTGGGCAGGGGCCCGGGCATGGGGCTCAGTCCCAGGAGCCTTGGATCAGGACCTGAGCTGAGGGTAGATGCTTGACCCACTGGGACAGCCTCCCCCCGCAGGGCATCCCTCATTTTACAAACATTTTCTATGCCAAGTGCAGGTCGGTAAGGCAAGACCTCTGGGTGACGGTTTCGCTGGACAGTGTGAGCAGCCGTGTGGTGGGGGGTGGGCAGGTCAGGGGGGCTGTGGGACAGGGCGGGGGAGACCCAGGAGCTTTGGGAGGTGGGAGGGCCTCAAATTGCCCTGGAGGGTGGGCTGTCTCCCAGGGCCAGTGATCCCCAGGTGAGCAGGCCCCTGAAGGTTAAATAGGAGATGAGCTGCCTCCCCTGACCCCGACGATCCTGACGAGGCACCCCCTGAAGGGACTGGGCTGGGTTCTGTGAACTCCGGGCGCCAGCCACGGCACCTGACCCACACTGGTGAACTGGGTGGCGCCAGGCTCGAGCTGATTATGAGGAACAAAGCTGGAAATGGAGGTACGTGCACATTCACCCGGGGGTCTTCTGCTCACGTGCGGCTGACGGGCAGCGAGGGTGCCCGACTCGGTCTCGTGGAAGCACCTGGAGGAGAGGGGCTGCTCCAAGCCTGGACATCGAGCCTCCTGAACACAGGCAGCCAAGGAAGGCATGATGCCTCGCTTCTTGGAGTCTCCCTTGGAGGGGCGTTGTTGATGACGTGGTGTGTTCTGGGAACACAGGCTGGAGTTTCAGCTTAATGGGCAGAACGAACCTCTCTTTCCTTTTTGTCCGGCTCTGTTGCAATAAAGCACACGTATATTTGCCTCTTGTCCTTAAAAAGCCATTACATTGATATTTTTGTTGCTTTTGTACTGTCATTCCAAAGAATCAAACAATTTTTAATAATCACTGTTAGGAGCCTGAGATAATATTGGTTGAATTTTTCACATTCACAGGCCAGTTTCAGCCTTTAATATCCACCAAACTTCAATTAATTTATTTCCTCTTTAAGGACATAAAGGCAATCTGAATCATTTTTACTGTCATGTAACATCCCCAAACAATGTTTTATGAGGCTGAGTTTAGTTAGTGGTTAATAGATTCAGGCTTGGTTGAGGCTGGTGCTCGGACAGCTCCTTGTTGTAGAAATGTCTGTTTATTATCAGTTTAATGCGGATGAAACTACTTACTCACTCTTCAGAAACCCTTTATGACTCCTAATTAAAGCCTTTGTCTGAACACAAAATAATTAATACATAAAGTGAAGCCACGGGAAGAGGCAACTGTGAAATAGTTGGTTGTGTGTCGAGCGGTATTTAATCATTAGAGTAACACAGTGTTTGCACTTTTGGAAAGAAAACAAGACACGGGCTTCATGTTTATTTAACACGTTGACGAGTCCTTCTTGGAGGTATGAAATGGGTCTCATGGAAAGCCACAACAGTAAATCATGTGTTCTGAGAATCGGTAGGTCTTAAACAGTAGTGTCATTTTAAACCTGAATAGTTCCGTGGTGCTCCGGCGCGCGAAACTGACCTCTTAGAACAACACGGACTGTTTACACTGAAAGGCAAGTAAAGGGAGGAAAAACAAGACATGAACTACGTCGCTGCCGGGATGCCGTAGGTTTCGGCTTGAAATCCGATGCTCCTGATAGGCACGGGAGAGGCACTCAGTGCCACCAAGGAGGGGTCCGAGCCTGCACCCTGCAGATCCCCTGGACCCCTTCTGCCTGGGGAGCCTTCTGCAAAGTGCGGCTGACTTTTCGCACGGGCTCAGAAGTCGCTGGCCCCCCGAAAGTAGAGATAAGTGCTTATGAAATGAGCCTCATTCACGGACATAGGAGGGCAGAGTGAAAATTCACAGCAAGTTCTTTTTACAGGAACCGTAAATAAAGGTGACCGACTGGCCCAAGGGATTGATCACGGGACAGGGAATTTTCACCTCTGGGTCACTGCTTCCGACGTGCCACGACAGAGACATTAAGGTCTTAAGAGCAGGGGGAAGGAAGTGTGAAATGAGCGAGCACTCCAGGACCCATGGTCTTGGGCGTCCGCTCGCCCCTGGCAGGAGGATTGTGGGTGGGTGTCCTGGAGAGAAGGTGGGCAGGGACGGAGGTGACAGTGGGGGATGGTCCAGGTACTAGCACGAGGCCTCCGGCTTGGGATGGGTTCTGGGCAAGGGGAGTGGGGCCGCAGGGGAGAAGCAGGAGCGAAGGCGGAGGTCAGGGCGTCTGGACTCCTGCGCTTGGCTCTGGCTTTTCTGAAGCAGCTCTGTATTTCACTGGCACCGGGAGGGGCTGCTGCAAATTGTCCAGGGGCCCCAGAGAGCTGCGGCCGGGCCTGTGCTCTGTCCTCAGCTGCCACACGGGCCTCGGCTCGGGACGCATGACGGTTCCGCACATTTTTTCAGAGTTCGCTGTCGCCTCACAGAGCCGAGGGTGAATCGCCCACGCCTCTCTCCCCTCCACACGTTGTAGAGTCACTTGAGAAGCCTTGAAGGTACAGACAAGCAGAAAGGGTTCACCAGAAAATGTCAGCTGTGTCCCCGGGCCCTGTTCCCGGCCGCTCTTAGCACTTGTGTGCGTGGGTCTGTCCTCCGGTTACTGTTTCCTCATACAGGTGTTGTCCTAAACACACGCGGTTTTATACCTGCTGGTGCAGGGTTCTGCAGCCTCTTGCTGGTGGAACGGCAGTAATCATGAAACCAATCCCCTACCCTTGGGCATTGACGTGTTTCCAATTTCGCGCCCTCCCAAAGTCCCCGGCTACCTTTGACTCATCAAACTGAGCGTCTTCTGCTCTTCCTGGGGTTCCCTGGGGAGCCCATCCGTGGCGCCCATCTCTGGCGCCGTCTGCCCCCAGCCGCTGGGGTCCATCATGGACCCAGGGGTCCCACTCATCCGTGCTTCACTGAACTTGGCGCTGCGATTCTGGAAGGGGTCCTGCTCCCTCCCTCCGCGCCCACTCCTCCGATTCAGCAAGCGTTTCTTCAGCCCACCGCAAGCAGGACACCCGACTGAGCACATGGAAGACGGAGCCGGGGTCCCCTGGCCCGGTCCACAAGTCGCTCCCCGTGTCCAGGGAGGTAGAAGGAAGACGAGGCTGGCTCTACCGTCCGAAGTAACTGCCATAAGGGAGAAGCACGTCACGTGTTGCTGGGTACAGAAGAGGCTACTTGCATTTTGAGATTCAGTGGGAAGGTGTTTTGGACGGGTCCGTAGTTCAGCTGAATTTTGAAGAATGGATGCGGGTCCAGGAGGCCAGAGAGGAGGAGGGAGGAGTGTGTGCGCGGAGAGCTCAGCGGCCCGGCTCAGAGGCTGGAAGGCGCAGGCTCACGCGCGTGTCGCCTGCCTGAGTGGTGCAAAGGCCGCTGGGTCCTACTCATGGAGGGTTTCCATCACCCTGGTGAGGACGGGGGAGCTGCCCAAGACGTAGGACATTCTCAATTTGTTTGGCTCATGAAGGAGCTTGTTGGCCAAAAAGGTACAGAGAAAGAGAGTGAATATTCTGACTTGCAAGTATGTATTTTGTCACACCTTTCCCATATCTTGTAAACACACAAAGTCATTTTCTTTAGGTGCCATTAGAATCTTTCTCAGTTGTCTCAAAGTCACCATGGCTGGGGCCAGAGCTCATCTGGAGGTCCCAGACTCCGGCAAGGCCTGGTGGAGTCTGATCGTCTGTCCCACTGCCCCCTTGGAATGGCGTTGAGATAGTCCCGCATTCCCAAAGTCAAAGTTCAAGGCTTTGGCGTGGGTCCTCAGCACATCTTTTTCTAGGGAAGGGGCTCGCCCTCAGCATGGCGTCTCTCAAGTCCCCAGCTTTGCAAGGACAGCGGGAAATCAAAGGTTTTGCTTCAGATATGACGGCAGCCTAAAGGGGCCTGTTTTAGCATTTATTAAACCTCTGATGAGCAGGCCACTGTAAGTCTAATTATTAATCTTTGGGAAACTTGACCCTTCAATTAACTAAGTAATAATTGCATTGTGGACCATCAAAAACCCTGCATCGTGAATGAGCACTTAAGGTCAGCATTCGTCTGCTTCACTTTATTGTCTATGATATTTATCACTTGTAATATGACTTCCTGGTTAATTATACAGAATCATGCAGCGTTCACTTTTGATTAATGTGGAAAGTTCATACAGACTTTGTTAAAAAAACATTTATTATGTGTGATGTATTATAATAAACCTTCCTTTTTTTTTTCTCCCTTCCTTCTCGGAGCTTTGTCCTATGTACATATGTTTTCAATATTTAGAAAATTTTCCTGTGTGGAGGAACTTCCTATACATGAAATTGAGAAAATTTAATAAATCACGTTACCCACCTGCACTGTGTGTGTTTTTTATTGTGATACGATCTTCTTGTGGGAAGGTTGGGGTCATAGCTTATGCAAGATGATAAACTCATTTGAACTTGCAGGAAGTGCTGTGAAATCGTATTCCAGGCGTCCCTGCATTGCACAGGGACCACGAGGGGTAGTGGAAGGAGTATGTTCTTGGCGTCGCAAGACTTGGGCCGTAATTAGCTGTGTGACCTTGGGCAACTTTCTCTGCATCTCGTCATCTCATAAATTAATCTGTGTTCGTTGATTAATACCTCCCCAGCCTCCCTCGCGGAGTGGGTTGGAAGATCAGAGACTCGAGGCATGTGAGCGGGCTTTGTGCTGGGAGCGCTGCCACCCCGGGTTGTCTGGTCGTGTGGGTAGAATTCTCTCCGATTTCTCTTGCAGCTGCTGCCTTAGCACTTGTCATTTCTGGGCAGATGTTATTTCCAGGGGAGAGCGGCCAGTTTGGTAATGAACTCTCTGCAGCATAAGCAAGCTTCCAGGAGGGGGGCAGAAGCCAGGCCTGTGCGTGTTATGGACTGACTCTCCCCGCCGCCCAAGTTTATATGTTGAAGGGTCTCGGAGTGTGACCGCACTTGGGTATAGAGCCTTTAAAGAGGTGATAGGGTAAAATGACATCATACGGAGGGACCCTAACCTTGCATGACTAATCCCGTGTGCCTGGAGTCCTTAGGAGAAGAGGACATGCGGGCACAGAGGCGCACTGCGGGAAGACCGTGTGAGGACACAGAGAAGGTGGCCGTCTACGTGCCAAGGAGGGAGGCCTCAGGAGAGCCAACCTTGAGTATACACTCGGGTATGACAGCCCGAGAAGACTAATGCAGGCGTGTTCGTGGAGAACTGTGAGTGAGCTGCCCACTCACGCTGGGGTCCGGACACAGGATGGCCTCGTTTTGCTTTCTCGGCGCAGGGTCAACAGAGAGCCGGAAGGAGAAGCCAGACCAGAGCGCGTGACACCTTTTGGTCCTGCTGGTGGCAGGGGACAGAGAATGTGGTCTCTGGGGTCTCCTAAGCATCCCGTGAGTGTAGGGTGAGGCTGGAAAGTTAGGGGTGAGACTTCTTCTGAGCCCCCTCACTGGGTAAAGGGCCAAGAGGTCTTGCTGTCACTTCCCCAACACAGATCACGAGGGGACCCAAAGCTTCAGCTTCTGCTTGAGACCCTGTTGACAAAAGGTAGATTTGCACAGCGTGGCCGGGTCCTGGGTCAGGCTGGCCGTCGTGGGGTAGGCCAAAGTCTGTGCCTGGGGCAAATATAGTCTAGATGTTTGGTGCTTCTCCCCATTTGCACTGGCCGTGGAGGTGGTCGCTCTGACCACCGGAGATTGGAGTGTGTTTCCAGGTTGCTGTCCATCCCGGCAAAGTGCCCGTACTCCTGCCAGTCCCAGGCAGCCCAGACGGGGATTCATAGGCAACTCTTGCAGGCAGTGAGGGCACAGAAGGGCTTCCAAACTCTGGTATGTGATAGCAGGGCCGATAATGAATGACAGCAGCGTGGTCCCCACATCACAAGCAAATGGCCCATTGGCAGCGAGACCAACACCGTCTCTTGCCTTGCGTGATGATAGATGCAGAACTGACGGGTAAGTCTCCTCATCTTTGCAAAGGGGATGCCGCTTTGTTCATTCATGTACCTGAGGTAGATGGGCATGGACATTTAAAAACACACAATTTCGGGGACTCTCAGAATGTCAGAAGGGACATTCCAGAACACTACGCCTAATTCTTTTGTGTGCATGGGGACCGAGAGGCCCAAAGGGATGACCTGTTCTCCTCACTCATGTGCATGTAGGAGGGTGACCTTCTAAGGACACATGAGGAGAACTTCAAGTCACCAGGAGAAGCAGGCGATGCGAATTTTGATGTTAGGTCAGATGACTTCCTCCTGTGGATGCCTTTACGTGTGCACGGCAGGGAGTGTGACTGCCGAGGCCCACGGTGTGTGTGCCTTTGTCAGCCCTCAGCTCTCAGGCAGTGGCTGTGGGATCAGAGGGGAAAACAATCACGTTCCATTGGAAGGACTTGCCACCGAAATCGCCGACCAAAAGAGAACGTCAGCACGATTTACTCTGAGAGCAGACCAAAGCGCGTGAAGGTTGGGGGGTTCATTTCCAAGGGCTTGGCACATCTGGGCTTAGAAGGGTTGTCTTCGGAAAGAAGAGTCTTCTTCCTTTGCATGTCAAGTTTTCTTGGGCAAGGAAGTGCGGGTCACGTGGCGCTCACGGGAGTTACCTGGGCCCACCCTTCGGGCCGGCCTGTCCGCTCTCCTTCCCTTGCGGTGGGCCCCGTCGCCTCACAAACGCCGCGCCATATTCTCTCCTCACGGCGGCTCAGGCCCGAGGGCCAGTCACTAATTTCCCGAGCCCCCTTAGATAGGAAATATTTTCTTGTTTAAAACATTTTTTTGATAAATTATCTGTCAACAATAGATGAAGTTAACATTTCTTTTGATCGATAAAACAAATACTGAGGTTATGAGCTCAATGCTGTCCAGATTCCTCAAGACTCTCGCATACTTGGTGTTCAGTCCATGCGGGCTCATCTGCTTTGACAAATCTTGCCGAGCTGTTAAAATTGTCATTCATAATACATGTTGGGTTTGTACAAACGTCCTCCGTGTGGGAAACCTATTTAATGTTAACGTCCTCAAATTGGAGTTGGTTATAAATAATGCACTGAGAGATGTGAAACAGGACAAATGATTTCTTGGTGTTGTACCTGTCGGGGCAACCGTTACACTTTCAGTATTTGTGAATAGTTTTGCCCAACTTGAACCCAGATGACTTCGATCGAAGGGGCAAGGCTCTTTGTCCCACTTTATGTAAATTAAAATCCTTTAGCCAATTTGTGGCCACAAAAATAAACAGTGTCGAAGAGTTTGTAGACAACATTTATTTTGTATGTGCATTAATGGGTACTTCCATTTTTTCCTGGAGGCCAGAATCCACTTTGAAATTCATGTTTGATAAATTCCTTGGCTTCCTGAGTAATTTAACTGTCTATAGGGCCGCTGATCCTCCGACCGCCTCGCTGAACCGTGGGGACTTGTGTACCATTTCCGCATATCCAAGTTCAAATATATGCTCAAGATTGGTTTAAATTTTAAGTTGTTGATCTTATTTCTGATAGATTTGTTAGCTTATCCTCCATTTCATTTCTAAAACCTGCTCCTAAATCCTCAAATACTCTCTTCTTAAACACATCTTGGCTAAATTCATTGATTGTGTTAGTAAAATGTGTCTTGAACGGTCGCTCTGCAAGCGCGCCGTCACACGGGTATTGCTGGCGCCTTTACGCAAGGACCGGAAGGAGTCTGATAACCGGGCTGTCAGTTATCGCCTGCCTTTTAATTTGTTCTTACTCTCGGACAGACTGCGAGGTTCCAAGTCGGTTACAGAATTTCTCTGGAGTTTTCACCTGTTCTAACAGAGTTTTGCTATCTTTGTGCTTCTGCTTATGCCATATAAAATGCAAGCCTCCTTGAAATTTTTTGTTTGTATAATTCTTGACATTGTGGTGATATTACAAGTGCTATTTTTTTTTCCCCCAAATAAAGCTTTAAATTCCTTCTTGCTGATAAAAGCCAGGAACGGACTTCTTCTCCCTTGTCTACTTTAAAGGAAGTTTTTAAGCATTAAGTGAGTGAATGCCACGCGAACACCGAATTTAAACCATTCGCCATTTTCATGAGCTTCTTTGTCCCCTCAAAGAGTCCCTAAGCACGTTAATAAAGGTTTACGTTTCGAAGCTGCGACCCTCCTGGGTCACCTGAGACCATGACCTGCATTTGGCTGACGAGGAGCCTCGAGGTCGGACGGCCAGCGGAGGGTGTGTCCAGGGCCGAGAGCCAGGCACATCACAGCCCGCGTCCCGACTGTGCAGACTGACCTTTGTTTCTCCCCGAACTGGACGGGGTCATCTTCCCGGACACAGCTCTTCCCGTGAAGCAGTTTCCGTCTGCCTCACAGGGCGTCGCAAGGACTTGTGCTCTTGCCTCCTCGTCCGTCGGGGCTTCCTCGGCCAGGCCGAGCACAGGTGCGCCCTGAGACCCTTCCTCTGCTTCTTGATGGCTCTTTCTTCTTATAAGTCAGCTCGGAATCGGGAGGCCTTACCTCTTCATATTTTTCTTCTCCGTGAGGAAATTAGTCTAAAGGAAAAAAAAAAAATCCTTCTGTGTGGCCTGTTCAGCAAGACTTAGGAACTTCCTCTCCTTAGTTTTCAGGCCCAACCTGACCAGCAGCGCCAGAATTCAAATTTACAGTCTCTGGGGCAACATTTTAATAGAGTTTTTGCTGGTGTTAAAGCTTAACTCTGCTGTTACATTCATACCCTACCATGGAGGTTTAACCACCCAATTTTATTAGCAGCAAAATAAAAGTATCAGGAAAATGAAATCGCGGTGTTTGCGTCCTGGGAGGAGCAGCCTTGCCCCTTCTCCCACTGGTAATTTATCTCTTCCTGGATCATGGCACACGTAAACTTGGAGAGTGGGAAAAAAAGAAGCCATCTGAGAACATTTCTGACTTAAATGAATTATGTGTAGGAAAAGAATACCCAGTCCATATTATCTTTGCCTTTCAGGGAAAGAAAGCTTTGATAACAGGAGTGTCTGATACAGGTATGCACTCTGGACAAAGATTACTTTAGAGGCTGAATTAATAGATCGGGAACATGGAAATGAGAATAATGAATCTACCTCGTTCTAAAATTTTTTTCAAATCATTTCTATTCTAAGCTTTTGGGCCTTTGGAAGAGTTGGGGCCCCGCCCTCCCCGTGCTGCGTTAGAGGAGCGTGGCTGCAAGGGTGCCCTCCTGCTTTACGGACTATGAGCTGGCCACGGTGGTTGATCCCATCATCATGCTGTTGGGTTCAAAACGTGGAAAGGAAACCGCATCCATGGTTCCGAAGAGGCGCCGAACGGTATTGGTCCAATGGGTGGACACGGTCCAGGACACCCTTCCTCATTTTAAAATGTCCACTAGGGTTAGGGTACACACCTGCGCTTGCCCCGCAAGGTTGCAGTGAAGGCCTGACAAGCTGATGTACGTTTTGGGGACGTTTAAAGCATCTAGCACAGCAGTGTCCTTGTGTGCCTTGCTCTGGGGTGCACAGCAGTCTACTTGATCTCTGTATTCAGAACATGTAGCCAGGGCAGCAATAATGGCTCCACACGGGCATCTGTTCCAGCAAAAGTATCAATGTAACCTACTTTCCCCCAAATTGAAGATGTCCATGTCGGACACTAGCTTCCCATGTCCGATCAGAAAATTGTTTTCATCTGCTTTGTCTGTTGCTTGCAGGAGTTGGGTTTGCAGCGGTCACCGAGGTGTCTGGCGCCCTGAGCCTGCCCGAAGGAGCCCACGGCCTGTGGCCCTGGCACCTAGCAAAGCCCGTCAAAGCTACTAGTCCGCAGCTGTCATGGCGTCTCATTCCTCTGCATTAGTCATGAAGCCGGCCATCGTCACTTCTAGAAGATGGCAGCAGGGGACCCCCGGCTCCGGCTGTGCGTTCAGTCGCCGTCACGGGAGGCCTGATGGGGCCGGAGCCAACCAGGCAAGATGGTGGCAGGGTGGCGGGTGCGTCCCACCTGGGGGTTCTGTTCTGGGGGGTGGAGGGGCCGAACTCTGCCCTCTGTCCGCCCGCGGTCTGTCCCCACCGCCTGACACAGCTCCAGTGTTTTCCTGGCTTCTTCAAGGACCCGAGTGAACTTTTCTAATTACTTTCCTTTCCTCTCTGTGGAGGCTTGTGTTTTCTCAGCCAGTCTGGGCACTTCCCTTTCATTTCCTGGGAAAGGAACGCTCAATCCGTCTTCTCCCGCCACAGGAATCCCTCTGTCGCCTGGTGACTTGCTCACGTCCACCGGTCACAGCCGTCCAGTCCCCCTGACTTGTTCACTTTCTCGCTGGCTCTTCCTCGCAGCCGCACTTGGCCTTGGATGCTTTCGAGATTCCTTCTGCTCTGGTGGAGCTGCCGGTTGTGCTCCCCCTGGGTCCTCGGCGGCGGCCGCCCTCTTTCCTTCTCCAGCCTCCTTCCCGCACTCCCTTTGTTCCCCGCTGTTCCAGTGGGCTTCCCCGCTGCAGAACCATTTTCCCCTTTCGGCTTCATTTTGCTTTCTACTCGCGGACGCGTGCCGTTTTACTCTCACTCCCCTCCCCCGCCCCGTGATTGATGGAAAAGGATATTGTACCGATGGATTGAGATAAGAAATTAGTGCTTCGCCATAGGGAAGTCAAATTAGCCATCAGAAGTAGGCACATAGAGTATTTTAAGAGTTTTTTGATTAATTCTTGTGATGTGAGACCTTTTGACACAAAGTTTTATGTGCTGTGATGCGGGAGGGGGGAGAAGGGGGGGTGGGTTATGACAGATTTTACTTTTACCTTTAGTTGATTTACGGGTCTCCTCTTCGGTGATACGAAATAAGGCCCTGCAGATCGGAGGGTGTGTCCTTTCGGAGAGGACAGTTCCTGTGTGTGCATTTTCTAAACGCGGGCTCCGAATTTCAGTGACAAAGCCGGAGAGAGACTCAGAATAACGTTTTAGTCAAAATGCCTACAGTCGTGGAAACAAAATGGCAAAGAGAGGCCCTTCTCCGCTCAGATAGGAGTCACTCAGCACCTAAAAGTGACAGCTAATCAATTCTTTTATCGCCCACGCAGAGGGAGAAAATCCTAATTTAACAGTGTTGATAGCAAATAATGATTAACAAGAAATATTTTTGACAGTGACTCATTTGTTCTTATTTTAAAAACATAAAAACATGCTCTGTTTCTTAAAACCTGTTGTCACCTTCACGGGTTCCTCACAGCATCATTTAGGAAAGAGTTTGATTACGATCCGCAATTTAACCTAAATCATGACGGCAGCCCCTCTTTCCTTTTCTGTTACAAGACCCAGCGATCTGGGTTGGAGCATGTCGGACGTTTCCCTGGCTATCCTCGTGAACGCATACCTTAAAAATAAGGGCTTTGTGAGTTGAAAACATTTGCTGATGGAAAGCAATTTTACATATGTGAGTTTGTATTAAATTCATAGTTCCAGCTAACAGGGAAATATGGTGCCAGCGCTGTGCTTTTTATCTAGAGAAGCTGGAAAAACGCCGTATTTTTCAGTGAGTGGAAATACACTTAAATGTTTCATATTTTTAAAAAAAGTATAGAAATGCATATACATTTACTTATTGAAATTAGTCTACAAATGCCTCGTGTGAAATGCACACAAATTGTAGTTGAGGCCAAAGTATGCTACTATTTCTTGGTAATTTGGGAGAAAAAGCTCTGCTAAGCCTTCGGACTTGGTTATAAAAGGTCAGGCTCCTCTTTTTCATTTTCCCCGTGTGACAGAAGGTTTGGCAAATACACACACGGTGCGTTTTCACGAGTCCCTTCATCAAGTCTGAACTGGGATGAATCATCTAGAAGCATATGAGACTCGTCGTCCGCCTCTTTGATTTCCACGCTTCCTCTCTTCCGCTCTCAGGTAGAAGCCACCTGGGCTGCGAAGGAGGCGTGTGTGTTGCCTCCTGGTCTTCCTGCCCTCACTGGGCGTGTGGGGAGCAGAGGTCTGGGGAGCAGTAGGACCTGAAGGTTTGCCAGTTTTTCCAAATAAGAACGTGATTTCCCCTGGACAACCAGGATGGCCTGGGAGAGGCCTTAGTTTGCAAGTCTTAGTTTGCTAGGTCTGGGGCCCCTGCCCGTCCTGGCGAACCGTCCCAAACACTAACGCAAGTCACACGCGCTCTGAAGACACAGCCGGGACAACTGCTCTGAGGGGCTGCTGGAAGAGTTCACTCTGCACCCCGTGCCCGCGGCCTCGGGCTGCCAGGCAGCAGCCAGGCTCCTTTCTCCTGAGTTTGGCTGAATCCTTGGGAGCAAGACGGACGTTTGTTAAACCGCATCTCTGAGGCCAAAGGGACACATCGTGGTGTGCTTTGGGGTGGGTGGTCCTGGCCTGCTGGTCTCCCCCTGGCCCGCAGCCCTGGTGCCCCGGCCAGACGGGTCCGGCCTGTGCTGCCCACACAGTCGGCCTGGTGTTGCCTGGCCCGCGAGCACGGCGGGTCCCTCCACCGGTATGGGAGGCGATAATCCCGAGCAGCCCGCAGAAGGGGGCCTGGTGTGCTCGGCGGAGGGGCTCCCGGTGCGAGAGCCGGGCTTCACTTATCATCCCTCGATGAGGGCAGGAGGGGCGCCCGCCGCCGTGCACTGCTGGGATCCCTCAGGGGTAAATTTTTAGCTGCAGAATTTATGAGTTGCACATTTATTTGATTTGGCTTTTGGTTAATTTTTTTTCTCCTCTTGTCAACCTGACAATGTGAGGGCAGACGGACGCAGTCCCTGCAGAAGAGGCAGTAAACGGAGCCTGGGCGGCCGCTTTATGGGGGGCTTGGAGTGGCTACCTTTCTCCCGCTGCCCCCTGCCCTTCGCTCCCTCGGCCAGTTCAGCAAGGTCCATGCGACCAGAACACTCTTCTCTAAATAAACAAGTCCTGAAATAAATACGGATGTGCCTCTCATTAAGATTACCTGTCAAATCCCTAAGCACAGGACCCCAAATGGCCCCCTGGGCCTCCCGGTAATTTCTGTAAAGCACATAAAAAAAGATGATCAGTGGGTGTATTTGTGGAAATCATTAGCAGGGTGGGGGAAGATATGCTTATAAGTCAATAATTCTTTTTGACAGAACCTTAGCCCTGGTTATGTGATGAGTCTCCTTAATGGAAGGAAAAGACATATGGCCTGAGTTTTATGACAGATGTCAGGAATCCTGGAAAGTGGCACAGGGAAGATCTTAGTGATTTTTTTCCTTTTAACTGACATGGATGTATGGGACATTTTGTCAACTTAATGACTATTTTCTTTGGTTCTTCTGATCACTCAGTGGCAGGAGAATATAGTGACCCACTTTTCAAAAAACTGTAAATATCGTTGAAGGCAAAATTCATGTAAAAAGCCCCAAAGAACAGATACACAATCTGAATTCTTGCAAATCACATAGTATTGGAATTCTGCATTACCTATATTGCGTGTTAATCTCCGGGGTTTAAGAGTCCGTTCAGTAAGACTCGTACGTAACCCTCTGATGAAATTTCTGTAGCTCATACGTTGTTTATTCTAGAGATTGGTGAGTTCACAGCCCAGCACCAAAGAGTTTTTCCAACCATTTTGCTTTGTGTGATTTACGAACAGGACCCTCGGCATGGCCTATCCAAGATGTGGCCATAGGGTCCCAAGGGTAAAAATGAAAGGCCAAAGCGAGAGGTGACATGCCGGCTCATGCAAGGCTCGTCACTGTTTCTTTGAAGGAATCGGAGCGAGTGATGTGTGCAGAACTGCTTATCGAAGAGAGCTGGTTTGGGGGCCACGGGTAGGCAAGTTCAGAGACCGGGCCCTGTTTGAGGATGCTTTCCCAAGTCATAACCTTTTGATTCGGTTTGGGGGGAAAGAAGTAGGAGATGCAGCACGTTGTGGTCATTCATTTGTCCTGGGAAGGGCCCTGAAGGAACTTGAATTATAACAAAAATCGGTGGTTATAAATCAGGCCGGCAGAGCAAACAGCACGCGATGGCCGTGCCAGCCTTCGCTCAGATCTGCCGTCTTCTGGCCCTGGCCTTGGTTTGCCAGAGGAAGCTTAGCTGGCATCGAGGTGCCCTTGGTTTTCTTCTCTCCTTCGTTCCTGTTGAGAACTGACGCCATCCCAGAGGCTTTCCTGCTGGCAGCACCTGCGTCATGGCTGTGCCCAGCGTTTTATGAAGACGCGGGTTCTGGGGCTTTCTAACCGCTGGGCTGATGGATGTTCTCATGGACTTTTGGAGGCCAGGATTAAAAATGATTTTCTTTCACCTGTTTGTGCCAGCGGCCCGCAGCCTCGTCTTCTCTGTCTCCCGCTGCGGACTGCAGAGCCCCGGTTCCCGCGCTGCTCGCTCTCCTTCCAAACGGCCCTTGTCTGTCTCGTGACGTCCTCGTACCTGACTTCTGCGTCCTCCCCTCCTTCACCGACTCCTCGCCCTTCCTTCTCTCACGGCTTCCATTCCCGTCTCCCACCCCTTGGGCCGAGCCAGGGAGGCTGGAGGGTGACGTCGTTTTGGAGCCCTCCCCGGGAGCTGGGGGAGGTGGTGGTGGGGATGTGAGTGCCCCCGGCCCCAGGGACCCCCGGAGGTGGGGGCAGCTCCTCTTTGCCCTCAGTCAGCTGGACCAGACCAGACACGCCTTCCCCGTTCCGCAGATGAGCAGAAGCGAAGACAGCACTTTCGAGCTGATTTTAAGTCTCTTCCGAAGTCCTTCAGAATTCGCTGGTTTTCACAATTGCCTTCTCGAGGTTTCTGAGGACGGAGGCGGCTCCTCTTCAGCAGCAAACAGCCAGAGCATGAGCTCCTGTGTCGCAGGCTTCGAGTCTCAGAGTCTCAGGGTTCCCTGGGCCGGGCGGGGTCAACGGTTTCAGCCGAAGCTTTCCAGCTTTACGGGTAATTCTGCACACGCAGCCACAAGTCCGGAGAGAAGTCGAAGCAGGGAAATGCCATTTAAAATTTTATTTTCTCCTTTTATTAGGGTTTCCAGCACTAGAATGTTTTTATTTAGCTTCTCACTCTGCTTATTTAAAAATAACTTAGTTTGGATTTATTTTTATTTTTTTTCCAAAAAGAACAACTTCTGTTTCCTTTCGATGAATTATTTAATTGCCTAATGGAATTCTTCTATGAAAACCTTCACATAAGACGTAGCAATATATTTAAATCAAATTTACACAGTTTCTCCTCTGTTGTTCGAAACCATTTCTGGCCCCTATGGCGTGGACTGGGTTTTTCCGGTTTCCAGGCCAATGTGTGCATCTCGCCGTCATATCCATGTGCAGCCACGAGTGCCTTTAAATGATCTGCTTTGTTCACTGCTTAATTATGTTATTTTACTGTTCCTGAAAACCTGACACAAGGCAAATTTACATTACTGTGCTCCTAATTAGCCAATAATCCTTAAGGATTTGAATGATACATACCCAAAGTAATTTCCTTCTTCACTAAATATGATTTCCTTGCGTCAGGTTACGAAGACGGGACCACAGAAGGCAGAAGGCTTCCTGGTGATGACAGCCCTCAACATGTCTGTCTCCCGAGTCACACCGCGTTAAAAGCCACATAATGATTTCAGCAGTATCATAAAGCTCATCATAGGAAATCGATAAATCCGGCGTGCGGTTAGTGACGTTCCTCTCACTTGCTCGTCAGAGGGCAAGGATCCTGGTCCGTGCTGCTAGTTTTTAAATTGAATCCTCTGCGCCTTCTCTGCCTGTGATCCACACCCCGCCATCGCTGCTTTATGCTTTCGGTTGGAAACGTGTCTGTGTCGGCTGACGTAGGACCCCGCGGGCAGCCTGCTGGCGCGGCTGGAGGTTAACCTGGCCAGAGTCCTTCCGTCTCTCTGCACATGCGACCGCTGTCTCCCTCAAGTTGCCAGATCCCCTCTTCATCTACTGCTTAGGGTCCGATAGCTTCTCCCTTCTTCTAACAGAACGCTGTCTTGTCCAGGTCTGCTTCTGCTGCTGCTTCTTCTTTTTTCCTGTCGTGCCTGGTCAAGTGCTTCCAGAGAGGCAGGCGAGGTCTCCTTCCCCAGGGGGAGGTCAGGACTGGCCTAAGCCAGAGCTTCTTAAACTGGACCATATTCGTGGCAAGAACTCTTCCATCAGGGCTCCACACACGTGTAAGTAGGAATGTCTATGTGCACATTTATATCCACGTCGATACGCACATTTCACTAAAAAAAAAAAAAAAAGAAAAGTTGGGATTTTCTCAATCGGTTGCATTAATTTTGGTTTTTGATACAAGGTTGAAGCTGGTCATAATTGTTCCAGGCCCCCGCGCGCGGCTGTGTTAGGTGCGGGCGTGTCATAACGCTTGGGGCTGATGAGACGCGGAGGGGTTCCGGTGAGACATTCGTCTACGGACAAGGGGACGAGAGAGCAGTAGCGTCTCCTCTGTGGGACGTCGGGCTGCCTCCATGTGATGCAGGAGAGGGGACGGGCCGCGGACGGAGCTAGGCTGCGGAAGGTGGACGGAAGGGGAAAGACGACCCACCAGTGTCCTTGATGATGTTGCTGCGTCTGTCAGGGTCCCACCAGGCCATTTGAGGAATTCCTGTTGGGGTCAGTCTCTCCAGTGTCTAACCCAGTCCGCTGGGGTCTTCTGGTACTTTCAGTCGAGACCATCCCGACGACTGTCCCTCCTTGCAGCGTCTAGGAGGCGGTAGCCTGAGCCGGAGTTTGGGACGGGTCATGTGAACGAACCATTGTTGTATCCTGATTAAAACAACGAGATGAACTTGGAGCCCTTTTTGTCCAGTCGGGTCGACTGGACATTTGTGGCTTTAGTGGCCCATGTGGTTGGCCTTGGGGCCTGATTCAGCAGACGATTGGAATTTGCAAATTAACCTTCTTGGTTTGGGCTATTTGTAGGTGACCTGGGAGGGCCGGGACCTACAGTCATCTGTGATTTTGCTGAGTCTCACAGCTGGGCCTTGTGTGCCACGGAATGGATTTGGTGCGCCGCAACCGCTTAACGGGTGAGGCACGGCGGCCCACGGCAGCTTTGTGATGGAGCTTGGCGGCTCCCCTCCTGTCTTTGCGGACTCGTTAATTCTTGAAAACCACCCAGCTCATTTTCTCGTGATAAAGTGTTACCTCCCCACGGCCATCCCAACGCCTCCCGCGCACAGCGCCCGTGGGTAACACGGGCAGCGCAGAGGAAGGGGAGAAGGCAGGGCTGGAGAGCGAGCACCTGAATGCCGACAAAGTCGAGAGGGAGATGTGAGGGCCGGTGGCCCCGGCCTCCTGCAAGAAGGAATTCCTGCGAGAATCTGTGTGGGGATAAGGAAAACGACCGGGAGACGTGGGAGCGCCGGACCCGGGGTGGAGGCCGCGCACCCGGGTCACTCGCTGGGGACCGACTTCCTGCCTGCGGGCGGGTGAAGGCTCGGGGTGTCCTCCGCGACGGTCCGGGAGCCAGGGGTCGCCAGGGGTCGGAGGGTGGCTGCGGCTCTGCTTCTCAGAAGACACAAATCCCTCTTGTTGGGAAACAACAGCGATCGTTTTCGTTCAACCGTCTCGGGTACGGGTGTCCTCGTGGGCTCGTGTGGGCTCCCCACCTGGTCTCCTGGGACTCCTCTGCTCAGGAACAGTGTGTTGGGCATATCAATTTCCTTGCCGTAATTAATTAACCAACAATTATTAAGTGCCCACAGTGTGAGGTGCTTGGTGGGTTTGAAGAGACACAGGAACCGGAGGTAGAAAGAGGGGAAAGGGACCCCTCCGGTGACAAGCCAGTAGGATGGGGATGTGGACCCAGCACCTGAGCAGGGCCTCGGGCCAGTGGTCGGCTCCCTGCCCTGAACTCACGGCATCGCAGTCCGAGCTGGCACAGGGGCTGAGCAGGGCACGGTTTCCCCGCTCCTCCCCGCGCACCCCGACTCTCGTCCGCGCTGAGTCTGCCTCCACCCCCGGGAGCACGACCGAAGCTAGGGCTTCGTGTCGGTGGAGATGACGTGCCCATTTGTGAACTTACCTGTTCGGCTGTCCTTCCCGGAGCTGTGACAGAGGGAGCGACAGGAGGCAGAGCGGGAGGCCGGGACGAGTGAAATGGGTTGAAAAATGTTGCTTGGTGGCCTGCCGGAGACAAACGGTGTAGTTTTTAAAATGAGGGGTGTGTGTGCGTGTGTGTGTGTGTGTGTGTGCATGCGCGCGCGTGTGTGTGTGTGTGAGATTAAGATTGATTTATCTATTTGAGAGAGAAACAGGCAGAGTGTGAGTGCAGTGAGGGGCAGAGGGAGAGGGGGAGTCTGAAGCAGACCCCCGCTGAGCACCGAGCCCTCTGCGGGGTGGATCTCACCCCCCTGAGATCATGACCTGAGCCAAAATCAAGAGTCAGACGCTGCACAGACTGAGCCACCCAGGCGCCCCTTAAAATGAGTTCTTAATGCTTGAATCATTTGTGATGACTTCAGAGTTTTACATCTGGAATTTATCAATTTGCTTATTAACAGAGATATGTAATGCTTTGGTACGATGCCCGAGTTAATTCAAGTTAATTAGAAATTGGTTATTTGATTGTGAGTAGAAAAATTAGCAGTTGTGCTTGATAAAGGTAAATCCTTTCCTTAAAGAGTCAAAGCAGCTCTCCAAAGCACAGACTCCCCACGGGGTTCACAGCGCCACGAGAATGTTCGTTTCCCGCCTGGCCCCGGCACCGTGACCCCAGGGTCATGCTTCACCTTCTAGAGACTGTCCGTCCTCAGAGGTGTTGACCTGTGAGCAGCGGTCAGCGCGGGAGACCTCTTTCATTAAGCCCAGGCACCAACAGTTTAAGATTTGTTGAAATCTTCTTCCTCTGATGCCTGTGTTTTGAAATCCTGGAGAAAACCATGGTACCCCCTTGGGGTGTTACTTACACTCTAAAATTGTTTGCTTTGGGGAATCTTATATCATTTATTCATCTTTCTAAACTGAATTGCCAGAATCCAGAGTAGGTAACAGCTGAATGTGAAGTGTTTTGCGAGTATTTGGGCTGAAACTTAGAAATACATGTGTCTGATAGAAAGCGTGGAGCTCTCAGATCCTTGTTTACATCATTGCTATGGTGCTCCTTCAGCTTGTTTTTTGTTTATTTTTTTTTGTTTTTATTTTTTTAAATTCCTAAAGGAAATGATCCTGGATAACGTGCCTTTTTCCCTAGGACTAAACTGTAAGTGTCTTTAGGGCAGAAGAAGCTGTGGGTTTTTTGCACATTCTTATGAATTCTAGAAACTTCCGTATGTTTGGTTCTTGGTTGTATGTTTGTTAAAAATAACTGGAGCTCGATGTTTCGGACACGAGTTGCTGGCCTTCCTGTGATGGTGACAGGGCTTATTAACACCCAGGTGTCCTGGGACCCGAATTCCCTGACTTCCAGCCTTGCTCCAGTTCCCAGGGCTTCCGAGTGACAGCCTTGTCATTAGGAGCTTGAGTTGATTGCTGAAGACGATGACTTCACAGACTGAGACTTTAAAAAATGAAAACTGGCAAAACAGTTGTTCCCGACTGAAACGGAGAGTGGGCTGTAATTTGGAACTCAATTATTTATAAACATCGCTGGGTTTGTACCCAAAGTAGGCGGACGCTAGAAAAACCTGCGTCTGAGATGTCTTGCAGAGCATGGAGGTTTTCAGCATCATCTGGAAGCACTCGGAGGAGGCAGATGATGGCTCCAAATGCATGCACGACGTCACCGTAGAGCTGGCGTGCAAAACGAGGAGAGACGCGGCCGGGGGGCAAGCAGGTGAGTGTGATTCGGAAAGAAATCCAAACGGTGTGAATGCGACCCTTGGTACGGGGATTATCATTTTTCATTCAAAATTTAGGCAGACAGCGGGCAAAATGTAATCACTTTTCAGCATTACTGTACTGCATAAGCGTATTAGGAAAGCTCTGTGATGGTAATCATGTAGTGAACTTGAAACCACCCCTAATTAAACTGTCTGCATCCCCAAGCATTTTCCTGTAATGATGTCAAAGCGTGTAGCAATTAGTTGCACCTCTATGAATGTAAACACTGTTTGTAAATCATATAAACTTAACCTGGTTTGCTTATTGAAAATCTCCTAAAAAGGAATTAATTAGCTCTGTATGTTTTGGAATTGCAATTTATGGGATCATTTTGGAATCTTTCACTGAAATAAAATTAATGTTGTTTGTTTGTTTTTTTTTTCCCTCGCTATTCGTACAAACAGAGTCTCCCTTGCTTGGGCTGCAGGAAGAAGATGGAGCTCCGTTTCCTTCATCTTCATTTTATTTCTGTGATGGCCAGGGGAGTGTGGAATTTAGGATGGGGTTTAACTGAGCTAACCCAGTTTTAAGATATTTTTCTCAAGAGGAAAGGTGTATATCATCGGAAGTTTGCTTTTTTTTCTCCCCCCGTGTTTTCCACTTTCTCCGGCTGGTGCAGAGTGTTTCAAGCTCATTTGAATGTGAAGTTTGGGCACCCAAGGACCCTGGCTGAAGTCACATGGCATCCTGGAAGACACCAACCCCATGCTGGGTGGCAGCAAATGGGGAGCAATCATGGAATTCAAGGGAAGTGGCCAATTCCAGACAAAGACATTGAACAAACAAAACAAGCACTCAAGTGTTTTAACTCAGTGATCTTTCCTCTGCCGGCAGGGAGCACAAAACAAAAGGCAGCCAAGTTTACAATTTAGCATGGCTTTGTTGCAATTTTCTTGCGGAAACCTTGGGTCCTGGTGGTGGATGGTTACCTGAGCCATCAGCTACATAGCACATTTATGGTTATTGTATTTTACAGGTTGATAGATTTTTATATTCTGTCCAAGTCAGGATCTCACGCCACCTGGTTTATTATTTAGTAATTTACAGTGCAGTCAGGCGTGTTTGGCTTAATGTAGGATAAACTTATAAATCTATTGTTCCTTCACTTGCCGGGGTTGGTGTGCAATGAACTACAGAGTTGGATGCGTACATACATTTCAGCTCCGCTTTTTTCTTTGATGGGGAAGCAGGCAATAGATAACACAGTGACAGTAGCATCCCAGGGGACGGCAAAATGTGAGAGCAACACCGCGTCAGGTTAGTAGGTCATTACTGTATGAGCCGTGAACCATTAATGGACTAGTACGCCCAGCTCAATCTGTGTCAGATTATGGCTCTTGGCAGGAAAATTGTTGTCTAATAGCTAACTTTTCTTCTTCACTACCGTCTTATTAGCTCCTTCGATAAAAACGTGCATAGGTATGTATTAATAGGAGCCTCATTGCGAAAGGCACCCTCTGGCTATTTCCCCCCATTTCTGCAAACAATGCCCATCTATTGACTCTGTTTGGGCAGTCCTTTGAGGGGATGCCATTCTTTCCAGGTATTTTGGGGCATCAAATAATGTACATAGCTAAACTCACAGGCTGATTGATGCAGAAGACGCCGTCACTAATATTTCTCGTTGATGACATCCGCTGCGGAAGGAGTGGGAGTTGCCGAGTCTCCTCCGCTTCTGTTCCGTCTTCCGATGGCAAGATCCCAGACAGGCTTCCACCGCCTGGGAAATAAAGCCCATCCCATCGTTTTTTGAAATGATACCCCCAAGCCAATGACACGTGGCATTATGTAATATTATCAGGTGTAAAATAGACCAGAAAAAGCATCGTGTTCATGTGTAGCTTCAGATGAAAACATGCATTTTTAGGGAACATAAAAAGAAACCCTGGTTTTTGAGTTATAACGGCAAGAGGTT
Organism: Mustela erminea; assembly: GCF_009829155.1. Classification (NCBI taxonomy): domain Eukaryota; kingdom Metazoa; phylum Chordata; class Mammalia; order Carnivora; family Mustelidae; genus Mustela; species Mustela erminea. The sequence continues at coordinate 88,882,753 of NC_045627.1, read as the reverse complement.
CATGTTGTCCGTCTGGGGCCTGTGGTAGAAGACTCCAACCATCTTTAGGAGAAATAAAGGTCACCACACGGTTTGTATCTTTCTTATAAGCCTCTACCCTCTTTGCCTTGGTGTGCATCTCCGAACAGTCACAGAAATGAAGAATTTCAAGATATTTTCCAGGAAAGACCAACACGTGGGTGAGTCTGGACTAAGATTATGGCCCCAAATCCTTATGCTGGATCTGGCAGATCATTTTTGGAAACCCTCCATTATGTCGGGAATATGAAAGGCTGTGCATAATGAATGTCAGGAGAAGCCTCTTACCTGGAGAGGCAGAAAGCAGATCAGCAGAGACGACGATCCAAAGAGGGAGGCATGAAGAACGTTGGGAGCCTGGCTTTGGTCTGGATTCGGACCGAAACCACGTGCTGGATTGCTGTTGAGACCGGGTTGGGGTGGCCGTGGACGGTCCCCAGCTGGCCCCTCCAGCTGCCTCAACTGTCATTTCACAGGGGCGGGGCCAGCAAAGGCCACTGATGAGGCCACAGCTTTCATGCCTCAGGGCAAAGAGTACCCCTAAAAAGGCTGTGAAAATGGGCTTCTAGTGATACTGATAACATTTTCTTCTTTGGCAGAGCCCCTCTAAAATGAGGTGAGTACTAATGGTAAATGCCCAATCTATTCTAATCCGAATTCAATGACTTATTCCCAAGTGCATGTGTACCAGTGTGTGCGTGGGTATGTGTGTATAAAGGACACATTTTCCAGTCCTCCCCCAACACCCCACAGACTGGCTTGAGAAGCCTGACCCCCATGAGCGGTACCTGTAGGCTCCCTGCATTTCCACACAGGTCTGTGACCCAACTTCAGGGTTTCCTTGTCTACAACCCCTTCTGACCCAACTGTGGATTTGAATTTAATAAAATGTACCACACAGTGCATTACAGAAGTATTCAAAGCAATTTTAATCTTGGGTATCTTTTTCTCCCCTTTTTTGGTTATTACAGATGCAAAAGCCTGCAGGATAAAATGCCCAAATATTTTTCATTTAATGATGGATTCCTTATTTTCCTTCTTAGCTGAAAACACTCAACTCATAGCGGTTTATTATAAAAGCTCTATTTAATTAATTCCTTCTCTTGTTTTTTATAAAAGCTCAATCTATATTCTGAATCTTTCATTAAGAATATGACAAGTGTCAGGGCACCTGGACGGCTCAGTTGGTTACGCGTCAGACTCACGATTTCCGTTCAGGTCATGATCTCAGGGTTGTGAGATTGAGCCCTACATTGGGCTCTGCATGGGGCCTGGAGCCTGCCTTATACTCTCTCTCTCCCTCTGCTCCTTCCAGCTGTGCTCTCTCTCAAATGAAAAAAAATAAATAAATAAAATATGGCCAGTGTGTGAGGAGGCAGGTTATCATTTTGTGATCATCATACTTTTGGAAACAGGCTTTAACCATGAATACATTTTGACAAGGGACAGGACAGAACCACTCGTCACCCACTGAAATGGCTAACTTTTAAAAGCGGACAATTCTAAGTGTTAACAAAGACATGGGACAACTATGACACTCACATGTTGCTGGTGGAAACTGGAAATGGTACAGCTTGGCAGTGTCTCAAAGTTAAAGGTACAACCCTGTAACCACACTCCCAGGAAAGAAAAGGAAAGCACATCTGCACACAAATGACTGGTATGTGGCTGTTCGTAGCGGCGTCACTCAGAATCACAAATGCACACACACGGGTCACTGGGAGCAACCAGATGCTCATCGAGAGGGGAGTGGTATGTCCACACACACTCACCAGGAGAGAAACACTGAGATATATAACAACACAGATGAGCCTCAGGAATCTGTGGGAAGTGGAAGCAACCAGATGCAGAAGAGGGAAGCTATGCTGCATAATCACTATGGTGACATCACTTACATAAAATTCTAGGAAAGGAAGAGTTTGGGGAAGTGGGTATGCAGCTGCTAGGAGCAGGGATGGAGCAGTGTGCGGCTGCAAACAGGCAGAGGGGAACTTTCTGGGCTGATGGAAACTTGGTACCAACAGGACTGTATAAAGCCATCCAAACGCATCCAACATGCAGTTAGAATGGGAGGATTCTACTACACAGAAATCATTTCTCAGTGCGTATTTAAAATCAAATTCTTGCCTTTCAAAAATAGGACCTGAGAGCCAGAAGCCATCCTGGGAGACGGATGGTGTGTCTAAACGTGTCTATGGCACTATGATGAAGCTAAAAGACACAGGAATGGCTGGAGGAAATGATCTTAAACTGTGATTCATTAATTTCCTCCATTTTACAAGTACTCTTACAAAAAAAAAAAGTTAAATCAATAGAAAATCATCAGACTAGGCCATTCACCTCCCAGAAAAAACATCTGGTAGAAAAATAATAAAGGTAACTAACATTCTTTCCCACTGTGCTTCTGACCCTCACTTTTTAAAGTGTTTAATATTGTTAATTGGTATAATTGGTTATATATATATATATATTGTGTGTGTGTGTGTGTGTGTGTGTTTGTATATATATATATATAATTGGTATACGATAAGTTACATATTTAAAGCCTAAAATCTGAAGAGCTTTGACATATAAAGGCATGTGCAACCATCACCATAAACAAGATAATGAATATATCTTTCACCCCAAATATATCACCCTCCAAAGTGCTGCTTTGTGATTCTTCTCTGGTGCTTCTTGGCACCACCATCCCCGAGCGGCTGCTGATTGGCTTTCCGACAGGGACTGTGCCTTGGTTACTTTTGCTAGAATTGTACACATGGAATCATACCACATTTGCTCTTTTCTTCTCTGGCTTCTTTTACTCGGTGTAATTATTTTGGGATTCTTCCATGTTGTGCACCAATGGTTCCTTCATTTTCTTTGGATGGATAACATTTCATTGGATGGATATGGTTTGGTTTATCAACTCTCCCGAGGATAGAGATTTGGGTTGCTTTGGGTTGGTAGCTGTAATAGACAGCTGCTGTGAACGTTTGCGTCCAAGCGGGTAAGTATGTAGGGTGGAATAGCCAGGTATGGTAGGGGTGTTTTCTGAAGAAGTTGCCAAACTGTTTTCCACAGTGCCCATAACATTTTCCACCCCCACAGGTGAGGCATGAGAGTTCCAGTTCCTCCAGAATCCCAGCTCGCTATGGTCAGCCATTTAAATTTCCTACATACTGATACGCATGTAGAAGTGACTTATCGTGGTTTTAATGTGCATTTCTCTGATGACGAATTGCATATAGAATCTTTTCATGTGCTTCTTTTCAAAAGCATGTTGTCGAGGAAGTGTCTCTTCAAATCCTTTGTCTAGATTTAAAAACTGAGTTTTTTCTGCCTTATTATTGCATTTTGAGGCTTCTTTATATTTTCCAGATATAGCTGGATAAAGTTCTTCATCAGGGGTATACTTGGCAAACATTTTCTCACAGTCCACGGCTTGTCTTTTCATTCACTTGACAGTGTCTGCAGCAGAACAAAAGATTTTACTTTTTGCCAAGTGTATCTTATCAGTTGCTTTTCATAGATGGGACTTTTGGTGTAGACTCTATGAAACCTTTGTATCACTCAAGGTCCCTCCGATTTTCTCCCATGTTTTATTCCAGATGTCTCATGGTTTCAGTTTTTACATTTAGGTTTTTTCTCCATTTAGATTTAATTTTTGCATACCGTGCATATAGAGGCCCTCACTCTATGGAACTGTATTTGCACATTTGTAAACAATTGTCCATTTACGTGCAGGTCTGTCTCTGGACTTCATGGCATCAGTCAATCTTTATGTCAACACCACACTATCTTGACGAATACAGCTTTTAAGTAACCCTTGAAATCAGTTAGTTCTCCAGCTTTGTTGTCTTTCAAAGTTGTTTTTGGCTATTTTAGGTCTTTTGCATTGCCATTTAAATTTTAGCATTGTTCATTTAGCTGGTTCATTCCCACAAAACACTCACGGGAATTTTGGTTGAGTTTGTGCTGAACTCACTGTTCAATTTGGAGACAATCAGTATCTAGCGACGCCAAGTCTTCTGACCCGGGAGCACAGTGTGTCTCTACATGTGGTCAGGTCTTCCTTCATTCCTCTTGGCAATGTTCTGTTTTCAGGGTACAGATCTTGTGCATCTTTTGTCAGATTTATCCCTAAATATTTCATACATTCTGGCACTCTTTTAAACGATGCTACTCTTTTTACTTCAAATTCTGATTGTTCCTAGTATCTAGAAATACAACTGATTTTTGTTTTTGATTTTTCATCCTACAGCCTTGCTAAATTAAGTCATTCATTTTAGTTTTTGGAATTTTGGGTGGGGTGTACTAGATTTCCTAGGTAGGCACTCATGTATTCTGCAGACAGTTTTGCTTCTTTCTTTCCAACCTGGAAGGCTTTTAATTGTTTATTTTTTTCCTTGCCTTGCTATCCTGGTGGAACCCCGAGAGCTAGGTAGAGGGAGGTGCCGGCAGCAGACGTCCCGGTCTCCTGCTGATCACAAGGAGAAAGAAGACAGAATCTCATTCTCAAGCATGCTGTTCACTCCAAGAAAGTCATAGATCCTTTCTCAGGTACAGGAAGTTCTTTCTAGTCCTCTTGTGCTGAAAGCTTTTATCAGTAATGGATGTTGGGTCTTGTCAGGTTTTTCTGTTTTTTGAGATGATCTCATGGTTTTTCCTTTTTAGTTTGTCCATATGGTGAACTGCATTGATTTTCAAGCATTAAAAATCAACTTGCATTCAAAGAGATAGACCCCACTTTGTCATGTCGCATTTTCCTTCTCATGCAAATGTTTACATTTATTATTTCATATAATTTTGTAACAACTCTATGTAGCATAAGTGTTGTTATTTTTCCTATTTCTCATAAGATAAAGCTGAGGCAGGGATGGTTTTGTCACTGGATTGAATCAGTAAGAACTTGGATAGCTCTGAGGTGCTGGTCTACTGCAAAACCCCAAAACTTACACCCTAGAGTAGAAATGCTAACTAGACTATCGCTGGTGAGTGTCCACCTGCATGGGTGACTATGATTAAATATAATAACAGTACGTAGTGTGGGTAAAGGAATATTTAAAACTATACTTATAGGCTTCTAGTAGGAAAAGAATTGATGCAAGCTTCCAGAGGAGAGTGTGGCAATGTGTCTCAAAATGTAAACTTTGTCCCAAGGAGATAATTCAGTGCATGTGCAAAGATGCTTGTGTGGTACTTTTCACTGTAGCCTAGGAGATATTTTACATTTTGGAACATGGGTAGATGGAATACTATGGAACCGTGAAAATGATGATTTTTTCCACCTATTTTTCCACTTCCATACATGTTCTGAAAAAGGTAGGTTATAAGTTAGGGTATGTAGTGCAATCCGATTCATATAAAACAAATCTACATGTTGTACCCATACATAGGGTCAAGAGAGAAGCCTGGAAGCATCCCCTCCCAGTACGTAAAAACAATACAGTTACTTTTTATGTGTTACGGGGTGGAGGGAGGGATGGGCAGAAAAGCAAGTGGAGTGAAGTGAGTTGCGGTATAGTCGTGTGCTGTAGAGATTGTCCTATCATGCAACTGCTGTGCTGACCATAGTTTCCAAAGGAATGAGAGTTCATCATCCCAGGTAGCTCTGAGGTTTTTTGCAGGTGTAAGAGCAGTCAGAAGTTGATGGGGAGTTCCAGGACGTTGTCAAAGCTCATAGGAAATGGAAGAATGGTCAACGTAGAGTAAAAATTGCCCTAGAACATTGGGACACATGTTTACTAAAATCACATACTCTGTTTTGGTGATGGTTGGACCAGCCCTGGGTGGTGACACATAGCATCTCAGGGTGCTAAGAATGTTCTAGAATGAAGACATCGTCTCCCTTGACAGTTCCATGGCAAAAGACCCCTGAGTTCTTCTTGTCTCTTCCAATAATGAGAGCTCACCTGGCGTTGCTTGAGAAGGACAACATTGCACAGCAATGAGAACTAGTGTTAGGAAACAGTTTCCTCTAAGCTGAGCCCAAATCTGCATCCTTCCTTCTCTTATCTGTTGGTTTGGGAAGAACTCATCTGACAGAACACGCTGTCTGGCCACCTGGAGCTGGTTCTCATTCCTCTATTCCTCTTTTGGTGGGACCTTCCCTGTTTGTCAGTGTTCCATGCGTGCTGATCCCCACCATTTGTCAGTGCTTAGGACAGAGCACAGAACACAGGCGTCCTTTACCAGCATGACCTCCTGGACATGGAAACTACCATTTTTTAAAAAAGATTTTATTTATTTATTTGACAGAGTGAGATCACAAGTAGGCAGAGAGAGAGAGGAGGAAGCAGGCTCCCTGTCAAGCAGAGAGCCTGATGCAGGACTCGATCCCAGAGATCATGACCTGAGCCGAAGGCAGAGGCTTAACCCACTGAGCCACCCAGGTGCCCGGAAACTACCATTTTAATAATAGAAGTGACTCTACTGCCCACAGTCAGCTCCTGCTGAATGTGGGGCAATGACGCGTAGCAGCCCTTTGTTCTGAGAACGCAGCAAGCCCTTTTTCCTCTCTCCTAGATATTAAACATGGGGCTTCACTTTCATCCTTGGTGATGCTCATGGCGTTTTATTTTATTTTTTCATGCTCCCTCCCTCCCCAGGATTTAAATGTGTCGAGATGAGATTATCTTACTGAGCTCCTCCAGGTGGGTTGGTGGTCACTTTGCGGTGCACTCCATGCCTTCAAGCAAAATCCCAGTAAATTTCAGATCTGGACAGAATGTCTGAGAGCTCCACGCTGGAAGAGATACTTGAGACTCTCCAAATTAATCCTTAACCCTTGTTCTATACACATGGGGCTAACTATTTGGTCACCCCTGAGTTGAGATAATCTTGTCTTTAGCCGGAACTTACTTCTCCGTCCACACCACAGAACTGTCACAGTGGGTTCCATCAAGTATTTGTCCCAAAGCATGAGCACATCTGTCTGAAAAGCTCCTTGACCAAGCATCTACAGACACTTTTAAACAAAGTCACATGGCTAGATCTAAGCAATTATCCTTCTTTGGCCATCCAGAAAAACTGTGTTGACTTCCAGCCTCGCCTTCGTCCTGGGGTCCCAGCCCTCCCCTTTCTCAGCCCACCCCCCATTCCCAACGGCCTTCCCCCTTCACATCGAACATCGTGTTAAGCAGAGGGAAATGGCCAACATTTAGGAGACTAGTGGAAGCATTCAGTCTTCTCTATAAATATTTCTAAACCTCTAGATTATTTATACCAGACAGGAAAGGCATCTGAAAAATGAACTTTTTTTCACTATTTACTTCAGGGGCCAGCAAACTTCCTGTAAAGGTCCAGGTAGTAAATATTTTAAGCTTTGTGGGCCATATAGTTTCTGTCATAAGTACTCAACTCTGCCATTGTATCAGAAAGCAGCTTCAGATAATTTATCTTAACAAATGAAAACAGCTGTTTCAATAAAACTTTATTTACAGCAACTGGTAGTGGGCCAGGCTTGGCTCAATGCCCACAGTTTGCCAGCGCCATATCTAGCTCATTCTAGACACACCACCTAGACCTCAGTTCCAAAGGAATAGTGCTGAACGGTGCTGAAAGCATCTGGAAACCCTTCTTGAATGAGGGATTGGCACTTGGCTTTTAACCTGTAGAGTAAAGTTGTTCCAGACTCTGCGCCTTTCATCCCAGCAGAGAACTCCCCGTTTACAACTGATGTCATTGTGGACATTCATCTGTTTCTTGGGACTTCCCCTCTACTTTCTATTTGCAATATGGAAAATGTTTGCTTTCTTTTCCCCAGTAGTTCCATGTTTCCACAGCACATTTTGCTGTCATGATGTGGACTTTCTTCTATGTATTTGGATTTGAGGAAATCATACTTTTGCAGCGGGTGAAGGAGGCTCAGTTGGACAGCAGCACAGGCCTGGGCCCTTCTCCTGCTCGCAGCTCTTTTCCAGTGAAGAGCTCACACTCTCTCTTTGGAGCCACAAAATAACGTATTAGTGAAAGCTTCACACATGCTAAGAGCAAAGGACATTCTGGACATGCTACATGTATTTGATTTTCAGGCATTTTAGTTCTGTTGCCTCAGTGGGCCATTTGGTTTCTGGAAAATAGGATAAGCACATTTTAATACCATGGAAAAAGATTCTTTTCATGAGTATGCGTCTTCCAAAGGACTAAATACTCCAGGTCACTCCGTGATTACCTGTTTTTGGTTTCTAAGTTTCCCAGCTTCAACCACACATGCTTCCTTACAACCTCCCATAATGAGACAAACTGAATTCACGGGACAATGACTGCGAAGATGAACTGGAGGGTTTCAGCATCTGTCGGGTGACGCCCAGGTTCCGGCGTGTGGCCTGCAGGCCGGCCTTGCACACCGTGGCCTCCCCACGTGTCCTTCCCGTCCTGCGCGGGCCTGAAGGAACACTGCTCACGTGCCCCCACGCTTCGACTCTGCGTCTTGGGTCTGCCACTAGAGCAAAAGCAAAGTCTTATTCTCATTTTTCTTATTCTTATTTCTTATTCTTTTTACTTTTTAAACAATTTTTATTATTTACTTCACAGACAGAGATCACAAGTAGGTAGAGAGAGAGGAGGAAGCAGGCTCCCTGCTGAGCAATGAGCCTGATGCGGGGCTCGATCCCAGGATCCTAAGATCATGACCCGAACGGAAAGACAGAGGCTTAACCCACTGAGCCACCCAGGTGCCCCTTATTTCTTATTCTTCTTCTTAATATTCTCATTTTTCTTCAGCACTGGACAGAATGCTCTGTGCATAATAAAGCCTCAGTGAATGGCTCTGTCCGTGGCGGTGTGGGGGAAAGCCACCGTCTGCACAAGTCCAAGCAGCACAGCCGCATGTGACGTCCCATGTACTCCTCTTGGACATTCGTAACCTAGAAAGGGCACAGAAGCACCAACATCGCTGCAGACCTTCTTTCCTAGGAAGCTGACAGCAGGGCAGGGTCGTTGGGGGAAGAACATCTAGACCCCCCCACTCCCGACTTTTAATTCTCTGGAGGCGGCACAAGGCAAGGAGTGCAGCGTCGGCTCGTGTGCACAACTCGGGCCGTGCGGACTTCACAAGGGGCAGCACTTTTTTGCCCAGCCCGAGTCTATGCCCTTGGAATGTTTACTGCCTGCTATAAATTCCTCTAAATAGAGACCATTTGGTTTAAAAGGATCTTCATAAAAATGCGAAGCTTCTGGGCAGGTTCGGTCGGCCTCCATTGACGACGAGGCACAGCCCCAGGTCCGGGTCTGCTCTGCGTTTCCTGATCACGAGTTCCCAGCATGACATTCTGAGCGTGGCCTCCAGCACGCCTCCGGCACGCCTCTGCTGATTTTATTTATCAATTATGTGCATGTGCTACTGCCCTGGTGTATTATTTATGTTTTAAAACAAATGTGACATATCGATGAAAATGAGATAAAATACAAAGAACTGTAATTTCTTTCATTTTTGCAGTTCCGCTCTGGAGAAAAGTGGCTGAAGGCCTGGCTGAAACCCCCGAACCCCACGTCGGATTTGAGCTCTGAGGGAGGGGGACATCTTTGGAGCCAGAGCTCCTGCCATGGGCTTCAAGACTGCCCACCTGGTAGCAGCTCCCCGATTTGGGGGATCACACCATTGGAGCAGGGGGGCCAAAATGCAGCCCTCTAGGACCTCTGCCCGTGTGAGGGCCGCCCTGATGACCCCGACTAGTGAGTGACCCGGGGAAACGATCTGCATTGTCCCCTCAGACGGCCACCACCCAACCAGGGCTCTGGCTTCCTTGTGACCAAGACATGGTCTAGTTTGGCTGGTGATGGAAACACATCTACACGGGCGGGGTTTCCGAGAGGTCACCAGCGAATTTTCCTAGCAGGTCACGTTGATCCCTGTGTGGGAGTTAGTCTCTTTGAGGAATCGTATACTAACGCTTTGTGAAGAGTGTCTCTCTCTCTCTTTTTTTTAATATTTATTTATTTGACAGAGAGAGAGATCACAAGCAGGCAGAGAGGCAGGCAGAGAGAGAGGAGGAAGCAGGCTCCCCGCTGAGCAGAGAACCTGATGGGGGTTTTGATCCCAGGACCCATGATCATGACCTGAGCCGAAGGCAGAGGTCTTAACCCACCGAGCCACCCAGGCGCCCCAAGAATGTCTCTTATAAAGAAACTTCCACTCCCTTATTTTGCCTGTTTTGTAATCTGACTTTTGAAGGTAGGAGTTGATGAGGGCACCTGGCGCTGGCCCACCCCCGCAGAAGGATTAACGGCGAAGAAAGCAAGTTCATGGATTTTCGGTTTTTTGGAAAAAATTTGCTCTCTTCCAATGGGGTAGAACTCGCTAGCATCACTTTATTTGCCTTTCATTAAATTGGCCTGAAATAACCTTGCCTGAAATTCAGAGGGCAGGTTCCTGGTCAGAATGTGGATGGAGCTGGAAAACCCCGGGCCTGGGGGTCTCAGGGACAGTGGTAGTGTCTGCCTGGTCGGGGTCAGAGATGCCCACCGTATGGCCCTGATCCGTGTTTGCCAGATAAAAGCAAGTGCGAGTCAGGGCCCTTCCCCAAGCCCCGCACTCTGCCTCCCGGACACTCCCTCACCCCCGCCGCCACCCCCATCCCAACAGGGTGTGCATTTCTAGGGGTTCAGGTTCGAAGAGATTTTTTTGACGCCGCTGCTGATGGTTTTGTGGATGTATTTGCAGACTTCTGGCCCAGAGAAGGCGGCTCTGTGAGGGGATGTGTGTGTTTCACGGGTCCCTCAAGGATGCAGACGCTTACAGGGCTTGTAGTCTGATTCCTAAGGCAGAAGAGTCGTCGACAGGATTTTCCCTGGTTCCTGGAATTAATACCACTTAAGTTGTTTAAAGAAATACAGTACAGTCACCCTTTTGAGCAAGGTTATAACAACATGATCTTTAGAAGTTAAAAAACAGCTGGTTCCACTCGAATTCTAAATATATTAAAATAAACTTTGAAGTAAATAATCTTGAATTTCTGTTTTCATAAATTACAGTGATAACATGTACATTTCTCCATTCAGCTATCTTGACATAAGCCCTTTTGTGCTTCCCTCTTCTAAACTGTGAACCTATTACAGAGTCTTTCAAATAAATTGTAAATATATTTCTCTTTAAAAAGAGAGGCAATAAATCCGGCTGTATTTTGCTAATTTAATCATGTGGCTCTGAAAATGAGCAATGCTTAGTATGAGCTGCAAAAAAATGTAGCCAAGCTGTTTTTTTCTTCTTTTTCTTTTTTTTTTATTGGGGGGGGGTTTCCCCCTCCTTTTAAAAAAAGACAACATTAACTGTTTCACAAAAAGTTATTTGTTTCTCTGGAAGCCCAGCGAGTGAGCTTTGGGGGATCAGGGATACATTTCCCCTATAGGTTACATGAGCTTTTGT